>NC_141874.1:312878018-313181048 GCF_056163025.1 Triticum urartu | reverse complement strand
AAGATTTAGGCCAACTGTGTAGCAGTTGGGTTAAATCTTATATTGTTTCCTTCGTTTCTGACTCTTTCTGCAGCAGAGGTAGTGTCTTGGAGGACCCGGCTGATTCGAGCTGGCCTTCATTATGACTGGCTTGTCGCCAACACCGGTCGTCTTGGGGCCGAGGTGGCGAGGGCGAGGGCGGAGGCGATGGGAGCCCGGCAGACGCTCGACAAATCCAGCCGGCTACGGGAGCGGCTGGAGGGCGACAAGGGCCGCCTCAAGGCCGAGGTGGAGCGCCTGAAGGCGGAGTCCGCCAAGGTTGTGGAAATGCAGCGGGCCCTTGCCGAGGTGGACTAGCAATGCGGCAAGCTGGCTGACGACACGGGCCAGCTCCTGGCCGAGGCGGAGGAGACCTAGCAGGGTGAAACCTGTCCCCGCGAGGAGGCCGAGAAGACGACCGAGGCCAAGGATACCGAGCTAAAGGCGGCTCTTTCCAAGGTCACCGAGCTGGAGAAGTCACTGCAGGAGCGCGACCACACCCTTGCCCTGGAGCGGCGTGGTACATTGCTTGAAGCGCAGCACCTGGATGAGTCCTTCTCCAGTAAGTGCTTTTCTTGGATTCTGCCGGGTTGGGACCCCGGTTTCTTGTCCCTGGTAATTTTTCTAACTTGCTCTTTTTCTTGGCAGGGGCCTTCCCGGAGATGCGCGAGCTAGCGGAGGAGGCCGTCCACTTTCAGCGTGACCCGCAAGGGGTTGTCGGCTCTGGGACTGATCCGCAGGTGGCCTGGACCTTCCCGGAGATCGTGACCGCCGCCGAGGCTCGTCTGCGAGGCTTGGGCGACCAAATGGGGCGGCTCTATCAAGCCGACGCGGCGATGACAGCGGCCCTCTGCCCGGGTTCCGTCACGCCGAACAGCTTCACGCGGCTGGCGCGGTGGTTGGAGGCGGGGCCGAATCTTCTTCTTGACTGGCGCGTTTTTGCCACTCGTGCTGGGGCCGAGATGGCGCTCAGGTTCACGATGTCTTGGCATCTGAACCTGTCGCTGGATGCGTTGATGGGCCAGCGAGCCGGCTCGGAGAGCCAGCTGCAGGCAGAGGCCGGCCGGATTGCTGCGCGGGCCAGCTACATCACCGGGTTCTCCTTCCATGAAGAGTTCCGGCCGGAGTGGGCAGAAGAAGGCGGAGTCATGCCTGCTGATGACTACGGCCTTCTTCCGGACGACCCAGAGGGCAGCCCCAAGGAGACATGCGTCTACCGCGACATGGGCGCATAGGAGGGAGACACCGACACCTCAGCGGACCCAGAGGCCACCGAAGGAGATGCCTGAAGCCGCCTGCTTTTTACCTTAGCAAAAATTTCTGTTAGGTAGTAGGTCCACCCACCCACTAGGGGTTTCTGGGTGTAATGAATTCTGGCCTTGGGGCCTGCTTAAATTTGACCTTGTGATGTATAAATTTCATGGCTGTTTGCGTTCTTGCTTTTTGTCCTTCGAGCCGTTTTTCTGTGATTTTCCCCTCTCGGGCTCCCCCCCCCGCGAGTCTGATGTTGAAGGCTCCCGTCCGTGACAAGGAGTTCGGCCTTTGAGAGGAACGCGCAGTATTTTAGCTGTCGTGACGTTGAGCGCGAGCAAAACACCCACTAGGGCGGCCGGCGGCAACCCGGCGAAGCCGGTTGGCGAGCAGTCGGTTGTGCGGTAACGTAATGTGGCATTGCCGGGTTGGTTAAACCGGCAGTCCTTAACTTAGTGTTTGTGGCGCGCTGGTTCTCTGGCCTTGCAAGCTTGCCGGCTGACAGCCGGAGCCGGTTATGTGGCTTAGGGCGAAGTGGAAGACTACGGCGATCCCAATGCATCAGGAACCACTAAGTAAGGCGGCAGGTAGCGACCAAGCCAGCCAGCCCCCGAGCCCCTGGGTTGAGCGAGTCGGACCGGTGGCCGGGTTTGATGGAGAGGTAAATAATGCACAGATAAAGGAGACACAATAGCTTGGTCGAAAAGGGCAGCCCCCGAGCGTCGTTCGGGGACTCCATATTTTTCATATGATTACAAAAGGCAGCGCTACATATGTGCACACGGCTAACTGTAAAACGGGCGGAGGTGTTCCGCGTTCCATGGCCGAGTTGTTTCTTCTCCGGCGGTGTCTCTCTTGCGCTTGTTTCATTTGCGGGCATCGATGAGGCAGTAGGCGTTGCGATAACACAAGGCCTTGATGATGATGAAGGGGCCCTCTGCTACCTCTTGAGCTCTGTGTTGGTTTTCCCTTGAAGAAGAAAGGGTGATGGAGCAAAGTAGCATAAGTATTTCCCTCAATTTTTGAGAACCAAGGTATCAATCCAATAGGTGGTCACACACGAGTCCCTCGCACCTACACAAACAAGTAAAATCCTCGCAACCAACGCAATAAAGGGGTTGTCAATCCCTTCATGTTCACTTACGTAAGTGAGATCTGATAGATATGATACGATAATATTTTTTATATTTTTATGATAAAGATGCAAAGTAAAGAAAGCAAAATAAATGGAAAAGGAAATAGCTTGTTGACGGAAGATTAATATGATGGAAAATAGACCCAGGGGCCATAGGTTTCACTAGTGGCTTCTCAAGAGAGCATAAGTACTGCGGTGGGTGAACAAATTACTGTTGAGCAATTGACAGAATTGAGCATAGTTATGAGAATATCTAGGTATGATCATGTATCTAGGCATCATGTTCGAGACAAGTAGACCGACTCCTGCCTGCATCTACTACTATTACTCCACACATCGACCGCTATCCAGCATGCATCTAGAGTATTAAGTTCAAAAGAACAACGCTTTAAGCAAGATGACATGATGTAGAGGGATAAAGTCATGCAATACGAAATAAACCCCATCTTGTTATCCTCGATGGCAACAATACAATACGTGCCTTGCTACCCCTACTGTCACTGGGAAAGGACACCGCAAGATTGAACCCAAAGCTAAGCACTTCTCCCATTGCAAGAAAGATCAATCTAGTAGGCCAAACCAAACTGATAATTCAAAGAGACTTGGAAAGATAACCAATCATACATAAAAGAATTCGGAGAAGATTCAAATATTGTTCATAGATAAACTTGATCATAAACCCACAATTCATCGGTCTCAACAAACACACCGCAAAAGAAGATTACATCGAATAGATCTCCACACGAGAGGGGGAGAACTTTGTATTGAGATCCAAAAAGAGAGAAGAAGCCATCCAGCTAACAACTATGGACCCGAAGGTCTGAAGTAAACTACTCACACTTCATCGGAGAGGCTATGGTGTTGATGTAGAAGCCCTCCGTGATCGATGCCCCCTCCGGCGGAGCTTCGGAAAAGGCCCCAAGATGGGATCTCACGGATACAGAAAGTTACGGCGGTGGAATTAGGGTTTTCGCTCTGTATTTGGTAGTTTAGGGTTACGTAGGTATATATAGGAGGAAGAAGTACGTCGGTGGAGCAACGTGGGCCCCACGAGGGTGGAGGGCGCACCTGGGGGGTGGGGTAGGCGCGCCCCCTACCTCATGCCCTCCTGGTTGTTTCTTGACGTAGCGTCCATGTCCTCTGGATCATGTTCGTTCCGAAAATCACATTCCCGAAGGTTTCATTCCGTTTGGACTCCATTTGATATTCTTTTTTCTGCGAAATTCTGAAATAGGTAAAAAACAGCAATTCTGGGCTAGGCCTCCGATTAATAGGTCAGTCCCAAAAATAATATAAATTTGTATAATAAAGCCCAATAATGTCCAAAACAGGATTTAATATAGTATGGAACAATCAAAAATTATAGATACGTTGGAGACGTATCACCCTCCCACGGGGAGGACAACTTGTGCTGGCCGGCTTGCTGCTGGACGAGTCGGAGGACGAGGTCTCCCTCCCGAATGGCTAGGGGTTTGATCTTCTTGCTGTGGTAGTGTCTCAGACCTTGCTAATAAATGGCTGAGCGGCTGAGCGCTAGGAGACGTGCTTCTTCGAGCAGGCCGGCACCGTCTTCGCGGGCTTCTTTGGCTTCGAATTTGGTGTACATCGCGACGCGCGACGAGTCGAACTCGATGTCGGTCGGGATGACGGCTTCCGCTCCGTAGACGAGAAAGAATGGGGTTTACCTGGTCGACTGGTTTGACGTTGTTCGAAGACTCCAGGGTACGGCCGGCAACTCGTCAAGCCAGCTGCCGGGTGAACAGATGAGTGGCTCGACGAGCCATGGCTTGATGCCGGGTAGGATGAGGCCGTTGTCCCGCTCGACCTGCCCGTTGGACTGCGGGTGTGCAACAGAAGCCAGGTCGAGGCAGATGCAGGAGACGGAGCATTACTTCGCGAGCGCGCCCTTGACGAAGTTGGTGCCATTGTCCGTGATGATGTTGTTCAGCATGTCGTAGCACACCGCGATGTCCTTCACGAATTGGACGGACGTTTGCCCGTCCAGCTTCTTGATTGGCCTTGCTTCAATCCACTTAGTGAACTTGTCCACCGCCACCAGCAAATGCGTCATGCCGCCTCGAGTGGTCTTGAAAGGTCCAACCATGTCGAGTCCCCAGACAGCGACGGGCCAGGTGATCGGGATGGTCCGAAGTGCGGACGCCGGCTGGTGGTTGCGCTTGCTGAAGCGCAGACATCCCTCGCACTTAAGGACGAGCGACTCGGCGTCTTCGAGGGCCGTGGGCCAGTAGAAACTATGGCGGAAGGCCTTGGCCACCAGGGACCAGGAGGCAGCATGGTGCCCGCACTCACCCTGGTGTATGTCTAGGAGGATCTCAATGCCCATGTCTTGCCCAACGTAGCGCTGGAACACGTCGGTGGAGCTGCGTTTGACGAGCTCGTTGTTGATGATGCTGTAGGCGGACGCCCGACGCTGCACCTGTCGGGCTTCGGTCTCGTCCGTGGGGAGAACTCCGTTCTCCAGAAACTCTGAGATGGACAGGGCCCATGATGGCATCATCATCACGGTGAGGACGGCCACTATGGCGGGTTCCGGGACATCAGCCCCCGAGCCGGGTTCAGCAGCCCCCTGGTCGGGTATGGCTGCGGTCGAATTGACGACAGCAGTCCCCGGGTTGGGAACGGCGGCAGCCGGGTCGATGGCAGCAACCCCTGTGTAACGCCCATGATTGGGCTATATCTACCACGTGTCCAGGCATGACTTAGAGGCCTAATCACATGGTGGTTTTGTCGCAAGAGGGGTAATCTTCACACAATCCCTTGTACTAAAGAAGAAAGGGGTAAAGAGTTGGCTTAGAATCGCCACTTCAGACATATAACAAGTTAAACATACATCATCCAGAGTACAATCAAGGTCCGACTACGGAACCAAAATAAAAGAAAACAACCCCAAAGGCTAGATCCCCGATCGTCCCAACTGGGCTCCACTACTGATCATCAAGAAGCAAAACATAGTAACCATGGTCCTCGTTGAACTCCTACTTGAGTTCGGTAGCATCACTGTACTGGTATCATCGACACCTGCAACTATTTGGAAGTTTCCGTGAGTCACGACGACTCAGCAATCTCACACCCGTGAGATCAAGACGATTTAAGCTTATGGGTAGGATAAGGTAATGGGGTTGAGCTGCAACAAGCGCTAAGCAAGTATGGTGGCTAACATACGCAATAAAGAGTTAGTTGAGAAGCTACGCAACGGTCGAAAAGCTAGAAGTGATCAAGAAGACATCCTGAAACTACTTATGTTCAAACATAACCCAAGACCGTGTTCACTTCCCGGACTCCGCCGAAAAGAGACCATCACGGTTACACACGCAGTTGATTCATTTTAATTAAGTCAAGTGTCAAGTTCGCTACAACCGGATATTAACAAACCCCATCTGCCACATAACCGCGGGCATGGCTCTCAAAAGGTTATACCCTGCAGGGGTGTCCCAACTTAGCCCATCACAAGCTCTCACGGTCAACGAAGGATATTCCTTCTCCCGGAAAGACCCGATCAGTCTCGGAATCCCGGTTACAAGACATTTCGACAATGGTAAAACAAGACTAGCAAAGTCGCCTGATGTGTAGACAAATGCCGATAGGAGTCGCACGTATCTCGTTTTCCGGGAACACCGGATGGGACAAGTTACGAGTAAAACCAGCCCTCAAGTTTCCCCAAGGTGGCCTCACAGGCTGCTCGTTTCGGCCCAATACTCAGAGGAGCACTGGCGCGGGGGGGGGGGGGGAGGGGGGGTTAAAATATAGATGACCATTGAGTCTGCCGAACGCAAGGGAAAGGTATAGGTGGTAGGTAGGCAAATGGTAAAACCAAGTTTGGGCCTTGCTAGAGGAGTTTTATTCAAAGCGAACTGTCAAGGGGGTCCCATAACACCAACCGCGTAAGGAACACAAAATCAAGGAACATAACACCGGTATGACGGAAACTAGGCCGGCAGGAGTGGAACAAAACACCAGGCATAAGGCTGAGCCTTCCACCCTTTATCGAGTATATAGATGCATTAAATTAAATAAGAGATAATGTGATATCCCAACATATATATGTTCCAACATGGAACAAACATCAACTTCACCTCCAACTAACAACGCTATAAGAGGGGCTGGGGAAAAGCGGTAACATAGCAAAACAACGATTTGCTAGCAAGGTGGGTTAGAGGATTGACAAGGCAATATGGGAGGCATGATATAACAAGTGGTAGGTAGCAAAGATAGCAAAGAACAAACAACTAGCAAGAAAAGATAGAAGTGATATCGAGGGTATGGTCATCTTGCCTGTAATGTTCTCAGTGTTGTCGAAAGCTTGATCCTCGTTAGCATACTCAACAGGTTCCTCATTCACACACTCCTCTCCCGGCTCTACCCAAAGAAAGAACACAAGCAGTGGAACAACAATCAATCACGGTGCAATGCACAAGTAACATGATGCAATACATGGCATGACATGCAAGACATGATATGCAATGCATATGCGCGCTCCGGAGGGCAAAGAATGATCAAGGCATCAACTTGGCAAACCAAGTATGCCACTGGAAACATGAGGTGATTTCGGTCGAACTCGATATAAGGATCACCGGCAATAGATGCATGGTTTGCAAATGGCAAGCAACACAAGAATGACGCAAATCTGCGATTGATAGCATGATAACACTTAGAACGCAACAAGAAACTAAGCTACTTCACTCCAACATAGCAACAAAGCATATGGCAGTGATGTACAAGAGATGCTTGACAAAACATGAACACTAAGCTACGGCTAAATCACAATAGAACAGGTTCAAACAAGCATGGCAAAAGTGCAAAAGATATCAGCTCACAGACTTTGTGAAAAATACTAAAATGGCATAAACAACATCTGGAAGCAATGTTTAGGGCAAGCAAACAACATGCTACAGGAACATAACGTGGCAAACAAAGGAATGGCATGCTTCTACTAAATGCATAGATCAAAACTCCCTTAGTGAACATGAGCCAAAAAGGTACAGAAAATATGATGGTACCCATGTAAACATAGCTAGTTTTATAAACAGATTCAGATTGGAATTTCAGGACATGGCAGAAATAGATATATGATAGCAACTTTGCAAGCTCATGCCACTCACCACAAAGCATTACATAAAATAGAAAGGTAACCAACAGTAAATATACATGTTCAAGATGGTAAGAATGGCAAGAGCAAGTTCATAGGGTACATGGATCACTAGCAAAACATATGGCAATATTGATTAACATGTTAACAATCTGCCAGGAACAATATCTAGAGAAAGTAGAGCATGGTAATGACAACCGAGAGCACTCCATAATTTCAACCAGAGGTAGGGATGGATATAGAACAACCACATGTTCAAAATATCTTTACTGAACTACCTCAAAATGTGCTTGGATCTCATGGTAGCAACAAGTTTACATGGCATCAAAATAACATCAGGAAAAGCACTTGTCAAAATCACTAAGTGCCCGAAAACAGTAACATCACGGAGCCTACTTTGCATGCTTGTGCTAGTCACCACATAGATCAAAATTACAAGGCTTGCACCTCTGCAAAATGGCATGATGGAGATCAGAACACCTGTAGACATCATGCTCGTACGAGGCACACACAAAATGCAACAAAAATGACAAATCTCCATGTACTATTAAGAACCACCAGTTAAGATTTTATAGCATTCTATGTCAGACTTTCAACAGGAACAGTTAATATCCATGACACGATAGACCAGTGAACTACATGTAGACATAAAGGTGCCAACAACACGATAGACCAATGGGCTACATGAGCAAAATTATTTAATAGTCATCTATGTCACCTACTAATATATTATTAAGCAGAACATGCTAACATGTGAATTAATGGTTAAAAAAGTTACTCCTGAAAAAACACCTTACAAAGCTAGAGAGAGCACTAATTCTGAATGTTCTAAGAGCAATGAAAAGACTTGCTCACATAGCGGTATGGACTATGCACTGACCATAGTTAGCAACAACAGAATAATTATTTGGAGTGTGGAATTTGCAAAGGATAGTGCCAATAGAGGAATACAACTGAATAAAATAAAATTCCATTAGCAGATCTCCAGGTTTGGAATGGACCAAACTTATTTGGTGCAGGCTATATATAAATATAATAACACTGCCATATATGCCTCACACATCCATAGTTAGAATAGAAAGGAAAAACTCCATATGAATTGTTTCCTGTGCATCAGTCCGGTGCCTTTTGGCCAGGCATCAGGAACCATGTAATTATAAACTACCATCTATCAATTAGTACGATACCATTAGGAATATGCACTAAATTAGGAATTTAAATAAGCTAATATACCTATGTTGAAATCAACCCATACAACACTCATTCTATATTTTTCCCAGCTCACCCAAAGCCTAAAAATATTTTGAGGACACACACAACATACGAATCTACACATAGGTTTTCATGCTGGGATTTATCCATAAGAATTAGAAACATAGAAGAAGCATATGCAAGTAAGTTTGCTTCTTTACCTCTGGTTACAGGGAGGAGGGGAAGAGCAGAGACTC
This sequence comes from Triticum urartu, assembly GCF_056163025.1. Lineage (NCBI taxonomy): Eukaryota > Viridiplantae > Streptophyta > Magnoliopsida > Poales > Poaceae > Triticum > Triticum urartu. The sequence goes on along the minus strand of NC_141874.1, from coordinate 313,172,089 downwards.
AAGGCGTGCTCCTGCTGCTCGAGGTGGATGGGGATGGCGGATGCGGGCAGAGGTGGAGCTCCTGCTGCTCGAGGTGGACCCGGGGGCGGTGAGGCTCCTGCGTTGGCCGTTGGCGGTGGTCGACGAGGGGCAACGTCGGTGTAGAGCAGCTGGGCGGCGGCCAGAGAAGACGGAAGAGGAGGCGGCCGTGGGTGGAGCTAACGCAGTGGTGGTTGAGGAGGGGCCACGCCGGAGGCCGGCGGCTCCAGCAAACCGTAAATCGCGAGGAGGCCTGCTCGAGGAGGAAGCGCGCGAGGATGGTGGCTACCGGTGGAGTAGCTCGCCGATGACGGTGCTCGACGTCGCTGCTCTGGAGTGGGGCGACGACGGTGGTGGCTGCTCTGGAGTGGGGCGACGACGGTGGATGGGTTGTTGGCGCGGCAGAGAGGATGGTGGAGGGGCTACCGTGATGGGGATTGGGGATTTTAGTCGGGGGAGGGATAGCAATGGCACACCACCTAGCGGTGCGCCATAAGTAACTATTTTTTGGATAGCAATGGCGCACCACCTAATGGTGCACCATAAGTAAGTTTTTTTGGATAGCAATGGCGCACCACCCAGCGGTGCGCCATAAGTAACTTTTTTTTTGTATATCAATGGCGCACCACCCGGCGGTGCGCCATTAGTAATTTATTATTATTATTATTGTTTATTATTTTTTGTTGCATCTAATAATTTTTTAGAAAATGAATATGAATATGAACTAGTAATAATTTTCTATAAAAACAGTAATATTTTTTAAAAAATATCATCAAATTTTTTATTTGAAAATATCATCAAATTTGTTTTTTTATTTTTAGTTGCATTCATTTGTGAATTGGTAAAACATTTATGAATATGAAAAAATATCTTCAAATTTGAAAAAATATTCCTGAATTAAAAACGTGCCCATGAAATTTAAAAATATTCATGAGTTCAAAAAATATTAACAAATTCAATACTTTTTGTGAGTTAGAAATTCAATACCATAATAAACATAAATAAATATTCATGAGGACTAGAACAGAAGAAATATCATTTCAATATGTTGAATTACAATCAAGAAATGAAGACTACCATTTAAATACAATCGATCTTAGCTAGCTATCTTTTCACAATCTTCTTGCCCTTCTTTTTTCACAAATGGAGTTCTTCTGTGCAATGAATGTCCTTTAGGTATGGTGGTCCTGCTTCTTGTTGTGGTGTGTAGCACTTCATCGTCGTCATCATGTTCCATCTTCGGGTCGCCATACTTGTCGAAGTCTTGCTCATTGGCGACTCCATCCATTCCGATGATCTTCATTTTGCCTCTCCTCACGACAACATGACTGGGCTTTGACGGGTCGGTAATGAAGAAGCATTGGTCCACTTGGGAAGCCAGTACCCATGGCTCATTTTTTGCGGTGATGTTTGCGCCCGCGGTCTTGGATTTGGCTTCGGGTATAACCATGGTGGTGAAATACCGGTCTTATTTTAGGAAGCTCTTGGCCCATCTGACACGGAACATCGTGACCTTCTCTCCAGCGTAGCTCAGTACCCAGATCTCCTCGATCCTTCCGCAGTATTTGTCCTTGTCGTTACCGATGTAGGATTCCATTGTTACCCCGAAGTTCTGATAACCATCACTCTTCATGTCCTTGTCCTCGGTGTAGAATGTGTAGCGGTTGATATCGTAGGCCTCATAGGTCTTCAGGTTGTGCTCGGCGCCCTGTGACAAGGCGAATATGAGTTTTTCTTCCGCGGAAGAATCCTCATGTAAAGTGTAACACCCTCGATGCGACTATAGCTCCCACGTGTCGAGGCACGACTTAGAGACATAATCGCATTGAAGGCATATGTCGCAAGTTAGGCAATCTTCACAACATCCCATGTAATATGATAATAAAAGGGGAGATAACATAGTTGGCTTACACTCGCCACGTCAATCAAGTACATAAATAACATTACATCATGCAAACACTCATGGCCCGACTACGGCACCTAAATAAAAGAGAACCCAACATGCGACACGGTCCCAATCACCCCCAACTGGGCACCACTACTGATCATCGGGAAAGGAAACATAGTAACGTTGAGAGTCTTCGTCGAACTCCCACTTGAGCTCATACGCGTCTCCTGGAGCGGAATCATCAGGCCCTGCATCTGGTGTAATAGTAATCTGTGAGCCACAGGGACTCTGCAATCTCGCACCCTCGCGATCAAGACTATTTAAGCTTATAGGTATGGCAAGGTAAACATAAGTGGAGCTGGAGCAAGCGACTAGCAAATATGGTGGCTAACTTATTCGCAAAAGAGAGCGAGAAGAGGAGGCAAAGCGCGAGCGAGAAACTAGCAAGCAACCTACGCAAACATTAATCCAACACCGTGTCCACTTCCCGGACTCCGCCGAGAAGAGGCCATCACGGTAACACACTCAGTTGATTCATTTTAATTAAGTTAAGGTTCAAGTTATCTACAACCGGACATTAACAAATTCCCATCTGCCCATAACCGCGGGCACGGCTTTCGAAAGTTCAATCCCTGCAGGGGAGTCCCAACTTAGCCCATGACAAGCTCTCACGGTCAACGAAGGAATAGACCTCCTCCCAAGATGTTCCGATCAGACTCGGTATCTCGGTAACTCAAGACACTTCGACAGGTTAAAACAAGACCAGCAACACCGCCCGAATGTGCCGACAAATCCCGATAGGAGCTGCACATATCTCTGTCTTAGGGCAGAATCGGATAAGCAATCCATACAACTAAAATCAGCACTCGAGTTTCCCCAAGGTGGCGCTGCAAGGGGCTCTAGGTTGGACCAACACTCAGAGGAGCACTGGCCCGGGGGGTTAAAATAAAGATGACCCTTGAGTCTGCAGAACCCAAGGGAAAGAAAAGGCTAGGTGGAAAATGGTAAAACCAAGGTTGGGCATTGCTGGAAAAGCTTTAATCAAGGCGAACTATCAAGGGGTTCCCATTATAACCCAACCACGTAAGGAACGCAAAATCCGGGAACATAACACCGATATGACGGAAACTAGGGCGGCAAGAGTGGAACAAAACACTAGGCGAGAGGCCGAGCCTTCCACCCTTTACCAAGTATATAGATGCATTATGATAACAAGATAATATAATGATATCCCAACAAGTAAATAAATGTTCCAACAAGGAACGGCCTCCAATCTTCACCTGCAACTAGCAACGCTATAAGAGGGGCTGAGCAAAGCGGTAACATAGCCAATCAATGGTTTGCTAGGACATGGTGGGTTAGAGGTTTGACATGGAAATTTGGGAGGCTTGAAAGCAAGTGGTAGGCATCGTAGCATTGGCATAGCAAAAGAGCAAAGCAAAGATAGTAGTGATTTCGAGGGTATGATCATCTTGCCTGCACAGTTGTTAGAGTTGACTGGATCCTCAAAAGCAAACTCAACGGGCTCCTCATTAGCGAACTCGTCTCCCGCATCTACCCAAACAAGACAAACAAGCAACAAGGATACAATCAACCACGTGCAAGACCAAGCAATATGATGAAATGGTGATATGTTATGCGGAGTGCGATGCGGGATGCAAAATGCAAGATATGACAGGAAATGCATGAACCTGGCCTCAACTTGGAAAACAAAGTGTGCCACTGTAAAGATGAGATGAAATCGCTTGAAAACGATATAAAGAACACCGGAATCGGAGTTACGGTTTGGAAATGGCAAGCGATTCAAAAATGACACCGGTCTGCGATTTACAGCAAGTAGCCAACTAAATGCAATGAGATGAACATTCTACAACACCCAAACATGACAAAAAAATACATGGCAGGGATGCATTCAAGATTCTTAACAAAAGTCTAACACTGAGCTACGGCCAATTCATCCATTAACAGGTTCAAACAAGCATGGCAAAAATGCATATGACAAACAGATCTCAGACTTATTGAAATTAACACTTGTCTGGAATTTCAGATCAGGTAGCCCTCTTCGGAGCCACAAAACTACATGCTACAGGATCTGAACATGGGAAAGTAAAACATGGCATGGAGCTACTCAAAGAGCTTAACAAAAGTCCCTTAGTGACCTTGAGCCAAAAGGGATCAGAAAATACAATTGCAAGCACGTGAACATAGCAAAAACATAATCAGTTTTCAGACAGTGAAAACTGGCACATGCTGACATATAACTCAAGTAGGCATGTTTACGAGCTCGATGCACTCACTACGGAGCAAGTCATGGCAAGACAAGCATACATCCATCAAGAAGGCACAAAATACAAGCTAGACATGGCAAGAACAATAGCATAACATGCACGGATCAACTACAACATCATCGGCAAAATTGCAAACAAGTTGGCAATCATCCCAGATTCACAAAGTAGCAAAAGTAGAGCTCGATTGACTCAAGCTAGGGTGCTCCATAATTGCAAAAAAGGCATGGATGGATAGAGCACTACAATATTAACAAAACATCCCTACTGATCTTCCTCAAAAGAGGCACGGATCACTAGGAAACAACATGAACATATGGCAACATGAGCTAAACAGATCAAGGACTTAGTGGAATTGCTAAGTCCCTGAAAACAGAATTACTAAGTGCACCACTTTGCAAGCTTGCACTAGTCACCACACACATCACAAAAATACATGTGTTGCACCTCTGGAAAGATGACAAAACTCTTAACAAAACACATGTAGAACTCACGGGCATAGCATGCACACATTAATCATGGCAAAAATGACAAAAACCTAAATGGAGTAACAGATCTGACAATTAACTCAAGTAGCCCTCTTCTAACAGCATTTCGGGCATCAACATGAACTCAAATGAAAATGATGCAATGGAATGAAATGATGTACTCTCTGAGATGAACATTTTGATATGCTATATGCATGAATCGGAGCTACGGATGCAAAGTTACGGAGCTGCGAACATGTGCACATGGACTAAAATTCTCCGGGACTTAGTGAAAAAATCAACCTCTAGGGTTACTATTTACGGATCTGGATCTCGCGCACGGGAACCGAGGTTGGCCGGAATTCTCGCCGGCGATGGAGGAGGAGCTCGCCAGAGACGTCGGGGCGACCGGATCCGAGCGGAGAGGCGAGGCCGGCGACAACGAGGAGGAGGCCGGCGTCGAGACGGCGAACGGCGGCGGCCTGCGGCGTCGGGCGGCGTCGTCGGCGCACCGGCCGGCGCGGCGGCGCGGCGGGGCGATGCCCGGCGCGGGCGAGGTCGCCGCGCGGGAGGAAGACAAGGCGGGCGGCGGCGCTGCGCTCTGGCCCGAGCGGTCGGCGGGCAGGGCCGGCCTCGGACCCTCGCGGGCCGGCGCGGGAGGCGATGCGGCGAAGTGGCGCGGCGGCGGCGGGCCAGTAGGATGGCGACACGTGGCGGCGGTGGGGGAGGAACCGGACGTGTCCGTCGGTGCCGATCTTGTCTGGCGGCGTGCGAAGGGATTTTTAGGGTTTCGGGGGGAGAGGAAGATCCGGATTTCGGGGGGAGTTTAAATAGGCATGGAGGGAGCTAGGAGAGTCCAAATAAGGTGCGGTTTTCGGCCACGCGATCGTGATCGAACACTCTAGATGATGGAGCAGAGTTAGGTGGGTTTTGGGTCAAATTAGAGTGGTGTTGGGCTGCAACACACACGAGGCCTTTTCGATCCCTCGGTTAACCGTTGGAGTATCAAACGAAGTCCAAATGATACGAAACTTGACAGGCGGTCTACCGGCAGTAAACCAAGGCCGCTTGGCAAGTCTCGGTCCATTCCGGAAATGTTTAATCCCCACACACGAAAGAAAGCTAGAAATGACCACCGGAGGAGAACGAAGCGCCGGAATGCAAAACGGACAACGGGGAAAATGCTCGAATGCATGAGTCGAACACGTATGCAAATGCAATGCACATGATGACATGATATGAGAAGCATGACAACGACAACAACACACGGAGACAAAACCCGAACCCGAGGAAATAAATATAACTTAGCGCCAGAAACGGCAAGATTTGGAGTACAAATTGGGAAAGTTACATCCGGGGTGTTACATAAAGTGCATGATAGAAGCTTCTCCTTGAACCAACACATGAAACATAAGTTGTGCTCTTTGATTATATCTCCGTCCGTCCTCTGTTGGCCTCGGTCATTGTACGTCTTCTCAATAAAGGTTTTGTGCTCTAGCACCCAAGGATTGAGCACGTCTATGTGTTGTAGCGCGACTAGGTTTACTCTTTCAAAGTCGGCGAGTCGACCCTCGAAGTCGACATGCATTTCACGGCGACCATCGCGGTGATCCCATCCAGCGAGCCTGCCGAGGGGCGTGTTGACGGGGAGACCAATGGGGTACTCGATGCCTAGAAAATTCGTGAAGTAGGAGATGCACTCTTCGGTCAAAAAGCCCCTGGCCATGCTTCCCTCTGGACGTGACATGTTGCGAACGTATCCTTCGATGACACCATTCATCCTTTCGAACGGCATCATGTTGTGTAGGAACGTCTGCCCGAGTGGGATGATATCCTCCACGATATGGACCGGCAGATGCACCATAACATCGAAGAATGTGGGCGGGAAGTACATCTCAAGCTCGCATAGTATCACCACGATCTCTTCCTGTAGCCTTCTGAGTTGCCTGACGCCAACCGACTTTCGAGAGATGACGTCGAAAAAGTTTCATAGGCAAAATAGTGTTTCACAGACGTGCGCGTCCATGATCCCACTGATTGCAATGGGAAGTATCTGCATCATCAGCACGTGACAGTCATGAGACTTCATCCCGCTGAACTTCTGCTTCGCTGAGTCTAGGTATCTGCTTATCTTCCCCGCGTAACCGTAAGGAAGTTTTACTCCTACGAGGCAGGTGAAAAACTGCTTGATCTCCTCCTAACTTAGAGTGAAGCACGCGGGAGGGTAGTCATTTCCGGCCTTCTTGGCCTTTTTGCCTTTGCGAAGACTTTTCATGTCCTGCTTCGCCTCATCAAAATCATCATCATCATTAGTGTGAAGCTCCTCCCTGATGTCCATTGATTTCAAGTCTGCCCTTGCTTTCGGCCCATCTTTGGTCCTCTCTGGCATGTTGAGCAGGGTACCAAGAAGACTCTCGCACATGCTCTTCGTGATATGCATGACATCAAGGCTGTGAGGCACACGGTGGATCTTCCAGTACGGCAAGTCCTAGAAAACAGACCTCGTTTTCCATACCTTCAGCAGCGGCTCTGGCGCCTTTTTGCTTCTTTCCCAGCTCTGGCGCCTTTGGCTTCTTTCCCGGCAGTGGGCAATCTTTCCAATTTTTCAACAGCTCGTCTATTTCCTCGCCGCTCCTCGTACGCGGGCATCTTTGGGGTTCGGTTTCACCATCGAACAGATCCTTACGTTTTCTCCATGGGTCATCATCGCGAAGCCACCTTCAATGTCCCATGAACATGATTTTCAAAGACCCGGGTTCTCTATCCAGCTGGCGATACGTTGTGTCATCCATGCGCGTGACGCATCCAGAAAATCTGTGGACCACCTGCCCTGCGACATATCTGTAATTGAGATAGTCGTGCACCATCATGAGCAGTGTGGCTCTCATAGGGAAATATTCTTTCTCTGCGGCGTCCCACAGCGTGTCTCGATCCTCTTTCAGCAGCCCCAGATACAGATTGATGTCGTTCCCTGGTTTTTTCAGCCCTTCAATTAGCATACTCATGTGAATGTACTTCCTCTTCATGCAGAACAAGGGGGAAGGTTGTACATCCACACAAACACTGGCGAGGTGCTATGTGTGCTTCTCTGGCTGCCAAATGGATTGACTCCATCGGTGCTCGCGCCCAGCACGATGTTCCTTGGATCATCCCCAAATTCCGGGTGTTCGAAGTTCAACGCTTGCCACTGGCTCGCATCCTTAGGGTGACTCAGCATCTTGTCTTTTTTATTTATCTCCGGATCACTTCCGTCATCTTCTCGCTTCTTCTCCTCCCTATCCGCGTGCCAACGCAGGAGCTTTGCTAGCTTAGGGTCCGGGAAATATCGCTGCAGACGAGGAGTGATCGTAAAGTACCACACCACTTTTCGAGGACCTTTCTTCCTCTTCTTGTATCGAGTGACGCCGCACACCGGACATATGGTAGACTCCGCGTGCTCGTCCCGATAAATGATGCAATTGTTCATGCACACATGGTATTTCACGTGTGTAAATCCAGAGGACACATGATTTTCTTCGCCTCCTCGAAACTGGTTGGGCACTTGTTCCCCTTGGGAAGACGTTCGTGCCAGAATGACATGTTCTCGTCGAAGCATGCGTTGGTCATTTTGTGTTTTACCTTCATCTCCAGAGCCATGAGCATTACTTTCAGGCGGGTATCCTCGGGGCTGCATCCTTCATACAATGGAGTAACCGTGTCTATCTCCAGTTGATCCAGCTTGGCTTTCTTTCGGGCGGCAGCTCTTGCGTTATTCGTCTGCTTGAGAAGCTGCACTTGAATATGAGGGTCCTGCACTCAGCCCATTGATGGTCCATCGTCGTCTGCTCCGGCATCTTCATCTTCATGATCATGCCCTTGGTCTTGATCTTCCTCATCATCATGTCCGGCATCTTCAACATGATGACTATGTACTACATCACCGTCGTGATCATGTCATGGAGATTCTTCATCTTCTCGCCCGCCCTCACCGCAGTGGTTGTCTTGCTACCCTTCCTCATTTCTTGCCCGACCCCCATGGATGACTTCATAGTCATCTTCATCACCTTGCCACCGATACCCATCCATGAAACCACGCAAGAGCAGGTGGTCCCACACCTGCCCGGAATCCGGGTCCGCAATAAGGCTCTTCATCTTGCATCTTCGACATGGACATCTTATCTCCGTCTTGTTCTTTTGAAGCATCTCGGCCTTCGTGGAGCTCAAAAACCTATTCACGATGCCTTCGGTCATCGTGAGGACCATTGTCGCCTGCGGGGTAGAGCAAAACGATATTTTAGAACCAAGAAAAGATTTGGCACGACTTCGCCTAAAAATAGGACCAAAAAGAATGCATAGTGCCAAATTCTCGCCGAAACAGAAATGAATCAACATTCTGGCAAAATATTGGAAACTATCGCATTTCAAATACTGGTACCTGCAAACACAAACATATATGCAACACCACAAACATGCGTAGATCTAGCTAGGCCATAAAAAGTCCATGTGGACGTTGTTGTTAGTGGGAGAAAAAAGTAGATCTACAACATAAAGAAAGCTTTCCCCTTCTTACCTATCACAAAAAGGTAATTTAACCACTTAATTTTGGTGAATCTATGGTGCAAATGAGGTGAGGAGAAGGAGGCACCCGGGACAAGCTTGGAGGAGGAGGTGGAGAGAATATAGTGGGGAAAGTGAGTGTGGTAGGTGTGGCTGTCCAAAATATCTAGCTGGTCTCAGGTTACTAATGGCGCACATCCTAACAATGCGCCATTAGTAACCCTGGTTACTAATGGCGCACCAGTTAGGGGTGCGCCATTACTAGTTTTTTAAAAAATAATATAATTGTTAGTAGTGGCGCACCTTGTTTGTGGTGCGCCATTATTGTTTGAACTAGTAATGGCACACTTCACAAAGGTGCGCCATTACTAGTTTTGAAAAAAAGTAAAAAATTTGTTAGTTCTGGCGCACGGAGCGTGTAGTGCTCCATTACTAGTTAAAACTAGTAATGGCGCACTGTGCCTTGGTGCTCCATTAATAGTTTTGGAAAAATAAAAAAAATTCCTAGTAATGGCGCACCATGTGTCTGGTGCGCCATTAGTAATGAGGACACTAATGGCGCACCTGTACCTGGTGCGCCACTGCTATATAGCAGTGGCGCACCACATACATGGTGCGCCATTAATATCCATATTGGCAATAGCCCTTTTCCTAGTAGTGCTACTTTGCATGCTTGTGCTAGTCACCACGTAGATCACAAAATTACAAGGCTTGCACCTCTCTAATATGGCATGATGAAGATCAAAACACCTGTAGACATCATGCTTGTACGACGCACACACAAAATGCAACAAAAATGACAAATCTCCATGTTCTGTTAAGAACCAACAGTTAACATTTTATAGCACTCTTGGAACTATGTTAATAGTATCAATATGGAAAGTAACATGCATGCAAATGCCACTAACATGAAGAGCTTCACGAGGAGAACATTTTGACATATCATATGCGCACATCGGAGTCACGAGCATGGATATATAGCATGTCAAAGGGAGCAATAAAATGATAGGGATTCGGGACTTGTTGAAAATTTCACCTCGCGAGACAAGCGGGATGGGATGGATCCAGAAGGTTGTTTGGTTCAAGGGTCGTCGGGGTCCATGGACGACGAAGCCCAGATCTGGCAGAGGAGGCCCGAGGCCATGGCGACGGCTGGACGGAGCCCTGGCTCTGGTGAATGGCGGCGGAGGTCGGGGAAGGCCGGAGGCGGCTGGATCTGGCCGGAGCTGCCGGATCCGGTGGCGGCGTGAGCAAAGGCGGCGGCGATGCGGGCCAAGCGGGCGAGCCGCAGGCGCTGGTGGCGCGCAGCGCGGCGGCTGGAGGCGCGAGCGGCGGGGCAGCGACTCGGTGGTGCATCAGCGCAGCGAGGCGGCGCCAGAGCAGGGTGCGGCGGCACGGTCGGTGGGGAGGCGCGCGGGCGCGGGCAGCGGTGATAGGGCAACGGCGGCGCGGTCGGGCTCGCGTGGGCCCCGGATGGGCTTCGTGGGCCGGCGGTGCGGGGACGGCCGCAGATGGACAGGTGGCACGCTGCGGTTAGTTGCGGGTGGTGGCTCGATGACGTGGCGCAACAGGATTGGCCGGAGAGATGTGGCTGGCCGGCGGTGGACGCGTCCGACGACGGACGGACATGTCCGTTGGCGCGGAGCAGCTGGGATCTAGGGTTTGGACCCAAAATTTGGAAGGGGATCACATATTTATAGGTAGAGTGAGCTAGGAGTGTCCAAATGAGGTGCGGTTTTCGCCCACACGATCGTGATCCAACGACGGAGACCATGGAGAGGGGTTAGATGAGTTAGTGGGCTGTTTTGGAGGGGTGTTGGGATGCAACACTAAAGAGGCTTTTGTGGTTACCCAGTTAACCGTTGGGGCATGATAGGACCTCCAAATGGAACAAAATTTGACAGGCGGTCTACCGGTGATGTACCAAGGCCACTTGGCAAATCTTGAACCATTCTGAGAACGTTTTTCTCCCGCTCACGAAACGAGGTTAGAAGGGTGCAACAGGGGCACGAGAGAGCATCGGATCGCGAAACGGACTACGAGGAAAAGGACTGGATGCATGAGACGAACATTAATGCAAATGTGATGCACATGATACGAAATGCATGACATGACCAAAATGCAAAATGAAGACAAAACCTAACCATAGAGGAAATATCATATCACATAGCCGAAAATGGCAAGAGTTGGAGTTACAAATATCGAAAGTTACATCCGGGGTGTTACACCCTGGGCAGCGTTCAGCAGTCCTCGGGTCGGGTTGAGGCGCCGCCGGGGCGTCTGGGACGTAGATGGACTCCGAGTCCGGAGACGGCTTGAGGGACGTCTTGCACAGGTTCTCTAGGGAGACGCCGGATGGGATGGATTGCCGAGACGAGGCGATCTTGGCGAGCGTGTTGGCCGCCTCGTTTTCTGCACGCGGGACGTGGAGTAACTCGCATCCCGCGAAGGACTCGGACAGCTTCTGGACGAGGAAGTGGTAGCTCGCCATGTTGGGGTCGCGGGCGTCCCATTCTCCGGAGCATTGTTGCACCACCAGATCCGAGTCGCTACAGCATAGGATGCGCTGTTTGCCGAGTTCCTTAGCGAGCCGGAGGCCATGCACAAGCACTTTGTACCAGGAAACGTTGTTGGAGGCGGTGAAGTGGATCTGGAGCGCGTATTTGAGGCGGTCTCCCTTTGGGTAGGACAACACGATGCTGGCCCCTAGGCCGAGACGCATCTTCGAGCTGTCGAAGCGCATGCGCCAGTGCGTTGAGTCCGGCGGCGGCATGTACTGGGTGTCGGTCCCGTCGACGAGGAAGTCGGCCAGTGCTTGGGACTTGATTGTGGTGCAGGGCTCGTAGAGGATGGTGTGAGCGGCTAGCTCGAGCGCCCACTTGGCGAACCGGCTAGAGGCATCCTGGCACCCGATGAATTCGCCTAGGGGGGTCGTGCTGACCATGGTGACGACGTGCGCTTGAAAGTACTTCTTCAACTTCTTGGCGGTGAAGTACACGCCGTAACACATCTTCTGGTAGTGCGGGTAGTTTTGTTTGGAGGCGGAGAGCACCTCGCTTAGGTACTAGAAGGGACGCTGGACGGCTTAGATCTTCTCCTTCTCTGGTCGCTCGACCACCATCACCGTGCTGACCGACCGCGAGGTTGCGGCGATGTAGAGCAACAGCGGCTCCTTCTAGGTTGGTGCGTCTAGGACGGGTGCGCTGGAGAGCATGTGCTTGAGGTCCCGGAAGGCCTTGTCCGCCTGGTCGCTCCATTGTAACATCGTCGTCTTCTTCATTAGCTGGTACAAGGGCAATGCCCTCTCGCCCAGCCGACTGAGAAACCGGCTGACCAAGGCTAATCAGCCGGTGAACTTCTGGACATCTCGCAGCCGAGCCGGCTTGCGCATGCACTTGATGGCCTTGATCTTCTCTGGGTTTGCCTCAATGCCGCGCTCCAAGACGAGGAAGCCGAGTAGCTTTCCGGCCAGGATGCCGAAAACGCACTTATCCGGGTTGAGCTTGACCTTGTATTCGCGCAGGTTGGCGAAGGTTTCCTTCAGATCATTGAGGAGCATGAGGTGCTGCTTGGTCTTCACCATGATGTCATCCACATAGACGTGGATGTTGCGAAAGGAAATATGCCCTAGAGACAATAATAAAGTTGTTATTTATATTTCCTTATATCTTGATAAATGTTTATTATTCATGCTAGAATTGTATTAACCTGAAACTTAATACATGTGTGAATACATAGACAAACAAATTTGTCACTAGTATGCTTCTACTTGTCTAGCTCGTTGAATCAATGATGGTTATATTTCCTAACCATAGACATGAGTTGTCATTTGATTAACGGGATCACATCATTAGAGAATGATGTGATTGACTTGACCCATGCATTAGCTTAGCACGATGATCGTTTAGTTTGTTGTTATTGCTTTCTTCATGACTTACACATGTTCCTATGACTATGAGATTATGCAACTCCCGAATACCGGAGGAACACTTTGTGTGCTACCAAACGTCACAACGTAACTGGGTGATTACAAAGGTGCTCTACAAGTGTCTCCGATGGTACTTGTTGAGTTGGCATTGATCAAGATTACGATTTTTCACTCCGATTGCCGGAGAGGTATCTCTGGGCCCTCTCGGTAATGCACATCACTTTAAGCCTTGCAAGCAATGAAACTAATGAGTTAGTTGCGGGATGATGTATTACGGAACGAGTAAAGAGACTTGCTGGTAACGAGTTTGAACTAGGTATTGAGATACCGACGATGGAATCTCGGGTAAGTAACAAACCGATAACAAAGGGAACAACGTATGCTGTTATGCGGTTTGACCGATAAAGATCTTCGTAGAATATGTAGGAGCCAATATGAGCATCCAGGTTCCGCTATTGGTTATTGACCGGAGATGAGCCTCGGTCATGTCTACATAGTTCTCGAACCCATAGGGTCCGCACGCTTAACGTTTGGTGATGGTCGGTAATATGAGTTTATGTGTTTTGATGTACCGAAGATAGTTCAGAGTCCAGGATGAGATCGGGGACATGACAAGGAGTTTTTATTTATATTTCCTTATATCATGATAAATTTTTATTATTCATGCTAGAATTGTATTAACCGGAAACTTAATACACGTGTGAATACATAGACAAACAGATTGTCACTAGTATGCCTCTACTTAACAAGCTCGTTGAATCAATGATGGTTTTGTTTCCTAACCATAGACATGAGTTGTCATTTGATTAACGGGATCACATCATTAGAGAATGATGTGATTGACTTGACCCATGCGTTAGCTTAGCACGATGATCGTTCAGTTTGTTGCTATTGCTTTCTTCATGACTTATACATGTTCCTATGACTATGAGATTATGCAACTCCCGAATACCAGAGGAACACTTTGTGTGCTACCAAATGTCACAATGTAACTGGGTGATTATAAAGGTGCTCTACAGGTGTCTCTGATGGTACTTGTTGAGTTGGCATAGATCAAGGTTAGGATTTGTCACTCCGATTGTCGGAGAGGTATCTATGGGCCCTCTCGGTAATGCACATCACTTTAAGCCTTGCAAGCAATGCAACTAATGAGTTAGTTGCGGGATGATGTATTACTGGAGGTAAACCGGCCTTATGTAGCCGGGTTGACTCTTTGAAGATTAAAAGCCCAGGAAGATGCAAGGATGATGGCGCTTCTCGAAAGGCCCAAGGCCCAAAGGCGGGTTAAGGCCTGTAAATGTAAACCGACCTAGTCATGAAACTTGTATTATAAGATAGGAAGAATAGAGATCGAACCGGATATGTTTATGATCCGGCTTTGGGACTCTGTAGCCTGGCGGGCGTCAACCTATGTATATAAAGGGACGACCCGGCCGCGGTTTAGGGACAGACAACAACTCGAGAGCCAGACAAAGCGGATTCGCTCCCTGACCTTCGAAACCCTAGCAATACCAATCACAACTAGACGTAGGCTTTTACCTTCCTCGAAGGGGCCGAAATAGTATAAAACTCCCCGTGTCCCCTTGTCCGGTTTAACCCCTTTAGGCTAACCCATAGCGATGGCTCCACGACTAAGTCCCTTCACAAGGACATCTACCGTGACAAACCCACGACAGTTGGCGCCCACCGTGGGGCTATCGCATGATGGTTTTGAGTTCTTAAAGGGCAGCTTCAATGGACTTAAGGGATACGCTGTGGGCCGAATGACAAAGAGTCGTCGCGGCAAGCTCTACATCGACAACGCAGGATGGGGTCCCGAGGCCGATTCAATCGAATAGGTGTACCGGGTCCCCTTTGGTGGGATTCACGTCTTCATTGGCAAGATCGACGAACCGGTCCCTGAGCCGGACATCTGCACCGACATCATCGAAACGGCTCGGCGTGCAAGTTCTTCGCCGGTTCAGCCCGAGGCAAGGCATGTTTTCGTGGGTGTCATCCATGGATCGAGGTACGAGGACGGGCCGGTGTCCGATGGAGAGACCGTGATCTGTTCTGATGACGAGTCTTCTGGAGAGACCGAATCACCTTACCAGTTGTAGGACGGCCGGATTGATGGAGGATCTGAGGGCAACAGTATTCCGGATTCCCCTGATCTGCCAAACCGGGCCGCCATCTTCATGGTCGGCACACAATCAGCGCCTCATTCATCTACCGCCGCAGCAATGCTCTGCGGTTCAACAACGGCCACACCAGCAGGGGCAGGAAGCTGAGCGCCGCCTCCAGCCCAAGTCCTGTCAGATTTGTTCGACGCTTTGGCAACGTTGATGGCCGCAGAGGTGGATGCAGCAGCCAGGGATCAGCACAATGCGGAGATTGCAAAAGTGACAGATCAGATAGCCCAGGCTAAAGCGGACCTGGCGACAGAGAATGCTAGGATGGCTACAGAGCGGTCTGAATTGGAAGCACATGCCTACCGGATTAGGCTGGATCAGAATGCTTCAGAGGAAGTCATGAGAAGAAGGTACCGATCGCGTCTCCCGTCGGTTTATGAGCCGCAGAATCTCTTCAACACACCAGGAGCAGGAGCTGGTAACCAACCCATACTAAACCGGGCGGAGGCGCCGGGAACAGGGGCGCCGGTTCAACCGCACACGATGGACCCGCCTCGCCAGAACAACGTTGTGCCACAGTATGTACCAACACCTCCTGGGAATTATTCCAACCCGTTGGACAACATTGTGGCCGCTGCTTCACGCCTAGCGGCCCTCCCAACCGACGGCGAGTCACCAGTTGCAGTGGAAGCACGTCAGGCCAGGGATCTCCTTCAAACAGCACTAAATCAATAGCAGGCGTATTCACACAGTCGTGAGAGGATTCATTCCAATCCCCGTCCAAGCCGGAGCTATAGCAGACACGTGGAGGATGAACCGGCCGTGTCCAGTAGTGCACGTCGCTGAAATTCACGACGAGGAAACAACCCGGTAGGGGGAGGCGCTAATGCGCAGGATGTTGTGGACCATGGCCGTGCACGTCGGGAGGCCGAGTTGGCAGCTCGACACGGAGCATGACAACATACTCCGGTTCACCCTACGGCCTCAGTGGAGCCAGGTGTGGTATTCAGTTCCTTAGGGGTGCCGTGTCTTACCCCCGCTTTGCGTAATGTGAGACTGCCCAAGGATTTCAAGGGACCTCGTAAGGTACCAAATTACACCGCCGATTTGCAACCAGAGTCATGGGTGGAGAGCTATGAGATGGCAATGGAGATGTTAGATGTGGATGAGGCAGTGTGTGCTAAATATTTCACCATGATGTTGGAAGGAACAGCTCGCACTTGGTTGAAGAGCTTACCAACCAATTCTGTCGGATCATGGGCTGAGTTAAAGCACCGGTTTATCCAGAACTTCAAAGATACTTGTAAGCAGCCGATGTCAATCATGGATCTGGCTGCTTGTGTCCAAGAGGAAGGGGAGTCCATGACCCATTGGGTCAAATGGGTCTCACCGATTTTACATTCATCATATCGTATCAATGCAGACACTGCAGCATTAACATTAGAGGGCAATTGCCGTTTCTTACCACTCAAACAGAAGTTGGGAAGACTCAAATGTCACTGCAATGATATGTCAACGCTCATGGCCGGTTTGGTTAAATATGCCGATTCAGATAATACCAAGGACCCGGACTCAGAGGAGGATTAACCAGGGAAAGGTAAGAAGAACGGCAATGCCAAGGGTCAGCAGCATAATCCGGCAGGCCATGGAAACGGCAGTAAGTGCAAGGCCAACAGCAGCTTGGACTTTGTTGCTAACACCAACACATAGGAGAATGGCCAGCACCGTAAGGGCAAGCAGCCCCAGAGGGGCGGAGGTTCAGGCCCCAATTTGGAGCGCCTATTAAATTCAGCCCTGTCCAAAGCATGGATCAAAGGAGAAGCCGGCATCACAACTTTGGAAGGACTGTTATATCATGTGGGATTTCAAGAATTCCAATATGTTCCAGTATGATAACAACCCGCCCGGCGGTTGAGGAGGAGGTTTCCATGGGCCGGGCTACGGAGGTGGTGGTTCCGGTTTATGGTTTCAAGGCAACCAAACCGGACACGTCAATCAAGGGCACCAAGGCAACCAGGGAGGTTACAACCATCAAGTGAATCAGCAGCAGCAGCAGTCGGGTTATCAGAGCAATCCCAAACAGCTAAACAGCAGGCAATATCATGTCTTCACTACTAGTTTGTGTAAACGTGATCAGAAGCTGCACAAAAGGGTAGTAAACTCTGTTGAACCGACAATACCTCAGTATTTACGCTGGCCTGAGCAACCTATTTTGTGGAGTAGAGAGGATCACCCACCTCGGGTTGATAATCTAGGTCACTTGGCCCTGGTGGTAGCCCCTCAAGTTGGGGGATACAAGTTTACCAAAGTACTGATGGATGGGGGAAGTAGTATCAACATTTTATATTATGATACATTCCGCCGTATGGGGTTGACAGAAAAGAATCTTAAACCATCAAATACGGTCTTTCATGGTGTGGTGCCTGGTAAGTCTGCATATCCTGTTGGCAAGATAGCCTTCGAGGTAGCTTTTGGAGATGACTATGATTCATGGTCAGAAACATTGACATTTGATGTTGTAAAGATCAAAAGTGCGTACCATGCCTTGTTTGGGCGGCCGGCTTATGCTAAATTCATGGCGAGGCCGTGTTATGTTTATCTACAGCTTAAAATGCCCGGTCATAAGGGGACTATCACAGTACATGGAAAGGTTGCTTTGGAGTGTGAGGAAGGTGATGCGGCTTATGCTGAGTCGGTTTGTGCCATGGAAGAGTTGAAATTCTATAAGGAGCAAGTTGATCCGGCAGACATGACCTCTTTGAAAAAGTTGACTACAGAACATGATCCGGCGTTGAAGTTCAAATCGGCTACAGATACTAAGATGGTTGACTTTGTTCCTGGTGATTCATCCAAATAGTTTAGCATCAGCGCTAACCTGGATCCCAAATAGGAAAGTGCGCTCTTCGAGTTCATCCGTGAGAATCGGGACATCTTTGCATGGAAACCTTCTGACATGCCAGGTGTATCGAGGGAACTCGCTGAGCACACACTCAAAATTGATCCTAAGTTTAAACCAGTCCGGCAGTTCCTCCGCCGCTTCAATGAAGAAAGACGTAAGGCTATCGGTGAAGAGGTAGCCCGTCTGTTGGCCGTAGGGTTTATTGTAGAGGTTTTTCATCTAGAGTGGTTGGCTAACCCGGTGTTGGTTCTTAAGAAGAACGGCACTTGGCGCATGTGTGTGGATTACACAGATTTAAACAAGGCTTGCCCTGGATACCTCTTTGCTCTCCCTTGCATTGATCAGATAATTGATGCTACGGCGGGTTGTGACCGTTTGTGTTTTCTGGATGCTTACTCTGGTTATCATCAGATCAAAATGGCGGTTAAGGACCAGGAGAAGACAACTTTCATAACTCCCTTTGGAGCCTTCTGCTATGATTCCATGCCTTTTGGACTCAAGAGTGCCCAGGCAACTTACCAGCGATGTGTTCAGAATTGCCTTCATAAACAAATTGGGCGCAATGTTCATGCATATGTGGATGATATTGTGGTAAAGTCCAGAAAGGAGGAAACGTTGATAGAGGATTTAATAGAAACCTTTGACATTCTTCGGATTTACAAGATGATGCTCAATCTAGAGAAATGTGTTTTTGGTGTCCCGGCAGGCAAGCTCTTAGGTTTTTTGGTGTCAAACAAAGGCATTGAGGCTAATCCGGAAAAAATTGCAGCAATTACATCCTTGGCTAAACCGGCGTGTATCAATGATGTTCAACGTCTGGCCGGCCAGATTACAGCCTTGAGCCGGTTTATCAGTCGCCTTGGAGAGAAGGCCATCCCCTTATATCAGATGCTCAAGAAAACAGATAGCTTTGTCTGGAGTGAGGCAGCTGATAAAGCGTTCGAGGATCTGAAGAGGCAGCTAGCTGAACCGCCCATGCTTGCAGCGCCGATCGATAAAGAGCCATTATTATTATATGTGGCTGCTAATGCCCGGGCTGTTAGCGTAGCCATTGTGGTAGAGCGCAAGAAGCTTGGCAAGGAATATCCAGTTCAACGGCCGGTTTATTATATCAGCGAGATGCTCATTGAGTCAAAGCAGAGGTATCCGCATTGGCAGAAGTTGGTGTATGGAGTGGTTATGGCAAGCCGGAAGCTTAAACATTATTTTCAGGGCCATCCCATCACAGTGGTCAGTTTAGCTCCGCTGGGCGACACCATTCAAAATAGAGAAGCAACTGGCCGGATTACCAAGTGGGCTATTGAACTTGGACCTCACGGGCTCAAATATATACCCCGCACAGCGATCAAATCCCAGGCACTCGTGGACTTCATCAATGATTGGACGGAGTTACGGGTACCTAAAGAGAAACCAGATAAGACATATTG
Organism: Triticum urartu; assembly: GCF_056163025.1. NCBI lineage: Eukaryota > Viridiplantae > Streptophyta > Magnoliopsida > Poales > Poaceae > Triticum > Triticum urartu. Next base: position 313,152,530 of record NC_141874.1, on the reverse strand, counting down.
GACAATTCATTTTGATGGGTCTAGACAGTTGGAGGGCCCGGGTGCTGGAGTCATACTAACTTCCCCACGAGGTGACAAGTTTTGTTACGTCCTCCGTTTAATGTTCCCTTGCACTAACAATGCAGCTGAGTATGAGGCTTTGCTCCACGGTCTTCGGATGGCTAAGGAGATGAATTTGAGCCAGGTTAAGTGCTTCGGCGATTCAGATCTAGTGGCTCAGCAGGTGTCTGGCACTTGGGATTCTATGGACTCACTCATGGCTGCATATCGGCGGGAGGTGGACACAATGGCTGGTCACTTTAAGGGTTATTAGGTGGACCATATAGACCGGCAGAAGAATGAAGCGGGGGACGCTTTAAGTCATCTTGGTTCCCAGCGTAAACCAGTCCCGCCCAATATCTTTCTTGATGTGTTGCATAATCCGTCAGTCAAGATGCCATCCGAAGAAGATTTGGCTGTTCCTGATCCGGAGGCTTAGTTGGTGGCAACTCTGCATGCCATACCGGATTGGACAATCCCATATCTGGCTTACATGAATCGGGCGAGTTACCAGACGACGAAATGTTGGCCCGACAGATAATCCGGCGTTCCAAGTCCATGACCATACTCAACGGGGAGTTACATCGCTACAAGGTTTCAGGAGAAACTCAGCGTTGTGTTTCTCCTCAAGAAGGTTGTGCGATTTTGCGAGGAATCCATGAAGGGGATTGCGGTCACCACGCCGGTTCAAAGTCTTTGGTTGCTAAAGCTTTTCGCCACGGTTTTAACTGGTTGACGACGCATGCTGATGCAGAAGATTTAGTCAAGAGATGTGATGGGTGTCAAAAATTCGCCCGCCGTGCGCATGTTCCAGCTCAAGAGTTGCGGATGATTCCAATTACGTGGCCGTTTGCAACTTGGGGGCTTGATATGGTTGGACCCTTTAAGCGCTCTAAGGACAAAAAGACCCACCTGTTAGTAGCAGTTGATAAATTCACCAAATGGGTGGAGGCAGAGCCAATCAGCAAGTGTGATGCAGCCACGGCAGTTCAATTCATCAAGAAGGTGATATTCCGGTTTGGCTTTCCACACAGCATTATAACAAATAATGGTACTAACTTGTCAAAGGGGGAGATGGAAGAATTTTGTCAACATGAGCACATCTGGCTCGATCTAGCATCGGTAGCTCACCCCCAATCTAATGGTCAAGCAGAGAGGGCAAATGTCACATCCCTAGCTTCTGGTTTTGCACTAGGCTAGCTTCATGTGTGCATCATGTTTAAATTTTATTTAAAAGTTGAATTGGGGGTGATAAAACCCTAGCACTTTGAAATCCAAATAGGTCCAGCTTAAATAAATTCCATTCCAGAACCCAAAATGCTCTTATTTGATGTTTGTTATTTTTGACAATGGTTTTCATCCATACCAAAAATAATGAGCATTTTTAAGGAACAAGTTGGGCATTGAATTTAAGTCATTAAATATTTGAATTGGGGCATTTAATTTCTATTAATATTATTAAATGCTCCAACAATTCTGGAAATAGCTAAGGGCCTCTGAGATAATTCAGTTATTGCCCATAATTAATTTCAGGATTTATAGAAATGATTTGGTGTTTTTCCCAAATCAAAAACAAATTGCAAAAATAGAAAACAAAAAGAGAAGATGGAGAGGGAACTAACCTGGGCCACCTACCTGTAGCAGCAACCCAGCAGGTAGGCCCAGCCCACTGGCCTCTGCCAGTCACCTGCTACCTCCCGCCAGGAGGACAGGAGCGCGTGACTACGGCACGCTGGCACGCACCTCGCCAGCTCCTGCTTGCCGCCGAGGGCCTGGACGCCTCCACGAGTGCCACGCCACCTCCCCGACCCCCCTCGCACTTCTCCCTCGCTCTCTGGACCCCCCTCCCCCATGCTCCTTTGCTTTCCCCCCCATGGCCGAGCATGCCCGTCGCCGCCGCTCGCTGTTGCCACGGCCACCGGCCCTCCCTCGCCCATCCAACGTGCTCGGGAGCTCCGCCACGCTGTCCCCGTATACCCCACCGAGCCACGTGAGCTGGGAAGCACTGCAACACCCTCACCACTGTCGTCTTCAACCTCGGGATGCCAGGATCACCAGTGCCATGCCTTCTGCTCCGAGCCTTCCCCGAGCCCACATCGACGCCTCTCCAACCATCGTGAGCTCCCGCATCGGAACCCCCTCTCCTTGAGATCGTTTGCGCCGTGCAGCCACCGTTTCACTGGAGCCGGAAGCTCACCGCCGCCGACCATCTCGCCGTCGTGGCCACAGCTGTCTCCGCTCACTTTTGAGCGTGTCCTCGTGCTCTCTGTGCTCCCAGGAGTCCGCCCAGATGCCTAGCTCGCTCACTAGCCAAGCGTAGAGCTACGCCGTGCTAACCCGTACTCCGGCCGCCGCCCGTCGTTGTTGCAGCCAACGTTGTGGACCACCCCAGCCGCTGCTGCCTGCTCCTTTGGACACGGACGAGCATCAGCTCCATGCCGGGCCCCTCCGCCGTCCATTTGGTCGACGGAGGGCGAAACCCAACGCGCTCCGCCGCCACTAACCTCGCCGGCGACGAGCCGCCGGCCTAATCCCGGTTTAGTTAGCACTCATGACTCTGCTAAACACCCCCAGAACCACTGCCATGTGGGCCCCTGTGCATGTTTAGGTTAGTTTAATTCCCTGTTTAGATTAGTGCCAATCTTGCGGACCCCACGTGTCAGCTTTGACTTTGACCAAGTCAGCGCTGACCGGTCCCACATGTCATCCACACAAACCAGCCCCAAGACACTGACGTGTGGGTCCCAACCATCGGGTTGACCTGGACCGGCCCTGTTGACCGCTGACATCACAGTGACATCAGGCTGACGCAATAATCATTTTCTGGAATATTTCTAATTCAAAAATGATTTGGAAATTTCAGAAAATGTTCCAAACTTTGAAAAATCATAGAAATTAAACCGTAACTCCAAATGAAATAATTTATATATGAAAAATTATCAGAAAAATCCAATCTATCCATCTGTACCATTTTCATGCATGTTTGAGCAAGTTAACCTCACTGTTTAGGATGAAACATGATTAGGGCAAATTTCATAATAGGTTTGGAGTTGGAATTTGATATAGTTTTGAATTCCACTTCAATTTGAAATGACTTTCTATTGCATTAGCCCAAAACACATTCATATTGCCATGTCATAGCATGCATCATATTGTTGCATATCGCCATGTGTTGATTGTGTTCTTTCTCATTTGCCGGTGTTTGTCCCCCCTCAGTAGACGTTGATCCAGCGATGAATTTGATGACACCGATGAAGAGCTATACTATCTTCAAAAGTGCCAAGCAAGCAAAACCCCCTTGTTCATTCCGATACAATCCCACTCTCTCGCTCCTGCTCTCTTTTACTGCATTAGGACTACAGCGATTCAACTGTTACATGCTGCGGTAGTTGAACCCCATACCTTTGCATGACCTGTCACTGCCACAGTAAATAGATGAAACCCACTAGCATGAGTAGGAGTTGTTTGAGCCCTGGTGTGCCTACTCATTCATGCTTGTTTGTCATGCCTGCTATTGCTTAGAGTTGAGTCAGGTCTGATTCATCGGGGATGAATTAGAATGGTGATGAACATGTCCTACCGTGTGAGAGCTAAGTGTGTGAACACGATTTGGTAAAGGTAGCGGTGAGAGGCCATGTAGGAGTACATGGGGTTGTCTCATTGCAGCCGTCCTCAGGAACTGAGTTCTGTGTTTGTGATCCATGAACAGTTAATACCACACATTGGGCTCCGGGCGCTCCAAGCTCCCTCAACTTATTAATCAACTCGATCTCTGTCCAGGAGTTGCAACTAGTTTCTGGTGTTTGTACGTAGTGTTAGTAGTCTACCAAGTGGCACCCGGTACAGGTGGGCTTGGGACAGACTAGGCAAAGTGGCACAGTGTACCAAGTGGCACTCGGATGGTGGGCTTGGGAACCCTGCTCACATCGTTTGGGGCCGTGAGTGACACCCCGGCCGGATCTCCTTGCGGATGGAACCCGAATAGTGTGGCCGGATCTCTCTTTTGGCTCACGTATATGATAATGTCGCTAGCATCCATATGAGGTCCTGGGCCATGGTAAGGCGACACCCATGGAAATATCGTGCTTAAGGCCGCAAAGTGATATGAGGTGTTACCGGCTAGATCGATGTGACTTGCAATCGAGGTCCTGACAGCTTTGGTATCAGAGCCTGACTGCCTGTAGGATTACCAAGCCAAACTGGTCGAAGTTGAGTCTAGAAATGCTTTAGTTATATAAGGGAATTGATTGTGGAAGGGAATGCAAGGCTCTTTTTACTCCTTATCCTCATGACCTTCTGATCCGAGTCATCTTATCTTTTCAATGGGGTTAAGAACAAGGCTTCTCGTCTATCTATCAGGATCACGTGTTACTAATATGTAGACTTATAGGATTGACCGATTTAAGCCTCAGTTCAGTTCCTACTACTTCCGTGTGTTCATAGTTGGTCTCGGAACCTTGATATTGTGCTTCTGAGTGGTTATGCCACCAATTTGCAGGATGTCTCAAAACTTTTTGAGCATTTATAGCCGTTATGTTGTCCGAGTCGTCCCAGGTTTCCAAAGAATCTGATGCATTTGCAAAATCCTTTCCCTCTGGTTTCGATGTTCCTCTAGGCCAGGTTAATCACACTAATTGTGAGTTGAGGTATTCTATTGCCTCAACATATATGTTGGAATTATTATTATGAACCTAGATGTCTTAGAGTGCCACCTAGTAATCGAACCATGTTTTGCGTTCCCAGTGTGATGATTCTGGCCGTTATTCTTGAAAGAATCCTGTGATGCCATTTAGTTAGTAGGCATTCTATTCCTGGGTTATCGAACCCGAGATTCACCCTACTTTCTTCATGTTGATAGTGTTTGCTAGTTCCTTAGGACATTAGTAAACCTTGTGATAGACCTCGAGGTTCGTGGTATATCATTCTTCCAGTACCATGAACCAATATGGCAGAAGTTCATGAACCAAAGATCACGACTAGAGCTCTTGATGAGTTCTTGATTCTATATTGTGACTCTGCCAGTTCTACCCTTCTGCATGGGTTATCCGGAAGAAATATGTTGAACTCGTTCGACATGCTAGTCCATGCATCCACAACTCAAAAAATCATATGTTCTTTTAAGTTGTCCCAATTTAGTTGTCTTCCGACCCTCGTCTATCAATTGATAGTCAAGAGCATGCGTGCATCCGTTAATCGATGCCTACTACTCTTGTGGTCCGTCAAGCCATTCTAATTCGGAAGGACTAGGAGAAACAAACTCCAGAACCCCATCCATATTTAGGATTGGGTCAAGCAGTTGTAATCCGCTGGTCAAAATACCAATCCAGCTTTTGATTCTGTTCTACCTTGAAGTATTGCCCTCTTGATGTCAGGAATGTCATGAGAATTGCACCAACTCTTATGAATTCTTGATGAAGTGATACTTCTCGCCATCATCATTCTTTCCTCGGTTCCGTGTTGTTGCAACCGGAATGCCGACAAGTGAACCGTGATGTGTGAAATCAATACTCCTAGCAAACCCGTTGCTTGGTGGTTAATGGACGATAATCTCATTCTTGGTGTGTTGATTATGGAATCATCATTCTAAGATTGATCGTGCTACCTAGTCCATTTTGCCTGGTGCACTTTTCGATCAAGAGTTGGGATTATGTATATCCTTGCTTATTTGATCATATCATCCTGCCTAAAGAGCAAGATTGATCTCAAGCTTAATAACATGTCGGTGGTTCGTGATTTTCCGAATATCTTCTCGGAAGTATTTCCAGGTTGTCCCCTGACCGCTATGTTAAGCTTGTGATCAAGTTGGTTTCTTGTAACCACCCCTTCTCCAAGAATCTGTGTTGAATACTCTGAGCTAGTTGGTTAAGCTGAACAACAACTTGGAGAGTTGGAAGATAAAATCTTTCCTAACTTAGTTCGTTCCAAAGGGATATTCTTGTGTAGTGTGTGTTGAAGAAAGATGATATCTTCATCGATTGGTCCCTGTGATCAGTTGTTGGACCTATTGTCTTGTCAATCCTTTGATTTGAGTGCGGGCTATCGTCAAATCAAATCAGTACCAACGATGTTCGTAATGTTGTCTTACTCGTGGTTGATCCCTCGAGCATACACCATTACATCTTTTGGTCTGACCAATAGTAACACATTGTTCACATAATGGTGGAAGTTCAGTGATATGGAAATTCTAATGAGTTGCTGTTGAGCCCAACAGCAGCATCTTGTCTCCTCCATGATTCATGTTGAACATTGAGCTAGTGTTGGAAACTTTTGAAAGCATTTTCTTCATACTATCTCATGAAGGATATGTTTGGATGAAAGAAGTGACTTTCTTTAATTCACGTGCACTTGATGTAAGTTGTCGTCGTGGATCCGAGAAAGATTGTTTTTGCTTCCTCTGGAATCGTCCCAAGTTAGTCACGCCTATATGCGAAGTACTCTATGGTTTGATAGGTTGGCCGCCTCCATTCCATATGTGTTTCCTAGCACACCAAGCCACTGATTGATTTGTTCAAGGAGAAGTAGTTCCTTCTTAAGAGCAAGACTTATGCAAGGACTCCGACATCCTCAATGATGGTTCCCCTTCTGAACTCGGTAGCGTTTTATTGTAAGACTACTATGTGGTCATGCTTGTCTAGGACAGCGTGTTCACATGTGTGTAGCAGAACCAGCTCATGTTTTGGAGCTTTCTATTGTAGTTCATTTATTGAGAATCTTGCAACATCGTCTTGTCGATTTGTGTTGCAAAATTTCTTTTCCAGGTCCTGTTACCGACCAGATCTGAATCTCAGGAAAATATGATGGTTGGAACTATTCCAAGATCTATGATGTAGGTCCCGACAAGGTTGATGTTGGCCAACACACCTAGCCGAAGATCTATTATTGCAGCATCTTAACTGAGCAAGTTGACCATCCTCTCCATAAGGATGTCGTGCGACTTATTTTAGAAGTTGTTCCTTATGGATCCTTTGTTCTCCCAAGTCAGACCTTTACTTGATGTTCCAGATACCGACGGGTAATGGATTACGCTAGCACATCAAGGAGAACATTAGAAGCGGAGTGCTAAATGTCTCTCAGTCGATCATCCAGATTCTGTTTCCTTATCCTCGCTAAGGGGAAGTCTGAGAAGGTGTTATCTTCTTTTGTATCCGCATCATCCATCACTAGTCATCATGGTGGTATGTCGTGTTGCCAGGATCCTTGCCACGAATGCTGGTAAAACCTTGATGAGTATGGAAATGCTCAAGTCCCTAAGAGCAAACTAAGTCACTAGGTTATATCCTCGGTATCAATTGGGATGTGCCTCCCGTTTACCGAGTTGTTCTATAACCATAGTTTCCTTTCTGATTTGAGTATGCCATTTCTCCGAACTCCGTCAAACAATCGTTCGTAAATTGCCTCAGGTTGGTGAAAAGAGTTCCAATGATCTATCTATCAAAAGTAATTCTTTTTGCCACTTAAGGGAAAAATTCTACGAGTCACCTTCCCCGAGGGGTCCCGTTATGGTACCGTGGGCAACTTAACTCCTCACTACTTTGAAACCCCCCTCACCATCTATTTAAGCATCGAATTATTGCCTACCAATTTGAACCTTTGTCATATGTTTCTCATCCATCATCTCTGATGTGTGTTCTGCGTCTCACCTCAAGGGATGTTTCTACGTCTCATTCCGTGAGTTAATCTTGTGTTCATTAAGATCGATGATCCAGTCTTGTGAGGTTGTCTTGCTCTCTTGTCGCCATGTTGGATGAAGTTCTCGAAGGAACGGATGTCATAATCAATATGATGTAGCGGATCAACATCTCCGAGAAGGGCAGTTGGATCATGAAGATCGTGTTAGCTTTGTGTCCCCTCTGATTTCTTACCTCACATCTTAAATCTCGGGACGAGATTCTTGTTTTAGTGGGGGTGAGTTGTCACATCCCTAGCTTCTAGTTTTGCACTAGGCTAGCTTCATGTGTGCGTCATGTTTAAATTTTATTTAAAAGTTGAATTGGGGGTGATAAAACCCTAGCACTTTGAAATCCAAATAGGTCCAGCTTAAATAAATTGTATTCAAGAACCCAAAATGCACTTATTTGATGTTTGTTATTTTTTACAATGGTTTTGATCCATACAAAAAATAATGAGCATTTTTAAGGAACAAGTTGGGCATTGAATTTAAGTCATAAAATATTTGAATTGGGGCAGTTAATTTCTATTAATATTATTAAATGCTCCAACAATTCTGGAAACAGCTAAGGGCCTCTAAGTTAATTCAGTTATTGCCCATAATTAATTTCAGGACTTATAGAAATGATTTGGTGTTTTTACCAAATCAAAAACAAATTGCAAAAATAGAAAACAAAAAGAGAAGATGGAGAGGGAACTTACCTGGGCCACCTACCTGTAGCAGCAACCCAACAGGCAGGCCCAGCCCACTGGCCCCTGCTAGTTACCTGCTACATCCCGCCAGGAGGACAGGAGCGCATGGCAGCGGCGCGCTGGCACGCGCTAAGCCAGGTCCTGCTTGCCGCTGAGGGCCTGGACGCCTCCACGAGTGCCACGCCACCTCCCCGACCCCCCTCTCACTTCTCCCTCGCTCTCTAGACCCCCCTCTCACTTCTCCCTCGCTCTCTAGACCCCCCTCCCCCTCGCTCCTCTGCTTGTCCCCCCCCCATGGCCGAGCATGCCCATCGCCGCCGCTCGCTGTTGCCACGGCCACCGGCCCTCCCTCGCCCATCCAACGTGCTCGGGAGCTCCGCCACGCCGTCCCCGTATACCCCACCGAGCCACGCGAGCTGGGAAGCACTGCAACGTCCTCACCGCTGTCGTCTTCAACCTCAGGATGCCGAGATCGCCACCGCCGTGCCTTCTGCTCCAAGCCTTCCCCGAGCCCACGTCGACGGCTCTGCAACCACCGTGAGCTCCTGCATCAGAACCCCCTCTCCTTGAGCTCGTTTGCGCCGTGCAGCCACTGTTTCACCGGAGCCGGAAGCTCACCGTCGCCGACCATCTCGCCGTCGTGGCCACAGCTGTCGCCGCTCGCTTTTGAGAGTGTCCTCATGCTCTCTGTGATCCCAGGAGTCCGCCCAGATGCCTAGCTCGCTCGCTAGCCAAGTGTAGTGCTTCACCGTGCTAACCCGTACTCCGGCCGCCGCCCGTCGTCGTTGCACCTGATGCTGTGGACCACCCCAGCCATTGCTGCCTGATCCTTTGGACGCGGACGAGCATCAGCTCCACGCCGGGCCCCTCTGCCGTCCATTTGGTCGACGGAGGGCGAAACCCAACGCGCTCGGCCGCCGCTGACCTCGCCGGCGATGAGCCGCCGGCCTAATCCCGGTTTAGTTAGCACTAATGACTCTGCTAAACAACCCCAGAACCACTACCATGTGGGCCCCTATGCTTGTTTAGGTTAGTTTAATTCCCTGTTTAGATTAGTGCTAATCTTGCAGACCCCACGTGTTAGCTTTGACTTTGACCAAGTCAGCGCTGACCGGTCCCACATGTCATCCACACAAACCAGCCCCAAGACACTGACGTGTGGGTCCCAACCGTCGGGTTGACCTGGACCGGCCCTGTTGACCGCTGACATCACAGTGACATTAGGCTGACGCAATAATCATTTTCTGGAATATTTCTAATTCAAAAATGATTTGGAAATTTCAGAAAATGTTGCAAACTTTGAAAAATCATAGAAATTAAACCATAACTCCAAATGAAATAATTTATATATGAAAAATTATCAGAAAAATCCAATCTATCCATCTGTACCATTTTCATGCATGTTTGAGCAAGTTAACCTCACTGTTTAGGATGAAACATGATTAGGGTAAATTTCATAATAGGTTTGGAGTTGGAATTTGACATAGTTTTGAATTCCACTTCAATTAAAATGACTTTCTATTGCATTAGCCCAAAACACATTCATATTGCCATGTCATAGCATGCATCATATTGTTGCATATCGCCATGTGTTGATTGTGTTCTTTCTCATTTGTCGGTTTTTGTCCCCCCTCAATAGATGTTGATCCAGCGATGAATTCGATGACACCGATGAAGAGCTATACTATCTTCAGAAGTGCCAGGCAAGCAAAACCCCCTTGTTCATTCTGATACAATCCCACTCTCTCGCTCCTGCTCTCTTTTACTGTATTAGGACTACAGTGATTCAAATGTTACATGCTGCAGTAGTTGAACCCCATACCTTTGCATGACCTGTCATTGCCATAGTAAATAGATGAAACCCACTAGCATGAGTAGGAGTTGTTTGAGCCCTGGTGTGCCTACTCATTCATGCTTGTTTGTCATGCCTGCTATTGCTTAGAGTTGAGTCAGGTCTTATTCATCAGGGATGAATTAGAATGGTGATGAACATGTCCTACCGTGTGAGAGCTAAGTGTGTGAACACGATTCGGTAAAGGTAGCGGTGAGAGGCCATGTAGGAGTACATGGGGTTGTCTCATTGCAGCCGCCCTCAGGAACTGAGTTCTGTGTTTGTGATCCATGAACAGTTAATACCACACATTGGGCTCCGGGCGCTCCAAGCTCTCTCGACTTGTTAATCAACTCGATCTCTGTCCAGGAGTTGCAACTAGTTTCTGGTGTTTGTACGTAGTGTTAGTAGTCTACCAAGTGGCACCCGGTACAGGTGGGCTTGGGACAGACTAGGCAAAGTGGCACGGTGTACCAAGTGGCCCCGTATGGTGGGCTTGGGAACCCTGCTCACATCGTTTGGGACCGTGAGTGACACCCTGGCCGGATCTCCTTGCGGATGGAACCCGAATAGTGCGGCCGGATCTCTCTTTTGGCTCACGTATATGATAGTATCGCTAGCATCCATATGAGGTCCCGGGCCATGGTAAGGCGACACCCGTGGAAATACCGTGCTTGAGGCTGCAATGTGGTATGAGGTGTTACCGGCTAGATCGATGTGACTTGGAATCGGGGTCCTGACAGCTTTGGTATCAGAACCTGACTGCCTGTAGGATTACCAAGCCAAACTGGTAGAAGTTGAGTCTAGAAATGCTTTAGTTATATAAGGGAATTGATTGTGGAAAGGAATGCAAGGCTCTTTTTACTCCTTATCCTCATGACCTTCTGATCCGAGTCATCTTATCTTTTCAATGGGGTTAAGAACTAGGCTTCTCGTCTATCTATCAGGATCACGTGTTGCTAATCTGTAGACTTATAGGATTGACCGATTTAAGCCTCAGTTCAGTTCCTACTACTTCCGTGTGTTCATAGTTGGTCTTGGAACCTTGATATTGTGCTTCTGAGTGGTTATGCCACCAATTTTCAGGATGTCTCAAAACTTTTTGAGCATTTACAGCCGTTATGTTGTCCGAGTCGTCCCAGGTTTCCAAAGAATCTGATGCATTTGCAAAATCCTTTCCCTCTGGTTTCGATGTTCCTCTAGGCCAGGTTAATCACACTAATTGTGAGTTGAGGTATTCTATTGCCTCGACATATATGTTGGAATTATTATTATGAACCTAGATGTCTTAGAGTGCCACCTAGTAATCGAACCATGTTTTGCGTTCCCAGTGTGATGATTCTGGCCGTTATTCTTGAAAGCATCCTGTGATGCCATTTAGTTAGTAGGCATTCTATTCCTGGGTTATTGAACCCAAGATTCACCCTACTTGCTTCATGTTGATAGTGTTTGCTAGTGCCTTAGGACATTAGTAAACCTTGTGATAGACCTCGAGGTTCGTGGTATATCATTCTTCCAGTACCATGAACCAATATGGCAGAAGTTCTTGAACCAAAGATCACGACTAGAGCTCTTGATGAGTTCTCGATTCTATATTGTGACTCTGCCAGTTCTACCCTTCTGCATGGGTTATCCGGAAGAAATATGTTGAACTCGTTCGACATGCTAGTCCATGCATCCACAACTCAAAAAATCATATGTTCTTTTAAGTTGTCCCAATTTAGTTGTCTTCCGACCCTCGTCTATCAATTGATAGTCAAGAGCATGCGTGCATCTGTTAATCGATGCCTACTACTCTTGTGGTCCGTCAAGCCATTCTAATTCGGAAGGACTAGGAGAAACAAACTCCAGAACCCCATCCATATTTAGGATTGGGTCAAGCAGTTGTATTCCGCTGGTCAAAATGCCAATCCAGCTTTTGATTCTGTTCTTCCCTGAAGTATTGCCCTCTTGATGTCAGGAATGTCATGAGAATTGCACCAACTCTTATGAATTCTTGATGAAGTGATACATCTCGCCGTCATCATTCGTTCCTCGGTTCCGTGTTGTTGCAACCGGAATGCCGACAAGTGAACCGTGATGTGTGAAATCAATACTCCTAGCAAACCCGTTGCTTGGTGGTTAATGGACGATAATCTCGTTCTTGGTGTGTTGATTATGGAATCATCATTCTAAGATTGATCGTGCTACCTAGTCCATTTTCCTGGTGCACTTTTCGATCAAGAGTTGGGATTATGTATATCCTTGCTTATTTGATCATATCCTGCCTAAAGAGCAAGATTGATCTCAAGCTTAATAACATGTCGGTGGTTCGTGATTTTCCGAATATCTTCTCGAAAGTATTTCCAGGTTGTCCCCTGACCGCTATGTTAAGCTCGTGATCAAGTTGGTTTCTTGTAACCACCCCTTCTCCAAGAATTTGTGTTGAATACTCTGAGCTAGTTGGTTAAGCTGAACAACAACTTCGAGAGTTGGAAGATAAAATCTTGCCTAACTTAGTTCGTTCCAAAGGGATATTCTTGTGTAGTGTGTGTTGAAGAAAGATGATATCTTCATCGATTGGTCCCTGTGATCAGTTGTTGGACCTATTGTCTTGTCAATCCTTTGATGTGAGTGCGGGCTATCGTCAAATCAAATCAGTACCAACGATGTTCGTAATGTTGTCTTACTCGTGGTTGATCCCTCGAGCATACACCATTACATCTTTTGGTCTGACCGATAGTAACACATTGTTCACATAATGGTGGAAGTTCAGTGATAAGGAAATTCCGATGAGTTGCTGTTGAGGCCAACAGCAGCATCTTGTCTCCTCCATGATTCATGTTGAACATTGAGCTAGTGTTGGAAACTTTTGAAAGCATTTTCTTCATACTATGTAATGAAGGATATGTTTGGATGAAAGAAGTGACTTTCTTTAATTCACGTGCACTTGATGTAAGTTGTCGTCGTGGATCCGAGAAAGATTGTTTTTGCTCCCTCTGGAATCGTCCCAAGTTAGTCACGCCTATATGCGAAGTACTCTATGGTTTGATAGGTTGGCCGCCTCCATTCCATATGTGTTTCCTAGCACATCAAGCCACTGATTGATTTGTTCAAGGAGAAGTAGTTCCTTCTTAAGAGCAAGACTTATGCAAGGACTCCGACATCCTCGATGATGGTTCCCCTTCTGAACTCGGTAGCGTTTTATTGTAAGACTACTATGTGGTCATGCTTTTCTAGGATAGCGTGTTCACATGTGTGTAGCAGAACCAGCTCATGTTTTGGAGCTTGCTATTGTAGTTCATTTCTTGAGAATCTTGCAACATCGTCTTGTCAATTTGTGTTGCAAAATTTCTTTTCCAGACATGATGTCTGAAATGTCCTGTTACCGACCAGATCTGAATCTCAGGCAAATATGATGGTTGGAACTATTCCAAGATCTATGATGTAGGTCCCGACAAGGTTGATGTTGGCCGACACACCTAGCCGAAGATCTATTATTGTAGCATCTTAACTGAGCAAGTTGACCATCCTCTCCATAAGGATGTCGTGCGACTTATTTTAGAAGTTGTTCCTTATGGATCCCTTGTTCTCCCAAGTCAGACCTTTACTTGATGTTCCAGATACCGACGGGTAATGGATTACGCAAGCACATCAAGGAGAACATTAGAAGCGAAGTGCTAAATGTCTCTCGGTCGATCATCCAGATTCTGTTTCCTTAGCCTCGCTAAGGGGAAGTCTGAGAAGGTGTTATCTTCTTTTGTAACCACATCATCCATCACTAGTCATCATGGTAGTATGTCGTGTTGCCAGGATCCTTGCCACGAATGCTGGTAAAACCATGATGAGTATGGAAATGCTCAAGTCCCTAAGAGCACACTCAGTCACTAGGTTATATCATCGGTATCAATTGGGATGTGCCTCCCGTTACCGAGTTGTTCTATAACCATAGTTTCCTTTCTGATTTGAGTATGCCATTTCTCCGAACTCCGTCAAACAATCGTTCGTAAATTGCCTCAGGTTGGTGAAAAGAGTTCCAATGATCTATGTATCAAAAGTAATTCTTTTTGCCACTTAAGGGAAAAATTCTACGAGTCACCTTCCCCGAGGTGTCCCGTTATGGTACCGTGGGCAACTTAACTCCTCACTACTTTGAAACCCCCCTCACCATCTATTTAAGCGTCAAATTGTTGCCTACCAATTTGAACCTTTGTCATATGTTTCTCATCCATCATCTCTGATGTGTGTTCTGCGTCTCACCTCAAGGGATGTTTCTACGTCTCATTCCGTGAGTTGATCTTGTGTTCATTAAGATCGATGATCCAGTCTTGTGAGGTTGTCTTGCTCTCTTGTCACCATGTTGGATGAAGTTCTCGAAGGAATGGATGTCATAATCAATATGATGTAGTGGATCAACATCTCCGAGAAGGGCAGTTGGATCATGAAGATCATGTTAGCTTTGTGTCCCCTCTGATTTCTTACCTCACGTCTTGAATCTCGGGACGAGATTCTTGTTTTAGTGGGGGTGAGTTGTCACATCCCTAGCTTCTAGTTTTGCACTAGGCTAGCTTCATGTGTGCATCATGTTTAAATTTTATTTAAAAGTTGAATTGGGGGTGATAAAACCCTAGCACTTTGAAATCCAAATAGGTCCAGCTTAAATAAATTGCATTCAAGAACCCAAAATGCTCTTATTTGATGTTTGTTATTTTTTACAATGGTTTTGATCCATACCAAAAATAATGAGCATTTTAAGGAACAAGTTGGGCATTGAATTTAAGTCATAAAATATTTGAATTGGGGCATTTAATTTCTATTAATATTATTAAATGCTCCAACAATTCTGGAAATAGCAAAGGGCCTCTAAGATAATTTAGTTATTGCCCATAATTAATTTCAGGACTTATAGAAATGATTTGGTGTTTTTACCAAATCAAAAACAAATTGCAAAAATAGAAAACAAAAAGAGAAGATGGAGAGGGAACTAACCTGGGCCACCTACGTGTAGGAGCAACCCAGCAGGCAGGCCCAGCCCACTGGCCCCTGCTAGTCACCTGCTACATCCCGCCAGGAGGACAGGAGCGCGTGGCCGCGGCACGCTTGTACGCGCTAAGCCAGGTCCTGCTTGCCGCCGAGGGCCTGGACGCCTCCATGAGTGCCACGCCACCTCCCCGACCCCCCTCTCACTTCTCCCTCGCTCTCTGGACCCCCTCCCCCTCGCTCCTCTGCTTCCCCCCCCCAATGGCCGAGCATGCCCGTCGCCGCCGCTCGCTGTTGCCATGGCCACCGGCCCTCCCTCGCCCATCCAACGTGCTCGGGAGCTCCGCCACGCCGTCCCCGTATACCCCACCGAGCCACGTGAGCTGGGAAGCACTGCAACGCCCTCACCGCTGTCGTCTTCAACCTCGGGATGCCGAGATCGCCACCGCCGTGCCTTTTGCTCTGAGTGTTCCCCGACCCATGTCGACGCCTCTGCAACCACCGTGAGCTCCCGCATCGGAACCCCCTCTCCTTGAGCTCGTTTGCGCCCTGCAGCCACCGTTTCACCGGAGCTGGAAGCTCACCGCCGCCGACCATCTCGCCGTCGTGGCCACAGCTGTCGCCGCCCGCTTTTGAGCGTGTCCTCGTCCTCTCTGTGCTCCCAGGAGTCCGCCCAGATGCCTAGCTCGCTCGCTAGCCAAGCGTAGTGCTTCGCCGTGCTAACCCGTACTCCGGCCACCGCCCGTCGTCGTTGCAGCTGATGCTGTGGACCACCCCAGCCACTGCTGCCTGCTCCTTTGGACGCGGACAAGCATCAGCTCCACGCCGGGCCCCTCCACCGTCCATTTGGTCGACGGAGGGCAAAACCCGACGCGCTCCGCCGCCACTGACCTCGCCGGCGACGAGCCGCCGACCTAATCCCGGTTTAGTTAGCACTCATGAATCTGCTAAACACCCCCAGAACCACTGCCATGTGGGCCCCTGTGCCTGTTTAGGTTGGTTTAATTCCTTGTTTAGATTAGTGCTAATCTTGCAGACCCCACGTGTTAGCTTTGACTTTGACCAAGTCAGCGCTGACCGGTCCCACATGTCATCCACACAAACCAGCCCCAAGACACTGACGTGTGGGTCCCAACCGTCGGGTTGACTTGGACCGGCCCTGTTGACCGCTGACATCACAGTGACATCAGGCTGACGCAATAATCATTTTCTGGAATATTTCTAATTCAAAAATGATTTGGAAATTTCAGAAAATGTTGCAAACTTTGAAAAATCATAGAAATTAAACCGTAACTCCAAATGAAATAATTTATATATGAAAAATTATCAGAAAAATCCAATCTATCCATCTATACCATTTTCATGCATGTTTGAGTAAGTTAACCTCACTGTTTTGGATGAAACATGATTAGGGCAAATTTCATAATAGGTTTGGAGTTGGAATTTGATATAATTTTGAATTCCACTTCAATTAAAATGACTTTCTGTTGCATTAGCCCAAAACACATTCATATTACCATGTCATAGCATGCATCATATTGTTACATATCACCATGTGTTGATTGTGTTCTTTCTCATTTGCCGGTGTTTGTCCCCCCTCAGTAGACGCTGATCCAGCGATGAATTCGATGACACCGATGAAGAGCTATACTATCTTCAGAAGTGCCATGCAAGCAAAACCCCCTTGTTCATTCCGATACAATCCCACTCTCTCGCTCCTGCTCTCTTTTACGGCATTAGAACTACAGCGATTCAACTGTTACATGCTGCGGTAGTTGAACCCCATACCTTTGCATGACCTGTCATTGCCACAGTAAATAGATGAAACCCACTAGCATGAGTAGGAGTTGTTTGAGCCCTGGTGTGCCTACTCATTCATGCTTGTTTGTCATGCCTGCTATTGCTTAGAGTTGAGTTAGGTCTGATTCATCGGGGATGAATTATAATGGTGATGAACATGTCCTACCGTGTGAGAGCTAAGTGTGTGAACACGATTTGGTAAAGGTAGCGGTGAGAGGCCATGTAGGAGTACATGGTGGGTTGTCTCATTGCAGCCGTCCTCAGGAACTGAGTTCTGTGTTTGTGATCCATGAACAGTTACTACCACACATTGGGCTCCGGGCGCTCCAAGCTCTCTCGACTTATTAATCAACTCGATCTCTGTCCAGGAGTTGCAACTAATTTCTGGTGTTTGTAGGTAGTGTTAGTAGTCTACCAAGTGGCACCCGGTACAGGTGGGCTTGGGACAGACTAGGCAAAGTGGCACGGTGTACCAAGTGGCACCCGGATGGTGGGCTTGGGAACCCTGCTCACATTGTTTGGTGCCGTGAGTGACACCCCGGCCGGATCTCCTTGCGGATGGAACCCGAATAGGCGATAAACCTAGACTAGAGACTTGTTGATTAGTCAGGTCGTGGCCGACTCCCTTGCCAGGCTTCCGCTTGAAGGTTGCTGAGATACACGATTTGTACATGGTGGTAAGTGACGAGAGCGTGTGTGAAGAAGTACACCCCTGCAGGGTTATCATTATCTATTCGAATAGCCGGATTCCTCGGATATGGGAACTTGGACCCCTTGCATAGTTCATAGACAAGTGAAAGTGGATACTCTAAAACTCGCAAGATAAGCATGAGTGCTATGGATGGCCTTCTCGTAGGGAGACGGGAGCAGATCCATAGTGGTGTATTCATATGGTGAATATGTGGACTCGTGTGCGCCACCTCAAAAGAGTTGCTTGCAGTCGTAGTTCAGGTTAGCCACTGAGTCAAAGCTGGCTTGCTACAGTTAAACTCCACCACCCCCTTTATTGATACCGATGCATATGTAGATAGTTCTGATGTAAGTCTTGCTGGGTACATTTGTACTCACGTTTGCCTATTTTATGTTTTGCAGAGAGACGTCAGCCACGCTAGTAGTTCCATGTGGACTTTGATGTTTAGCTTGTTACCTCAGCTATGATCTTGTCCCCTTGGGAGGGTCTTGTAGATAGTCAGGCTTCTGAGCCTTCTTCATTTGTAGTTGTCTGTACTCAGACAAGTTAAGCTTCCGCATGTGCTTGTTGCTTGTATGCTCTGTATGTTGGGTCATGAGACCCATGTTTGTAATATCTCGCTCCTCGGAGCCTAATGAATAAATACTTTGAGTCATAGAGTTTTGTTTTGATGCCATGTTGTATTTACACATATCGAGCATATTGTGTGTATGATTAAAATGCTTGGTATGTGTGGGATCCGACAATCTAGTTGTTTATCCTTGGTAGCCTCTCTTATGGGGAAATGTAGTCTTGTGCTTCCATGAGCCATAGTAGTCCACTACAGCCCGGTTCACCGGAGTCCTGCTAGCCCAGCACTACTGCTCCAGAACACTTGACTAGCCGGCATGTGATTCACTTCGTTCCTGTGTCTATCCCTTTGGGGAAATGTCACGCGGTGACATCCGGAGTCCTACCTAGCCTGCTACAGCCCGGTTCACCGGAGTCCTGTTAGCCCAGTGCTATAGCCCGGATTCGCATGCTGCTGACCGACATGCTCGATGTTGATTCGTGTATGCCTGTCCCCATAAGTTAGTGCCACTTTGGGTTCACGACTAGTCATGTCGGCCCGGGTTCTCTATCATATGTATGCTAGCGACACTATCATATACGTGAGCCAAAAGGCGCAAACGGTCCCGGGCCATGGTAAGGCGACACCCATGGAAATACCGTGCGTGAGGCCGCAAAGTGATATGAGGTGTTACCGGCTAGATCGGTGTGACTTGGAATCGGGGTCCTGACAGCAAATCAAGAGATTCTACGGGGTATCAGACCCAGGCTTATGGTTCCCTTAAAGCAGACACCGGGTTGTTGGGTTGAGGAGCTACCTTCTGTATTATGGAGCATCAACACCACACCCAAGTGACATGGTCTATGGAGCAGAGGCCGTTCTTCCTAGTGACATCCGTCACGATTCGCCCCGTGCAACAGCTTATGTTGAAGCTGATAATGAGAAGGCACGTCAGGATTCTCTGGACCTGTTGGATGAAGAGCGTGATCTTGCAGCAGCACAATCGGCGATTTATCAACAAGATCTCCGACGTTATCACAACCGCCGGGTTAAAACCAGAACCTTTCAAGAAGGCGATTTGGTGCTTCGGCTCATCCAGGATCAGACTGATATGCACAAGTTATCCCCACCTTGGGAAGGACCCCGTGGTCAGCAAAAATCTGCACAACGGGTCTTACTACCTCATTGATGTTCGAGAGCATAAAGACTCACGTCAATCAGAGGAGGAGACCAAGCGGCCATGGAACATAGCTCTTCTTCGGCCTTACTATACTTGAGCCATAGGCTCTTCATATGTACATATTTATGACGATGTATATATCATATAATAAACCGGGGCCTCCATTAAAGCGGGGTCTCTGTTCTTTTTACATCATGTGTGTGCTTACAAGAGTTTCTACTGAAAAATCAGAGTTTTTGTTAAACCGGTCTCTACAGCCACACGGATATAAAAAATATCACTAGGGGTCTTGGTCATATTTGAACCATAGCTACAGCTCTTGATCGGTTTGACACGACAAAGGGGTATCACTAGGGGGCTTGGTTGTTATCACACCACAGCTACACCTCTTGATAGGCGTTTAGCCAGAAAAGAAATTATGTGGGGCCAAAGAGAGTGTTGCACAAAGCACAAACTCAAACATGGGCACCCACTGAGCACAGCTCATAAAGTTACTTGGGGGCTCTTTGTGCAAAGCAACAAAGAGTTTGAAAGGACCCTTGTAATTGGCTATCAAGCCACGGCTTGGAAGCCTGGTGTATTCACCTAAAAACCCGGGTTAACCTGCCTTCATCAAGTAAGCTACTCATGTCCAGGTAATCCTGGTATGACCCATCGAACGTTTGACATGTCAACCTTTTACAGGCCCTGAACTTGTCAAAGTTAAAACCATGATTGGTTACTTGGAGACCCATCTAAAGAGGCTTTGTTAAATGGTTTAACTCAGAGGCCTGGCAGCCCATGAAAAGCCTCGATTTGGAGCCTGGCAGCTCGTAAAAAGCCTTGCATATTTTCCTTTTTGAGTTTTATTTGTTGAAGTTCATAAGTATTTTTGATAAACCGGTGTCCTTGACCCGACTTGCTTCTCAACTACAAGTTGTTGGCACATGATCAGTTATAAACCGGTGTTTATTGACCCGGTCTGGTTTGACTAAATCACTAGTGTTATAAAGAAAGCCCGGTAGTTATCCCGGTCCGGTTTAATATATAAACTGGCAATACAGAGATAAGGTTATCAACGTTCCAGATTGGTATTAACACCTTTGCCGTATACACCATTGGTCAACCAATAAGGTATGTTATGTATATTGTTTTTTGTACAAACACTTTGATTATTTCATCTATATCATGTACACTTCCTAGATATATTGACCCGTCTAGCGGTAAACCGCTAGACACTTTTAAGTTGTTGAACCCAGGAACACAACTCATCATGGGTTATGCATAAATATATCCCAAAGGGTGGCACAAGTTGTCATGAGGCATTGCAAAACATGCTTGATGGCATAGCAAATAAAGGAGTTTTGGCTATCCTATTACAAGAAGCCTTCAAAGTGGCTCCAATGGCATAATTGTTTTTCGTAAGATCGGCACACGGTGGACAGTAAACCGGCGACCGGTTCACGATGCTTCGTCTGGACGGTTTGATGGTTGAGGGTCAGTTGGTGTGGGCACTTCTTCATCCCTCCCCAGTCGCTGGAAATAAACAGTTGACCAATCGATTCCAGTTAAAGCTTGAAACACTGCTTCTTCATGGAAAATATTGGAGGGGTTAATATCAGGTGCATAAGTGTGCTTACGAATTGGAGGCACAAGTTCTTCAACTTCATGGATGTCGGCCGGCTGCCTCTTCCCCTCCGCATTATAAAACGGTTGAAAATTGGACAAATCTGTATCATCGGCCAACTTGCTGGTTGCTAGCCGCATCTGTTTGGTCAGCCGCCGGAGATCATCATTATCAAAGTTGGAACCATCTTCTTTAACTCCTGGGTATCCTTTAATGATGTCCTCCACTTCAAGATCTGGAATCCATGCTTTTGCTCGAATAAGTGCAGTTAAAGCTCTGGCTCTGGCAGCTACTTTCTTCAACTCGGCGATGCGGGCTGGTAACATGGCCAACTTCTCAAGCGTTTCTTTAATCAAAGTTGGGGCCGGTTTGTTATAAGCTGCCGTGCTAATAGCCCGCCGAGACAAAGAGTATAGCTGTTCAACCAATGTGTATGACGCTTTGAGCTTCATCCGCATATCTGTACCAAGATGAGCGATCCGAGTGCCTGCCAAAGATTTTATCAACATTTTGGTCAGTTGTAAGGTTCATCGACTTGCACAACACACATAAGCAGGCACTTACCAAAGATAGCAGACGTCATAGCATTGATTTGGCGTTTCAAATCGGCTAGTTCATCAACCATTGGCTTCAGGGCTGCCTCGGCGTCTACAGCTCTTTTGGTTAAACCTGATTTCTCGGTTTCCCAGTCAGCACGATCTTTGTTGAAAGATTCTTTCAACTTTTCCATCACGGCCAGGGCCTGGGTCAGCTCCTCTTTGGCTTTTTCAGCCTCGGCTTGTTGTGACTTCACATTCTCTTGCAAGTCAGAATTTCGGGCATCTTTGCTTCTCAGTTCAGCCTGCCACGTTGAAGGTATATTAAACAAACATCATATATATGTGCTAAGTACAAAGCGTATAACAAGTTATGCACTTCATACTTGGGGGCTAATGCCTATTTGCTCTCAAGTAGTACACTTTATACAAGTCTCCAGAATAATGCAAGCATTATCCTTGACACTTGGGGGCTAATGTGCGTCTGTTCTAAAACGGATGTGTGGATTAAAAACCAGATTAACTTGCCAAGTTAAACCGGCCTTTGGGGGCTATGCTACAGAAAGTTATCTAATTATTTCAAGATGAGTCTTATCTATTATTTGATACCTGCCATTGCAAGGATCAATGATGAGAAGCTTAAAATGTTACAAAGACCCAGTTTATGATTAATAATCATAAAACAGCCCTTGGGGGCTACTTGGGATAGTAGTTCAGCTATAAATCAATAAACAAATGGAGAGGAATTTACCTCATATCACACTTTCATCAAGTTCACCAAACCGGCTTCATAATCCCGGTTTGAGTGCAGACGATTCAAGAAGCCAGAATGAAGCTCATCAGCGTTAAGATGAGCATAGCTTGATAAATCGCTGCTCCATTTACCTTTTTCCCTAGCAGCTTGCTCTTCTTTGGCACTGTGTTGAGCCAAAATGATGGGATGGCCAGGAGAGCTGTGGCCCATTCCAGTAATAATAACGTCATCACCTTGTCCTTCAGGGTTTTCGGTTGATGATATTGGAATTTTAGCATCTTTCACCGGATTAGCCCGGTTTGGTTCTGCCGGCTCAGCATCAGGCGCGGCAGGATCAGCGCCTGCTGGTTCATCAGTATTTTGGCTTTCAAGGGGCGGGTTATCAGAAGCAGCTTTAGGATGAGGGCTTTCCGGTTCACAAGCTTGTTCCGGTTCACCTCTTGGTTCTTCTTCTTCGGCGACCGGATCTTCGAGCGGATTGGTGGTCCGAGCTTTCTTGTTGGGTCTGGCTTTGGCCCTGTAAACATAATAAAAGAGAATTAACATCCTATTCAAGGGATTAATGACACATTGAAAGGGAAGGTTTTTACAACTTACCCCGCCACAGTTTTCAAAGGGGGAGTTGAGTTGTTGTTGATTCACCAAAAGATGAAGGAGGTGTCACCTGATAATTTGAATCGGACGGATTAAGAGGCTGTCTGAAATAACCTGGCTTGGGGTAAGAATGGTGAGAAGTAGGAGAGACCTCAGATCGGCGCTTCCGAACCGGAGTATCAGGTAAACCGGCTGAAGTGACCTATTGGCCACTGTGCCGGGTTGTCTGGCGAGCTTCATGCTGCTAAGTCTTCGAATTAAATGTTGGATCCAAGTGAGCAAGAGGATGAGAAAAGCTTACTTTCCGGACTGCTTGGCGGGATTTTTGTGTTGGCATTGAGTCTGAAATGGAGGAAAGGGTAATTAACTCTACATCATCGGCTTGACTAGCTTCTGCGTCCTCCTGAGGAAGATCATTGTTAATGAGATGCATGAAAAGAGAGCCAAGTGAGTCAAGTTCTACCTCAACTTCTAGATCATCAGTATCATCATCAAGCTCCATGTTAATCCGGTCATCCATTTTCCCTTTTGACATCCGTTTTACGGCTTTGGTTTTTGGGCGGGGTGGCTTGACTGCTTTGTCTCCAGTCGGCTTTGCCGCTTTCTCTACGGTTTTCCGTTTCCAGAAGGGGTCATCACCCTACATACAAAGAAGAAGGATTATAGGTTGCATAAGCTAAAAATATTAGAGATGAAGGGGAAGTATAATGCTTACGATAGGCGGTTTGTTCTTGGCATAGAAGGGACTCAGACAAGTTTGACTACAGATCAGTTCCGATTCATTCAGAATCTTCTTTACACCTTAAGTGACTTCTTCCTCAGATAAGATGTTGCAATGGCATTGAGGGTCGTCAACCTCACCGGTATATTCACACATTAAACTGGGACACCGGCTTAGCGGCAAGATACTCCAGGATATCCAACAGCGCACAAAGTCCACGCCTGTTAAACCGTTCGCCATAAAGTCCCGGAGTTTGGCGAGTTGAGGAGCGTATTTCTCCCTTTCTGAAGAGCTCAGGCGTTGTGGCATTGGGTGAGTGTTGGATAGCCTGTGATCACGAAAGCCGGGGAGGGGATTTTCATCTTCAAGCGAAGTGTCACTGCAATAAAACCAAGTTTGGTTCCATTCCTTTGGGTGGCTATGATGTTTGGCATGAGAAAATTCAACTTCTTTCTGCTTTTGAATCGAGACACCACCCAAGTTCTATGTTCGGGCCATTTACAAACTCTGTGCGCCGTTTTAAGTGAAAGAAATCCCGGAACAGTTCTGCAGTTGGTTCTTCTTGTAAATATACTTCACAGAAGACCTGGAAGTTGCATAAATTGGAAACCGAGTTGGGACCAATATCTTGCGGATGAAGTTGGAAGCTGGCAAGCACATCTCGATAAAACTTTGACCCTGGCAGTTTGAAGCCACAGCCTATATGGTCAACAAAGACCACCACCTCGCCCTGCCTTGGGGTTGGAGGATTTTTTGTTCTTGGAACTCGCCATTTGATTTCAGTTTTCTTAGGCAGGGAGCCGATGCTGACCATCTCATTCAACTGAGTCTCAGTAACCCGGGAATGAGCCCAGTTGTAGGCAGTGAATTATTTAGCCATTGCGAAACAAACAAGATGAAAATGAAAGGCCGGTTTATAAATTACGCATGATTATATGCAAGATACAAGGGAGTAAGAAATATACTGATATGTGAAATGGCGTAAACCGGAGACCAATGCAACAAAAAAAGAAGAAGAAGGCAATACCAGGACAGGAATATTCAGACATTGTTAAATCGGAGTACAACTATGAAGGTAAAGGGCTCCTCCGGTTTATCAAAGGGCTAATGGTACAAATTGATTATGCAAAGTTAAACCGCTTATGATGGTGTGAGGAGAAACAGATTTCACAGAGATGTATAAATATTTCGGATCTAAGATAAGACAGAAAAGCAAAATATTTCGACCTAAAAAGGGTAAGACCCGATACAGTTTATGGAGGACTGCAGCAGTTTTTTGCGTATAAGGATTTGAGAGGGTAACAGAAGATTCATCACGGCAAGGGATATGATAAGTACGAAGCATTCATCTACGGGCCAAGGAAGAACATCGCTATAAGCTATGACGAACCTCAAGAACAGCAAGGAAACCCTAATGGATCTAGGAAAGAAGGGGGAAAGCACTTACTGTGACCATGGAAGCACCGGAAGGGCGCTGTGGAACTCTGGTGCGAACACGTTGATGCAGCGGCCGACGACGAAGCAGAGGCGAGGTTCGAAGATGACGGCGGCGCTCAAGTGCGGGGTCGTTGAGAGGAAGAAGAAGAGATGAATGGGTAGCGGAAAGAAAAGAAAGGGGTCCTCTGCCCCTATTTATAAGGCGAAGCAATAAAACAACAAGTACGGGAATCGAGGAGCCCAAACAATGGATAAGTTAATAAAGGTGTCGCCTCGGTGACTGAATACACATTAAATGAAGGTAATCTTCGACATCAACGGATGGATGACGTCAGGGCAGTTTATCATAATCTGGAAGAATGATGTCACGGCGGTTTACAAGATCAAAGTGAAGATGATGAGGGAGGAATTTTTCTAAAGTATAAAAGATTGACATGAACAAGTTCAAACCAATCTCGGGCCTAATGTTGGGGATATTACTACTGGAGGTAAACCGGCCTTATGTAGCCGGGTTGATTCTTTGAAGATTAAAAGCCCAGGAAGATGCAAGGATGATGGTGCTTCACGAAAGGCCCAAGGCCCAAAGGAGGGTTAAGGCCTGTAAATGTAAACCGACCTAGTCATGAAACTTGTATTACAAGATAGGAAGAATAGAGATCGAACCGGATATGTTTATGATCCGGCTTTGGGATTTTGTAGTCCGGCGGGCGTCAACCTATGTATATAAAGGGACGACCCGGCCGCGGTTTAGGGATAGACAACAACTCGAGAGCCAGACAAAGCGGATTCGCTCCCTGGCGTTCGAAACCCCAGCAATACCAATCACAACTAGATGTAGGCTTTTACCTTCCTCGAAGGGGCCAAACTAGTATAAAACTCCCCGTGTCCCCTTGTCCGGTTTAACCCCTTTAAGCTAACCCATTGTGATGGCTCCACGACTAAGTCCCTTCACAAGGACATCTGCCGTGACAAACCCACGACAGAACGAGTAAAGAGTCTTTTTGGTAATGAGATCGAACTAGGTATTGAGATACCGACGATCGAATCTCGGGCAAGTAACATACCAATGACAAAGGGAACAATGTATGTTGTTATGCGGTTTGACCAATAAAGATCTTCGTAGAATATGTAGGATCCAATATGAGAGTCCAGGTTCCGCTATTGGTTATTGACCGGAGACGAGTCTCGGTCATGTCTACATAGTTCTCCAACCCGTAGGGTCCACACGCTTAACGTTCGGTGACGATCAATAATATGAGTTTATGTGTTTTGATGTACCGAAGGTAGTTTGGAGTCTCGGATGCGATCGGGGACATGGGGAGGTGTCCCTAAATGGTCGAGACGTAAAGATCGATATATTGGACGACTATATTCGGACATCAGAAAGGTTCCGAGTGATTCGGGTATTTTTTCAGAGTACCGGAGAGTTATGGGAATTTGTCGGGGAGTATATGGGCCTTATTGGGCTTTAGGGGAAAGAGAGAGGGGAGGCTGCGCCCCCCCCCCCCCAAGGCTTAGTCCGAATTGGACAAGGTGGAGGGGTGACGCCCCCTCCTTCCTTCTCTTGTCTTTTCCCTTTATCTTCCCTCCTACTACTACATGGAAGGGGGGAATCCTACTCCCGGTGGGAGTAGGACTCCCCTGGGCGCGCCATAGTAGAGGGCCGGCCCTCCCCCTCGTAAACTCCTTTATATACGGGGAGGGGGCATCCCACGGAGACACACAAGTTGATCATTGATCTTTTAGCCGTGTGTGGTGCCCCCCTCCACCATAATCCACCTCGGTCATATCGTAGTGGTGCTTAGGCGAGGCCCTGCATCGGTAGCTTCATCAACACGTTCATCACACCGTCGTGCTGACGAAACTCTCCCTTGAAGCTCTACTAGATCGTGAGTTTGTGGGACGTCACCGAGCTGAACGTGTGCAGATCGTGGAGGTGTCGTACGTTCGGTACCAGGATCGGTCGATCGTGAGGACGTAGGACTACATCAACCACGTTGTCATAACGCTTCCGCATACGGTCTAGGAGGGTACGTGGATGATACTCTCCCCTCTCGTTTCTATGCATCACCATGATCTTGCATGTGCGTAGGAAAATTTTTAATTGCTATGTTCCCCTAAAGTTGCGGCCGAGTTGCCGCAACAAGCATTACTGCATGCAGCGCTGGAAGGTGGCGCCGGCGTTCTTCAGGCCAAACGACACGGTGATCTAGCAATACGCCCTAAAGAACATGATGAAGGACGTCTTTAGGGCGTCGGTCGGGTCTAGCTTGATCTGGTGATAGCCGGAGTAAGCATCCAGGAAGGTAAGGAGCTAGCACCCGGCGGTGGAGTCGATGACTTGGTCGATTCGTGGGAGGGTGAATGGATCTTCGGGGTAGGCCTTGTTCAGGCTGGTGTAGTCAATGCACATGCGCCAGGTCTTTATCTTCTTACGAACGAGGACTGGGTTGGCCAGCCACTCGGTGGTGAAACACTTCCATGATGAAGCTTTGTCAACCTCTTCAACGATGGAACGTCGCAGGGGTTGGCGGACAGGCTTGGTGTCCTTGCGGACGTGGAGTTTGTGCTCGGCGTACTTCCTCGGGATACCCGGCATGTCCTTTGGGGTCCATGCAAAAATATCCCGATTCTCATGAAGGAAGTCGACGAGCTTGCCTTCCTATTTGCTGTCGAGGCGGGTGCACACGAGAACGTACTTGCTGCAGCTGGGGTCTTCCGGGTTCAGCTTCACTTTCTTGGTCTCCTTGGAGGGCTTTAATGAGGCCTCATTGGCCGGATCCTCGGTCGGGATCGGCGCGGCCGATGCTTCGTTGGCCAGGGCGATGATTTGATCGAGTTGGCACCGCTGCTCGGCTACGACCAGCGACTCGACCAATTTGGCGCCATCTCGGGCGCACTCTATGGACTTGCGGTATTCGCCGGTGATAGTGATGAGGCCCTTCGGACCTGGCAGCTTCATCTTCAGGTAGGCGTAGTGGGGAACCGCCATGAACTTGGCCAGCGCGGGTCGGCTCAGCAACGCATGTGTCATGGCCTGGCTTATTAGGGATGATAGACTACTCATATCAATAAGGAATTCCTTCTTTTCCGGGAGCCCATTCGGACAGAACTCCAAAGTTAAGCATGCTCAGCTTGGAGTAGTGTAAGGATGGGTGAACGACCGGGAAGTTGCTCCCGGGTGCGCACGAGTGAGGACAAAGTGCGCAGAAAAGACTAGTATTGATCTGTGGGGCCAGTCTAGATCCCGCCAGGAGTAACGACCACCGGCGGGTGTGTCCGGGGTGGGACAAGTTGGTATCAGAGCCGACCCTCGCGGTTACACGGATGTTTGCGGACAAGTGTGCGGTCATGTTGTTCATGACGTTTGTGAGGAGAGACTTGAAGGTTGGCGAGGAAACCTTGAGGAACAACTTGCAGATTAAGTTTGCGGAAAGCTTCACAAAGCTCGGGTTGATAAGGCTTGAGAATCAGAGTGTTGCAATAAGCCTTCCTGCTCAATGCGTCAGCAATCACATTGGCCTTGCCTGGAGTATACTCGATACTCGGATTATACTCTTGAATCATTTCAACCCATCGAGTCTGCCTGAGGTTGAGATTAGGCTGAGTGAAGATGTACTCGAGACTCTTGTGGTCAGTGAAAATGTCCACTTTTCTTCCCAGCAAAAGATGTCTCCAAGTCAAAAGAGCATGCACAACTGCCGCCAACTCGAGGTCATGAGTGGGGTAGTTCTTCTCATTGGGCTTCAACTGGCGAGTCGTATAAGCCACAACTTTCTTCTCTTGCATCAAAACTGCACCAAGCCCTTGGAGAGAGGCATCGCAGAAGACCTCGAACGGTTTGGATTCATCAGGAGGAGTCAGAACTGGAGCAGTAACCAATTTCTCTTTCAAAGTGTTGAAAGCAATGTCACACTCCGGAGACCAAACGTACTTGACGTGCTTCTGGAGAAGATTTGAGAGAGGTTCGCGATCTTAGAAAAGTTCTCCACGAACCTGCGACAATAGCTTGCGAGACCAAGGAAGCTACGGAGTTGCTTCACATTCTGAGGTGGTTCCCAATTCACAATTGCACACACCTTCTCAGGATTCACGGCAATGCCCTTGGCAGAGATGATATGACCAAGATAAAGAACCTCATCGAGCCAAAACTCACACTTGGAGAACTTGGCGTAGAACTGATGTTCCCTAAGCTTATCAAGAACCAAACGCAAGTGCTTGGCATGATCTTCCTTGTTCTTCGAGAAAACCAGAATGTCGTCGAGATAGACCAAAACGAAGTCATTGGTGTAGGCATTGAAGATGAAATTCATCATGCGAGAGAACGTCGGAGGAGCGTTGGCGAGACCAAAAGACATGACAGTGTATTCATATGAACCAAAACTTGTCCTGAAAGCCGTCTTGGGAATATCTTGCTCACGGATTCGAATCTGATGATAACCCATACGGAGATCAAGCTTGGAGAATACTTGGGCACCTTTGAGTTGTTCGAACAGCTCATTGATGTTGGGAAGTGGGTATTTGTTCTTGATGGTCTTCTTGTTCACTGGACGGTAGTCAACACAAAGTCGGTCCGTTCCATCCTTCTTCTTCACAAAAAGAACACCACAACCCCACGGAGAAGAACTAGGCCGGATAAGACCCATTTTCTCTTGAATATCGAGTTGCTTCTTCAGCTCCTCGTGGTTACCAAGGACCATTGGAGAAGCCAGAAACTTGAAATCACCCATCATGATAGAAATATCCGGAATCTCGGGGTTAGCGAGCAAACATTTACCCGGAGAGACAACTGCTAACGGTTTATGCATAACTTGGGAAGTCAACTCATGCTTAGATGCAAAAGGTTTCGAGATGAAACAAAGCGATGCACCAGTGTCAAAAAGTACATTTGCAGGAACATCGTTAACAGGAAGGTTACCCATGATGACATCTGACGAGTCCTCTGCCTGAGCTGCATTCATCAAATTGACCTTGGCGGACTTGGTGTTATGCTTGACCATAGCTGTACTTGCCGATCTCACAGGAGGAGGAGGAGGGAGACGCCTCTGATTGAAGCACTTGTTGGCATAGTGACCCTTCTGTTGGCACTTTTTGCACGTGACCTCTGAAAGCGGACGGTGGTACGGAGCACTCGATCTTGGAGCTTGAGACGAAGTCTTTTTCTAAAAGCCAGGGTTGGGTGGGTGGGAAGATCCACTGGCACCTTTGCTCTTCTGATACGGCTGACGAAACGGAGGAGGAGGAAGCCAATACTTTTGTTGCTTGGCCACTTGAGTAGAGGAAGACGGAGTAGCATCTCTGACTCGCTTCTTGGAAGCATCACACCTCAGTTGAGCAGCCTCTTGCTTCAATGCCATGTTGTAGAACTCATCGTACCTCAAGGGCTCAAAGAGAACAAGAGCTAGCTGGATTTCTTCTCTGAGACCACCCCTGAACTGATATATCATGCTCTTCTCATCAGGGACGTCCTGCTTAGCAAAGCGGGCGAGCTTCTGAAACAACTTTTTGTAGTCATAGACAGATAAAGAGCCTTGCTTCAGGTTGCGGAATTCCTCACGCTTGCTTTCAACCACGCTCTGAGGAATATGATGAGCTTTGAAGTCTTGACGGAATTCATCCCAGGTAATCAGACGGCCTCCTCTGGAATCCTTGTACTGCTGGAACCACTCTGCAGCTTGGTCTTTGAGTTGGAAGGAAGCGAACTTGACAAAGTCCTCAGGCCTGATGTTACTGCACTCGAAATGCTTGCACAGGTCCACGAGCCAATCATCAGCATTAGTTGCCTCAACAAAATTGCTGAAAGTCTTTGGCCCGTTAGCAAGGAACTGGTTGAGTGTAGCAAAGTGATTCTGATTGTTGCCTTGGTTGCCTTGATTCGCTTGATTGCGCTCTTGAAGAATTTGCATGATCAACTGCATGTTTGCATTAGTTGCGGCCATCACAGCTTGCCATACCTCCGGAGGAGGTGGAGGTGGTGGCGGATCAGGATTCGGAGTCGTGCGCGTTGGAGGAGCCATCCTGAAGAGGTTGACATCCATTAGCACATTGATAGACAAATATTGAAGCTGAATCCAATGGAAAGAAATAGCAATAAATCATCTTCACATCCGAACATAAGAACAAATGCATTCCAATTGAAATGGTCACATATCCATAAATTGAGAAGCCACTTAGAATTTAGGTAGAGAAATAAATCAATAAGGTACGGACCAAGAACGAATAAACGGTAAGAAATCCCAATCTCAAAACAAATATCCGTGGAAGAAGAACTAGAGCTACAAGAATTCCCACCTATGAAACTCCCGAACCTTTCCGGTTATGCAATCAGGTGTTGGGGATACAGGGGAAGCATAATATCTCACCCAATTCTAGCAATTCCTACATCCAGCTGTATCCATCCTTCAACACATAACCGAGAAAAACTTCGGAAACCATCTACCTCAACCTTCGAAAAGCATCCGTTATACAAGTTATGGCAATACTCCCAAACTCCCGCCCCAGTACTGGGTGGCGTCGAGGTTATCTCACCAACGAACTGCATGAAAGAGATTTTCGATGTCGGCGTACTAAACTCAGGTATTCCAGAACTGCAACGATAAAATTGTGACGACAACACCTCGGAGCTCAACTCCCCGGGACACTGCCACAATCCCTAAAGACATGAGGCACCAAGAACAATGTTCTCGTCACAAAACCATCGGAACGATTCCAAGATACCCGCGTGATCCTAAATTTTTTTTTAGTGAAATTTGAGAAGAGAAGAGTCAAAACTCTACGTCAGGATGTCTCACCAGAGCGATGAAGGGACTGGGAAGTAAAACGAATTCCTAAACTCTCCGATATATAATTCCTAAATGACTCAAAACATTTTTCTAGACTCAACTCGGCCACTAATAACGATCAAGCAATGGGGCTCCTAAGGTCGGGAAGGCTCTGATTACCAACTTGTAACGCCCTCGATGCGGCTGTATCTCCCATGTGTCGAGGCACGACTTAGAGGCATAACCGCATTGAAAGCAATATCGCAAGTTAGGCAATCATCAGAACATCCAATGTAATACATAATAAGGGGAAAGGTAGCATAGTTGGCTTACACTCGCCACATCAAACAAAGTACATAAATAGCATTACATCAACCAATCACTCATGGCCTGACTACGGCGCCAAAATAAAAGACCAACCCAACATGCGACAGGGTCCCGATCGCCCCAACTGGGCACCACTACTGATCATCAGGGAAAGATACATAGTAACGGCGTGAGTCCTCATCGAACTCCCACTTGAGCTCTAACGCGTCATCTGGAGCGGAGTCGTGTGGCCCTGCATCTGGTTTGGAAGTAAACTGTGAGCCACAGGGACTCAGCAATCTCACACCCTCGCGATCAAGACTATTTAAGCTTATAGGAAAGGCAAGGTAACATTTCTGGAGCTGCGGCAAGCGACTAGCATATATGGTGGCTAACCTATTCGCAAAAGAGAGCGATAAGAGAAGGCAAAGCGTGAAACGGGTAACTAGAGAACAACCCGCGGCATGCATTACTCGAACACCGTGTTCGCTTCCCGGACTCCGCCGAGAAGAGACCATCACGGTAACTCAGACAGTTGATTCATTTTAATTAAGTTAAGGTTCAAGTTATCTACAACCAGACATTAACAAATTCCCATCTGCCCATAACCGCGGGCACGGCTTTCAAAAGTTCAAATCCCTGCAGGGGGTCCCAACTTAGCCCATGACAAGCTCTCACGGTCAACGAAGGAATAGACCTTCTCCCGAGACATTCCGATCAGGCTCGGTATCCCGGTTCTACAAGATACTTCGACAAGTTAAAACAAATCCAGCAACACCGCCTGAATGTGCCGACAAATCCTGATAGGAGCTGCACATATCTCGTTCTCAGGGCACACTCAGATTGTCCAAACTTCCGGTAGGCCAGCCCAGAGTTGCCCCTGGTAGCCACCGGCGGCTGACGAGGTGGACCAACACTCAGAGGAGCACTGGCCCGGGGGGGGGGGTTAAATAAGATGACCCTCGGGCTCCGGAAACCCAAGGGAAAAATAGGCTAGGTGGCAAATGGTAAAACCAAGGTTGGGCATTGCTGGAGAAGCTTTATTCAAGGCGAACTATCAAGGGGTTCCCATTATCACCCAACCGCGTAAGGAACGCAAAATCCGGGAACATAACACCGATATGACGGAAACTAGGGCGGCAGGAGTGGAACAAAACACTAGGCAAAAAGGCCGAGCCTTCCACCCTTTACCAAGTATATAGATGCATTAAGATAACAAGATAATATAATGATATCCCAACAAGTAAATAATGTTCCAACAAGGAACGATCTCCAATCTCCATCTACAACTAGCAACGCTATAAGAGGGGCTGAGCAAAGCGGTAACATAGACAATCAACGGTTTGCTAGGACATGGTGGGTTAGAGGTTTGACATGGCAATTTGGGAGGCATGATAAGCAAGTGGTAGGTATCGTAGCATAGGCATAGCAAAAGAGCGAGCATCTAGCAAAGCAAAGATAAAAGTGATTTTGAGGGTATGATCATCTTGCCTGCAACGTTGTCAGAGTTGACTGGATCCTCGAAAGCAAACTCAACGGGCTCCTCGTTAGCGAACTCGTCTCCCGGCTCTACCCAAACAAGACAAACTAGCAAAATGAACGCAATCAACCACGTGCACAACTCAAACAACATGATGCAAACATGGTATGCTATCCGGGATGCGATATATGATGCATATGCAAGATTTGAGAAGAGATAAATGAACCTGACCTCAAATTGGAAATCCAAGTGTGCCACTGGAAAGGTGAGATGAAATCGCTTGAAAATGATATAAAGAACGCCGGAATCGGAGACACGGTTTGGAAATGGCGAGCAAAACAAATATGGCACCGGTGTGCGATATACAGCAAGTAGGCATCTAAATGCAACAAGATGAACATGCTACAGCACTCAAACATGGCAACAAAATACATGGCGGGAATCCATTCAAGATGCTTAACAAAAGATGAACACTGAGCTACGGACAATTCATACATTAACAGGTTCAAACAAGCATGACAAAAATGCAATTGGTAAACAGATTTCAGACTTAGTGAAATTAACACTTGTCTGGAATTTCAGATCAGGTAGCACATTTCGGAGCATGCAAACTATATGCTACATGGCCTGAACATGGCAAAGTAAAGCATGGCATGGAGCTACTCAAAGAGCTTAACAAAAGTCCCTTAGTGACCTTGAGCCAAAAGGGATCAGAAAATACATTTGCAAGTATGTGAACATGGCAAAAACATAATCAGATCACAGACTTTGTGAAAAACTGGAGCATGCAAAAACAGATATCGAGGGCATGTTTACGAGATCGATGCACTCACTACAGAGCAAGTCATGAAAATCTAAGCATACACCCATCAAGAATACACATTATACAAGCTAGTCATGGCAAGAACAAAAACATAGCATGCACGGATCAACTACAACATCCTCGGCAAAATCGCTAACAAGTAGACAATCTGCCCAGATTCACGAAATGACAAAAGTAGAGCTCGATTGACTCAAGCTAGGTTGCTCCACAATTGCAAACAAAGACATGGATGGATAGAGCACTACAAGATAAACAAAACATCCTTACTGATCATCCCCAAAAGAGGCACGGATCACTAGGAAACAACATGAACATATGCCATATTGAGATAAACAGATCAAGGACTTAGTGGAATTGCTAAGTCCCTGAAATCAGCATTGACGAATGCACCACTTTGCAAGCTTGTGCTAGTCACCACACATATCACAAAAATACATGGATGGCACCACTGGAAAGATGACAAAGCATATAACAAAACACATGTAGAGCTCATGGGCATATCATGCACACAATAATCATGGCAAAAATGACAAATATCTAATTGGAGCAGCAGATCTGACAATTAGCTCAAATAGCACTCTTCCAACAGCATTTCGGGCATCAAGATGAACTCAAATGAAAATGATGCAATGAGATGAAATGATGTGCTCTCTGAGACGAACATTTTGATATGATGTATGCCCAAATCGGAGCTACGGATGCAGATTTACGATGCGATGAACAAGTGCAAAATATTAGGGTTTCGGGGATAAAAAGTCAACCGATCCGAGATTCGGATCTAGATCTGGCCGCACGGAACATGAGATTCGCCAGAGAACTTGAAGCTCGCCGGAGTTGGGGTAGATCGCCGGAGGAGGGGTTCGGCGCGGGGACGGCGGGAGTGGAGTTGGCCGGAGCCGGCCTTGGGCGGTGCGGCGGAGAGGGCGGAGAGGGGCGTCGGCGACGGAGCGTCGGGCGGCGGTCGGCGGCGGCTTGCGGAGCTCCGGCGGCGGCCGACAATGGCGGGCGGCGGCGCCGGCCGGCGAGGCGGCTCGGCCGCGGAGAAGACACGGTGCGGGGCGAGGGGACTCGGGGCCCGGTCGACGGAGGAGAGGGCCGGCCTCGGGCCCTCGCGGGCCGGCGGCTGCGGGCGGCGAAGCGGTCCCCTCGGGGACACGTGGTAGCGGCTGGTTGGTCGGCAGCGGCGGGCGGACGCGTCCGGCGCCGTCCGGACGTGTCCGTAGGCGGCGGAGATGTTTTTTTTTAGGGTTTGGAAAGATGGGATCCGGAATTTGGAGGAGGGGTCTATATATAGAGGTAGAGGGAGCTTGGAGTGTCCAAATGAGGTGCGGTTTTCGGCCACGCGATCGAGATCGAACGCTCTACATGATGGAGAGGGTTTTGGTGGGTTTTGGGCCAAATTGGAGGGGTGTTGGGCTGCAACACACTCGAGGCCTTTTCGGTCCCTTGGTTAACCGTTGGAGCATCAAACGAAGTCCAAATGGTATGAAACTTGACAGGCGGTCTACCGGTAGTAAACCAAGGCCGCTTGGCAAGTCTCGGTCCAATACGGAAATGTTTAATCCCCACACACGAGAGAAAGGTAGAAATGACCATCGGAGGAGAACGGAGCGCCGGAATGCAAAACGGACAATGGGGAAAATGCTCAGATGCATGAGACAAACACGTATGCAAATGCAATGCACATGATGAAATGATATGAGATGCATGACAACGATAACAACACACGGAGACAAAAACCCGAACCCGAGAAAATAAAATAACTTAACGCAGGAAACGGCAAGAGTTGGATTACATATTGGGTAAATCATATCCTGGGTGTTACAGGCTACTAGCACAAAAAATGATGCAGGCGATCACGTGAGAAAAATACTAAAAACATTTCTTTTGGTGCGGTGCGTAGATGAAGTTTTGAACACTACACTTTTCATCGTAATTTGGGAAAATTACAAAAAAAATTGAGCTAGGTTGTGATTACCGTTTCACTTCAATGAGTAGCTTCTCCGTGCATGAAAAGCATGTAAGGAATCCAACAACTTGATCCAGATTGGGGCCGATAGATTTTATTGCCAAGATCTTCACTATGCACACATACTAGGTCAAGCTTGTGGGAATCATTTTCTGGATAACAGTTGTAAATAAATCAAGAAGAAATTTAAAAATGTGAATTCAATAAAACGGAGAAAAAGATGAGTGTTTTACTTGAATGATTATGGATCCAATAAAGAGTTCGGAGAATTTGGCAGACGAGTACACCAACGCTGTCAATTTTGGCACGTCAATGACCCTGATTTTTGTTGGACCTTCTAGATTAGATACAAGCATTCTCTCAAGGAAAGGAACATTCTCAATGACCATAATATGGAACAACACGAGTGATCTCTTCCTAATTGATGTCTTGTTGCGGGGCCAGCAATACACATAAATCCATCACAGATTCGTCGAGGCAATGTGGAGGCTAATGAACCCGTGGATCTGCCAAAGACGAAGGTACTCGTGCGTAGTACAGCTGCGGAGCAGGTGCTCCATAGCCTTCTATGGGCTGCCAACATTGAAGAGGTTGAGCTTCTTGAGTTGAGGGAGAAGAAGGGCAGGCGCGACATTAATCTGGGGAAAATAGCAGGAGCGAAAGCTAGCGCGGCGCACTATTGGCGTGAGGTAGAGCGCGGACGGTAGCACAAAGCGACATCGTCCAGCTTCAAACCTGAGCTCCTCGAGCTGATCTAGGGCAGAGGATAAGAACCACTCATCGAACTTGGCTTGGACTTTGTATTTGGTACTAAACAAGCTAATGTCAAGGCGTCTCGCTGGCCCAGGGTGAGATGCAAGGATCTTGGAGACTGCGGCCATGCATTTGCAATCCCCGTCACAGAGGCAGTTGTCGACAATGAGGTTGAGGGGGAAGCGGCGGCTGAGGGAGCTCCACCGCTAGGAGAGCAGAGTGCTCCGCACGGCAGATTTGGTGGGGAGGAGGGCGATGATCACAAGCAGCATGTTGTCGGGGTGGCTGCTGATGAAGTCCAGGCTTGCATGATGCGGTTTTGGCTCGATCCGCCTCCGCTTGTTGGATGCCTCGCCGTCCATCTCAGTCGGTGGTGATGCAGGTGTACACATGTGCTGGTGTGTATTTGGTGCTAGGTGTGCGCGAGTGCATCCTTGTGTGTATGCCGCCGTGAAGTGGTGTAGTTTGCGCGAGTGCGTCCTTCACGTGGAAGAAGTGGGCCCTCAATTGCTAGCTGAATTGCTTCACGCATGATAGTAAATGCGCAATGCCTGCATGATTCTCCTTCCCCAACAGTGCTCATGCATGCACGATAACTGTTGGTGCTGCCACGTCTGAATCGTGCTGCGTCGGTCGTGCATGCGTTGTGTGTATGGTAGTGCTGATTTACTAGCGTGCGAGGTGCTACCGTGAGTGGTTTCAACTTTAAGCTTCAAAAAATAAGCGGTTTCGACTTTGTTTACTTCACCGCGTGTCAGATGGGCCTCTAGTTTACTTATTTTCACCCACTGCCACATGTACCAGCATATGAAGAAAGAGAACACGAGCTGACAAGGTAGCATGTGGACTGGTTGACCGGTCAACTAAACAATATACAAACCCATACACTCAGACCGTATAATCCCTCGGTAAAGAGAGATCTAATGAGAGATAGTAGAGAGAGAGAGAAAGAAAGATCTACTCCCTCCGTTCAATAATGTAGTGCCTATATTTTTTTGAAGTCAAACTTTTGAAACTTTGACCAAGTTTATAAAGAAATTACTTATGTCTACAATACCAAAGATAAATGATAGTACGAAGTAAGTACATGTTGTGATGAGTCTAATGATCATTCCAAATTTAAAAAAAATTCCCTCATATACCTGGTCAATCTTTTCTGAGGTTTGACTTTTCAAAACATCCATATGTTTATGGACGTGAGAGAGTACCTACCTAGGGAGAGAGGGAGAGTGTGTGTGAAATAGAAAGAGTGAGTGAAAAAAGTGTGTGTGCGTGTGTGAAAGAGACATGGATAACACATGATAAAGTAGAGAAAAAACGTGTGTCTTATGCAAACATATCACACATGCACCTTCGACAGCGGAATTGAGGCGAGGAGGTAGTGTGTGGTTGTTTGCAACAAAGAGGGAAAGTCCCATAGCACGTGGCCAAGAGAGGTCTGACAAACAAGGGAGAGAGGCCGAGAGAGACGTATAGAGAAAATGCAGGCATGGGGAGGAGAGAGTGTGTGTTTGTGACAGAGAGATCCCGTGGAGATCGTGATGGGACTACATGGGTGGGAGATCGAATGATAAGGTGTGTGTGCGATAGAAGATACCCTGAGAGATATCGAGATAGACGTATGGATGGAAGGAGGCAATACGTGTGTTCCTGATGGATAGTGACAGATAGTCACTTAGGGGGAGTGCCTATGATGGAGTGAGAGATTATGGTACTTATAGGGGGGGTGTAAAATAGAGAGAGAACAAGGTCGGACACTGTTAGATGGGTCTACGTAGCGCGAGCGAGATATGTGTATGTGTGAACTAGGGAGATATAAAGTTTGAGAGAGATAGAGGAGCCCTGATACGGCTGAGTGGTGCGTCAGATAGCTAAGAGGGGGGAAGAGATACTCCATCCATTTGATAATGCAGTGCATATAAATTTTTTAGAAGTCAAACCTTGGAAACTTTGACCAGGTTTACGCAAATATTATTTATTTACAATACCAAAGATACATCATATGAAACTACATCTCATGATGAATCCAATGATATATGTTTGTTGTTCCGGATGAAAATGTTTTTCTCCACGTGTCTGGTCAAACTTTGTGAAGTTTGACTTATTAATAAATCTATATGCTATGGACTGAAGAGAGTACCTTAGTCGAGAGAGATCAAGTGCGTGTGAAGGAGAAAGAGTGAGTGTGCAAAAGAGTGTGTCTGTGAAAGAGAAAAGACAACAATTGATAAAATAGAGAGAGTGTGTTCGCTACTTCTGCAAACATATCACGCCTGCATCTCCGAGATAGAAAAGCAAGGTAAGGAGATACACGAAGATAGCTAGTGCGTGATTGTATGCAAAGGAGAGAGACACCCCTATAACACATCACTACTAGGGAAAAGCCTA
This sequence comes from Triticum urartu, assembly GCF_056163025.1. Taxonomy (NCBI): domain Eukaryota; kingdom Viridiplantae; phylum Streptophyta; class Magnoliopsida; order Poales; family Poaceae; genus Triticum; species Triticum urartu. The sequence goes on along the minus strand of NC_141874.1, from coordinate 313,112,991 downwards.
GCAGTAGCACGGGTTTTTGGCCTACCAGTACCGCGGGTGGCAGCGCTACTAGTACCGTGCTACAGTTAAAGGTTAGCAGTAGCAGGGGTTTACCCGCTCTACTGCTATATCCACTTAGTAGTAGTGCTTCCTGGAAAGGGTGCTACTGGTAATTACTAGTAGCGCTTCTCGCAGCCCGCGCCACTACTATTATTCCGTATTATTATTTTATTTCATGTTGTATTCATCCACCTTTATACAAGTTTTCATACAAGAACAATTTAGAGATTTTTTTTACATCATAATGAGTTATTACATCACTGGGTGAAGGAACCGTGGACTAGTTTCAAGTGGATGGACATCCACTTGAAGCTAATCCGCAGTTCTTTCACCCAATGATATAATAAATATCATCATATCATATCATTAACAACTTATCATCATAATACATCATTGTCATATAACACCTCCTCATGATCATCATTTTCATCAATGAGACATCATATAGCAAGTTGGTCACTAATAATAATCACAACTCCTCCTCCTCATCATCAACTCTAACACATTGTACCACATAATAACACACTGTACCTAGGACCTACTTCTCTCTCATAGGATTTACTACTTTCTCTTAGTTAAAATAGCATAAAACAAGATAGGCCCTGACTCTCCATTATGGAGAATGGAGATTATCCTATCTCCAATTCTTGCCCTTGGCACAATGTTGCTTCCAAGTAGCTCCCTACGATTGACCGTACATTTGTTCCAATCTTTTGATTGTCATGTCTTCTTCAGTTTTAGAAATCCAATTTGGACAGGAGTGATGCATAGGATGACTTGGCCGTATGTTCAAAACATCAAGATGACCTTTCCGAAACATCAGATGAGGCACACAATCCTTTGGGATTTTCTATTGAAAAACATAGTAATAACTTCGTAGTTAGCAATGTAGTTCAGTTTTAGAAGAATTTATGCAAAAAAATGAACGGATGTCGTAATAGTAAAAAATCTCACCATGGCATCTCCAAGGATGTTACCGTAGTTCAACCCGTGCACTAGTGGCACGTATTGACCATAATGTGGAGGAGTTTGATAATAGATATTGTAATTTGAAAGATCTGTAATAAATGAGATCAGATGATTTTTCTCCCGATAAGTTAATTCTGAGCCATCGGTGTAGTAGGTTATGTCTACCATCTTCCGCACATTCCTTGAAGAATGAAAATAAGCTGTCAACTATTTTGAAATAAACAATATAAATTACTTAATAACTATGTTTGAGAAACTCACATAGCGGTAGAATTGGAAGCGTATAAACAAGGACCCAAATGTCCATATTGTCTTCGGCGATGTCAGGAACACCAAGATCCATGGTGACAAGCATACCCTCATGACAATCATACATCTTGCAAAGTGCTTCCTAATTCGGGCAATCAAAATGGGTTACGCTCTCAGAATTGTACAGATTTACTTCAAAATCCATACCATGATGGGTCCTTAGGTGAACTTTCTATGTTTCCATACTTTCATGATCTTCAAAATCCATCCTCTCCAAGACATAGCGTCTTGCATGGCATGGGATAAGCTAGTTGAATTGTAGAAGACGAAAATTACACATTGAAGTAGTTCAAGTTGTGCTTAATTACGAAAAAACACTTATCATCGTTGCGTACCGTTTCAACATCGAAGGTCTCCTAGAGCTTAATGCTGAAGCGCCAAGCTTTGTCCAGGTGAGGCCTGTCGCATAGACCTCGGTCGTCATTGCACCAGTCGCACTGCCCCGAGAGACTTTCATCGTCCGATGACGACATTTCCTATGTTCATAATTCAAAGATTAAACTTGTACAATTAAATATATGTACTACAAAAACTAAATTAGATCATTATTATTCATCACGGGTTGACTATTGGTCTGCCGAGTCTTTTCTTGAAAACTCTCAGCTCACGTCGCGTACATCAACTCCTCGAACTATGGTCATCACTGGGAGTGGCCCCGGTTGTTTTCACTCCAGGGTTGCCGGATCACAACATGTATTAGGTGACTATAACTTGAAAGATCGGATCTAGAACATGGCTATAATGATGATAACATAAACAGTTCAGATCTGAAATCATGGCACTCGAGCCCAAAGTGACAAGCATTATGCATGGGAAAGTCATAGCAACATCAATCTAAGAACATATTGGATACTAGGGATCAAGCCCTAACAAAACTAACTAGATTTCATGATGAATCACATCCAACTCCTCACTGACCAGCAAGCCTACGAAGGAATTAGTCACTCCCGGTGGGGAGCATCATGGAATTGGCGATGGAGAAGGGTTGGTGATGACGAAGAACGAAGACCCCCCTCTCCGGAGCCCCAAATGGACTCTAGATCTTCCTTCCCGAGGAAGGACAGGGCTTGGCGGCGGCTTCATCTCGTGGATCGTGATAATTCTTTCTCCCTGATTTTTTCTCCAAAAATAGGAATTTATAGCGTTGGTTTCAGGGTCAGTGGGGCCACAAGGTGGGGAAAACCCACCTGGGCGCGCAAGGAGAGGGGGTGCGCCCTGGTGGGTTGTGCCCACCAAGGGGCCCCTCTTCGGTAGGTCTTGCCTCCAGAAGTTCTTATATATTATATAAAAATTCCTTGAAAAGTTTCGTTCCATTCCGAGAACTTTTATTTCTGCACAAAAACAACACCAAGGTAGTTCTGCTGAAAATTGCATTAGTCCGAGGTTAGTTTCATTCAAATAATGAAAATTATAGTCCAAAACAAGAGGAAAAGCATGAGAAAAAGTAGATACGTTGGAAACGTATCAGCATGGTATAGGCTATGCGATGATATTGGATCTTGGAATTGGAATCATTTGTAATTGGTGTTCCAACAAAAAAATTATCATATGCATCTAGTTCATCATGATCAGAATTATATATATAATTTTTGGCCTCGTTATGGAGAAAGTATTGCTCTAGCTTGGGGGAGGCTTAAGTTAATGTTATATTCATGCCCCAATCATGAGATCTCAAGAGAAATTATTATCCAGAATTTTTATGCTCGGCTTTCTCGTAATGATCAAACCATGCTTGATACTACTTCTGCGGGTTCTTTTATAAGGAAGACTATTGAATTCTGGTGGGATCTTTTGGGAAGAATTAAATGCAACTCTGAAGATTGGGAACTCGACAAAGGTAGAGAGTCAGGTATTAAATTTAAGTATGATTTTGCTAAATCTTTTATGGATACTGATGCTTTTCGAAAGTTTAGCACTAAATATGGGCTTGACTCTCAGATAGTAGCCTCCTTTTGTGAATCATTTTCTACTCATGTTGAACTTCCTAAAGAGAAGTGGTTTAAATATCACCCACCTATTAAACAAGAAGCTAAAGAACCGGTACCAGTTAAAGAACAAACTATAATTTATAATGTTGATCCAGTTGTTCCTTCTGCTTATATTGAGAAACCACCTTTCCCTGTTAGGATAAAGGAACATGCTAAAGTTTCAACTGTGGTTAACAAAAGCTATATTAGAACACCTAAACCTGATGAACAAATTAAAGTAGAATCTAGTATTGCTATGGTAAAAGATCTCTTGGAAGAATATATGGACGGGCATGTTATTTATTTCTGTGAAGAAGCTAGTAGAATTGCCAAACCTGATAAAAAAGATAAACATAGATCTGTTGTTGGCATGCCCGTCATCTCAGTCAAAATAGGAGATCACTGTTATCATGGTTTATGTGACATAGGTGCACGTGTGAGTGCTATTCCTTATACCTTATGTCAAGAAATTATGAATGACATAGCACCCGCAGAGATAGAATAAATAGATGTTACTATTAAACTTGCTAATAGAGACACTATATCACCAATTGGGACTGTTAGAGATGTTGAAGTCTTGTGTAGGAAAATAAAATACCCTACTGATTTTCTTGATCTTGGTTCCCATAAGATGATTTTTGTCCCATTACCTTTGGTAGAACTTTCTTGAACACTGTAAATGCTAAGATAAATTGCAAGAAACAAACTGTCGGTGTTAGTTTTGGCGATGAGTTTAATGTTTCCAAGTTTAGTAGAAACCTTCATGAAAAATAATTGCCTAGTAAGGATGAATTAATTGGTCCTGCTTCTATTGCTGGACCACCTACAGATCCTTTAGAACAATATTTGCTAGACCATGAAAATGATTTACATATGCATGAAAGAAATGAAATAGATAAAATTTTCTTTGAACAATGTCCTCTGCTTAAACACGATTTGCCTATTGAAACTCTAGGAGGTCCTCCTCCACCTAAAGGTGATCCCGTGTTTGAATTAAAACAATTGCCAGACACTTTCAAATGTGCTTATCTTGATGAAAAGAATATATCCTGTTATTATTAGTGCTAACCTTTCAGAACATGAAGAAGAAAGATTATTGAAAGTTCTAAGGAAGCACCGACCCGCTATTGGATATACTCTTGATGTTTTGAAGGGCATTAGTCCCACTCTATGTCAGCACAAAATTAATATGGAACCAGATGCTAAACCTGTTGTTGATCACCAACGTCAGTTAAATCTAATGATGAAAGAGGTAGTAAGAACGGAAATATTAAAACTTCTGGAAGCAGGTATACTCTATCCCATAGCTGATAGTAGATGGGTAAGTCCTGTTCATTGTGTTCCTAAGAAAGGAGGTATAACTGTTGTTCCTAATGATAAGAATGAACTTATTCCACAAAGAATTGTTACAGGCTATAGAATGGTAATAGATTTTAGAAAATTAAACAAAGCAACTAGAAAAGATCATTACCCTTTGCCTTTTATTGATCAAATGCTTGAAAGATTATCCAAGAACACACACTTTTGCTTCCTTGATGGATATTCTGGCTTTTCACAAATACCTGTTTCTCAACCTGATCAAGAAAAGACCACTTTTACTTGTCCTTTTGGAACCTATGCTTATAGATGTATGCCTTTTGGTTTATGTAATGCACCTGCTACCTTTCAAAGATGCATGACTTCTATATTCTCCGACTTTTGTGAAAAGATTGTTGAGGTTTTCATGGATGACTTTTCTGTTTATGGAAGTCTTTTGATGATTATTTAAGCAATCTTGATCGAGCTTTGCAGAGATGTGAACAAACAAATCTTGTCTTGAATTGGGAGAAGTGCCACTTTATGGTTAGTGAAGACATTGTCTTGGGTCATAAAATTTCTGAAAGAGGTATTGAAGTGGAAAAAAACTAAGGTTGATGCAATTAAGAAAATGACATGTCCTAAAGATATAAAAGGTATTCGTAGTTTCTTAGGTCATGCTGGTTTCTAGGTTTATCAAGGACTTTTCTAAAATCTAGGCCTCTTACTAGTCTCTTCCAAATGGATATTCCTTTTGTTTATTATGATGATTGTTTAGAAGCCTTTGAAACACTTAGGAAAGCTTTAATTTCTGCACCTATTGTTCAATGACCTGATTGGAACTTGCCTTTTGAAATTATGTGTGATGCTAGTGATTATGCTGTTGGTGCTGTTCTAGGACAAAGAGTTGATAAGAAATTGAATGTTATTCATTATGCTAGTAAAACTCTAGAAAGTGCTCAAAGAAATTATGCTACTATTGAAAAAGAATTTTTAGCGGTTGTGTTTGCTTGTGATAAATTTAGACCTTATATTGTTGATTCCAAAGTAACTGTTCACACGGACCATGCTTCTATTAAATATCTTATGGAAAAGAAACATGCTAAACCTAGACTTATTCGATGGGTTCTCTTGTTACAAGAATTTGATTTACATATCATTGATGGAAAAGGAGCTGAGCACCCAGTAGCTGATAATTTATCTAGGCTTGAAAATGTTCTTGATGACCCACTACCTATTGATGATAGTTTTCCTGATGAGCAGTTAGCTACAATAAATGTTTCTCATAGTACTCCTTGGTATGCTGATTATGCTAATTACATTGTTGCTAAATATTTACCACCTAGCTTTACATACCAGCAAAAGAAAAAATTCTTCTATGATTTAAGACCCTACTTTTGGGATGATCCACATCTTTATAAAGAAGGAGTAGATGGTATTATTAGGCGTTGTCTACCTGAGCATGAACATGGACAAATCCTACGAAAATGTCACTTCGAAGCTTATGGAGGGCATTATGCTGGAGATAGAACTGCTCACAAGGTATTGCAATCTGGATTTTATTGGCCTACTCTCTTCAAGGATGCCCGTAAGTTTGTCTTATGATGTGATGAATGTCAAATAATAGGTAATATCGGTAAGCTTCAAGAAATGCCTATGAATTATTCACTTGGTGTTGAACCATTGGATGTTTGGGGATTTGATTATATGGGACCTTTTCCTTCCTCTAATGGGTATACACATATTTTGGTTGTTGTTGATTATGTTACTAAATGGGTAGAAGCTATTCCAACCAATAGTGCTGATCACAACACCTCTATTAAAATGCTTAAGGAAGTTATTTTCCCAACGTCTGGAGTCCCTAGATATTTAATGACTGATGGTGGTTCACACTTTATTCATGGCGCTTTCCGTAAAGTGCTTGCCAAGTATGATGTTAACCATAGAATTGCATCACCATATCATCCTCAGTCTAGTGGTCAAGTTGAACTTAGCAATAGAGAAATAAAATTAATTTTGCAAAAGATTGTTAATAGGTCCAGGAAGAATTGTTCTAAGACATTAGATGATGCACTTTGGGTTTATAGAACATAATATAAAAATCCTATGGGTATGTCTCCTTATAAAATGGCTTATGGAAAAGCTTGTCATTTGCCTCTTGAGTTAGAAAGGATTTTGGGCAATCGAAGAACTCAATTATGACTTCAAACTTGCTGATGAAAAGAGGTTATTTGATATTACCTCTCTAGATGAATGGAGAACCCCAAGCTTATGAAAATGCAAAATTATTCAATGAAAAGGTTAAAAGATAGCATGACAAAAGAATCCAAAAGCGTGAGTTTAAAGTCGGAGAATATGTTCTTTTGTACAACTCTCATTTCAGATTCTTTGCAGGAAAAATCCTCTCAAATGGAAAGGCCCATATGCCATCGAGGAGGTTTATCGGTCTGGAGCCATCAAAATAAATAATTCCGAAGGTACTAAACCGAAGGTTGTCAATGGGCAACGAATAATACATTATATCTTAGGTACGTCTATTCATGTTGAGAGTAATATTATCCAAACTTTGACACCGGAAGAACACATAAAAGAGTCTTTCCGGAACACTCCAGAATCTTGAAAATAAGGAGGTATGTGATACGGTAAGTAAACAGACTCCAAAAAATCCGCAAAAATATTTTTTATCCGTTTTGGAATATTTAAGAATTTTGGAAATAAAGAAACTTTGAGGAAGCGTCGCCTGGTAGGCACAAGACACCAGGGCCTGGTGCTCCCAAGTGGGTTGTGCCCACCTGGGACATCTTCCGGACTCCGTTTTTCTACAGTTTGCTTGTCCCCCAAGATAAAAAAATTATATATACTTCCCAAACCTGTTGGTCACTGTATCGCGGAGAAATCTTCTGTTCTCTTTTCTTGCTGTTTTCTGTATAGTTTTAAAAATATGTCATCCCAAGACTCTGACGGTGAGAGAGATGTCTCGCATCTCATTGCCGACCCAAAGGCCTATGGGGACCTATCTGCTTATGGTCGAACTACGGATGACGAGGAGGATGCTCACTTGATGAGGGTTGATGATTCAAGCTCGGAGGAGGAGGATGTTCCTCTACCTCAACCTGGGGATATGCACATAGAGTTCAAGAAGTCCAGTCTCCCTAAGAGAGCTGACCGGTCTAATAACCGATCTATTCCTTCTCTTTTTCGATAGAAAAGCAAAGGAGATTTATGTGAAAGATCTTGAAGCTGGAGTTGGAGGTCGATGATTTAAAAGTGGAGATTGCTCTCCTCAACTACAATATGAAAAAGTTGAAGGCACAATTGTCATCAACACCACCATCAGCTTCACCATCACCAAAAGAGAATTAAGTATCTGGTATGGGCACTCCCGCTGGCTTCCACCATGCTTGGGGGAGGTGCCCCGATATCGTATCATCCCACTATATTTTAGCTTTTATTTATTTTAGTTCGATCCTTTCTTCTTTGAGAGTTTGCTTAGTGATCTATCCTTGTAATTGTGTGTAAATTATACAATAAAGTTTAGTTTGTGTTTTTGCTTTCTTTACTTTCATAATGGAAATAAAGAAAAGAAATAAGAAAGGAAATAAATGAAAGAAAGGAAATAAATAAATCAATAAGATCTTATACTAATCCTATGGTAGGTGATGACACCACATAAGGAAAAGTATAAGTAGAAAATTTTATTAGTGATGCAACTCATGAAAGAATTAATTAGGGATTGAGCAAGATCCCTCAAGTAAGTTGTCATCGGTGCAAAAAGGCAATAAAAATTTCTTCTAAAAGTGTGAGATCATTAAGTGTAAGAGAAAATTGAGCGTTGCACGAACTTGTGATGGTGAAGAATAAAAGCGACATACTGCATAATAAAGGTCGATTTCGCAAGGGGCAATGTAACCTGACATTCTTTTGCACTAAGGGATTGAGAATACAAACAAATAAGCGCATGGCAACCTCTGCTTACCTCTGCGAAGTGCCTATATTTTACATTTATGCAAGAGTCAAAGTTTTTCTCTCTACTCCTTTTATCTTTCTCCTTTAACAAGCATCATGTGGTGAGGAAAGATCTAGTCACATATGTCCAGTTGAATATGGATGGCATGAGTTATCATTGTTGACATCACCCTTGAGATGAGTACGTTGGGAGGCGAAACCATAAGCCCCTATCTTTCTATGTGTTCGGTTGAAACGTTTTGCTCATGTGTAGGCGGTGAGTGTTAGCAATCATAGAAGACTACATGATGGTTGAGTATGTGGACTTGCCTAAACGCTCCGACACATGACCCTTCCTGAAAAGATGATGAATTGTAGTTTCAAGGTTGACTGACAACATAGTTTGTTGGTTTCTAATAGAGTTTTTGCTTTGTACTTCAATTGTGTGATGAACTATTACTTATTCATGAGAAGTATATTATAAAAGTTCTATGATAAAAGTCCTATGTTTAATTTTGTTGCTGTTATAATAATCAAGATGATCCTTCTATGTCTATATTTTGTTTTTATCGACACCTCTCTCTCAAAGCATGTGGACATGTTTTTCGATTTTGGTTTTCGCTTGAGGACAAGCGAGGTCTAAGCTTGGGGGAGTTGACACGTCCATTTGGCATCATGTTTTATTATTGTTATTTATAATGTTTTTATCCATAATAATGCTTTTGGAGTAATTCTAATGCCTTTTCTCTCATAATATGCAAGGTATACACAAAGAGGGAGAATTCCGGCAGCTAGAAATCTGGACCTGGAAAAGCTACGCCAGGCTACCTATTCTACACTACTCCAAACAAGCTGAAACATCATAGTGATTTTTTATGGACTATTTAAGAATTACTAGAGCAAATAACTACCAGAGGGGGGCCACCAGGTGGGCACAACCCACCTGGGCGCGCTAGGGAGCCCAGGCCCGCCCTGGTGGGTTGTGCCCTCCTCAGCCCACCTCCGGTCCCTATCTTTTGGTATATAACTCATTTTGACCTAAAAAAAATAAGAGGATGACTTTCGGGATGAAGCGTTGCCGCCTTGAGGCGGAACTTGGGCAGGAGCAATTTTGCCCTCCGGCAGAGCGGTTCCGCTGGGGGAACATCCCTCTCGGAGGTGGAAATCTTTGTCATCATCATCACCAACAACTCTCCCATCTTGGGGAGGGTAATCTCCATCAACATCTTCAACATCACCATCTCCTCTCAAACCCTAGTTCATCTCTTGTGTTCAATCTTGTTACCGGAACTATAGATTGGTGCTTGTGGGTGACTAGTCGTGTTGATTACATCTTGTAGTTGATTACTATATGGTTTATTTGGTGGAATATTATATGTTCAGATCCATTATGCTATTTAATACTCCTCTGATTGTGAGCATGTTTATCATTTGTGAGTAGTTACCTTTGTTCTTGAGGTCACAGGAGAAATCATGTTGCAAGTAATCATGGGAACTTGATATGTGTTTGATATTTTGATATTCTCTATGTTGTGATTCCCTTAGTGGTGTCATGTGAATGTAGACTACATGACACTTCACCATATTTGGGCCTAAGGGAATGCATTGTGGAGTAGCAATTAGATGATGGGTTGCGAGAGTACCAGAAGCTTAAACCCCAATTTATGCGCTATTCTGTAAGGGACCGATTGGATCCAAAAGTTTAATGTTATGGTTAGAATTTATTCTTAATACTTTTCTCATATTTGCCGATGGTTGCGGGAGGGTTAATCATAAGTAAGAGGTTTGTTCAAGTAAGAACAGCACCTAAGAACCGTTCCACCCACATATCAAATTATAAAAGTACCAAACACGAATTAAACCAACATGATGAAAGTGACTAGATGAAATTCCCGTGTACCCTCAAGAACGCTTTGCTTATCATAAGAAACTGTTTTGGCCTGTCCTTTGCCTCAAAAGGATTGGGCTACCTTGCTGCACTTTTGTTACTACTATCGTTACTTGCTCGTTACAAATTATCTTGCTATCAAACTACTCTGCTACTTACAATTTTAGCACTTGCAGACATTACCTTACTGAAAACTACTTATCATTTCCTTCTGCTCCTCATTGGGTTCAACACTCTTACTTATCGCAAAGAGCTACAATTGATCCCCTATACTTGTGGGTCATCAGGAGTTAACGTTGTTCCATAGTTCAGATAAGAGACTTCTTTAGGCAACGATGTTCTCTAATTATCATCCATCAGCTAATGCTATCCCACAGGTTGGTGATTATAGAACTTATAGTATTACTTATGTTGTTCTTTCATACTTTTTGTGCCATATAGTTAATAAAGAGTACAAATGATACATATTCTGTAGCTTTCATCTGTGTTCTCCCTTTAGTTTTTGATACCTGTTGCTGCTAGTTAAGCCCGGTCCTACTATTTATGTCGTCTCCTACAGGCACTCATTACATAAATCTAACCACTAGTTCTCTTCCATGCATGTCAGATATAATTGCACACACTGATATATCCACAAGAACCTCATGGAGCAATGTAACGGCCAACAAATTTGATGTCAATGATACCCAATATGACGGAACATGTTAATGCGGTTCTTTGGAAGACTTGCAGAAATATGATGAATCCTATTCATCCCACAATGTCCTTGCTATAACTTGGCCCGTGATATGGGTACAACATGCATATAATGTCCTGGAGTGCATCTACTCTGTTCCAATGCCAAGTGCTTAGCCTGCTGATCATGCATGTAAAATATGTCATGCATTCCTATTTTTAATACATATTCCATTCATGATAACATGTTTTCAAATTCAAGTATTGTCATTCTACTCTGCCACAATGCCATCTGCTTAGTTTGGACATCATGCTTCTGAATATTTTACTCCATCTGTCTACCATACCATGTCTTTTTTCATTGAAGTGATGTTCTAGTGGTCTGTTGCAATGCCATCTTAGTCTCCCAATCATACATTCATATGTTGCCTTAGTGTTTTTGTGTATGTATTCCGCTATCATACAGTTTTACATTCAGGTAGTGTTTTTTTTACTCTCTTGTCCTATCATATCCCTAGCTCTTACATCATAATCCCTCTGTTTGGATTGCATGTCATAGAAATGGATGAAAATGGATGTGTCTAGAACCGAAATATGCCTAGACACATCCATTTATTTCTGCATGGAGGGAATACATGTCAATATGTCATGCCTTTCTATTCTTTAGCACCTATTCCATCTCTCTATCGTAGCATGTTTTATAACAGAAGCACCATTCTTCTATAAGGCATGCAAGGGGAATACGGCTATGTTAGAATCTGAAGGGTTACAAGCAAGGTCTTTGCAAAAGATCCAAACGCCAGGAGATAGTAAACCAACTCCAGTGTTCATAGATACTGCTCTAGCAGAGATGTAACACCCCATATGTAATCCTCCTAATTTAGTAATATATCCAACTTCATATTCATCTAATTCCATCTGGGTTCCATCATGGTTGGCTTCATCTTGTTTTGTTTTTTTGTTTTACTTATTGCATTGCCATACTCATCATGGTTATGTTGCATTGTGCCACTTGTCAGTTTGCATCCTTCATGCTCATCGTGTGCATTGTGGTATTCATCTTCATGCTCATTGTGACATTTACCTTCCCCCATTAATGTTCATTTGTTCCCTATTAATCTGGCACCATGCCTTATACCTCTCTATCAAATTTTGTCTCTTTCGGACTTGATTTGGTTGGGTTTAAAAATGCATCAAGTTTGAACTTAATTACAACTTGGTTTATTTTTTATCTCTAAAAATTGCCAAGTAAATTTATTCAAATAGTGCATGATTCCAGGATCTTTAGAATGTTTCTATATGTTCCAAATTCTTGTCCTGGCTCCCCCTCTTTTTCCTTTTCGGAAATCTGTTGACTAAAAGGAAAACAAAAGATAAGAGAATGAGGGAGAGAGAATCCAGCCCACCTGGCCTTCCAGCAGCCCAGCAGTCAGCGGCCCAACCAGCCTCCCGCAGCTCACTTGGCCCGCAAGCGACAGGAGCTTCATCCTCCTGTACGGCAGCTAATCTACAGGAGCCACATCGATGCCCCAGACGATTTTACGGCCGTCGGGTGCCCTAGAGCCCTATAAAGCACGTCAAACCCCTACCCTGGGCTCTCCTGTATCCATTCAGACCCTCTCCTTCCCTCACCGCCGCCTAGCTAAGTCTCCACGCCCATGTTGTCGCCGCATCCACCATGCTCCGGCCGAGGTTGAGCTCGAGCTCAAGGTAGCTCCTCGCCGCGCCTCTGACCCCCTCGGCCGCCGTGGAGAGGACCGCCAACTACCTTGCTATCCCCTGCCTCCACGCACGCAACCACATGGCCTTTGGGTCAACTTCTCCGACCTGTCTTCTTCATCTTCTTCCCGGACAGAAGCCCCGTCAAGTTCCATGCGTCTCTTCGTCGCCTCCATCGTGTATCCGGCCGCACCTTCATGTAAAGTGGACACTAGGTGAGCAGTCACTATGCCACATCAGACCCCTCTTCTCGATGGTTGTGCCATGTAGTCGTCGCTATGCCTGTGTCAACATCGTGCTCTCTACACTCCGGTCAAGGCCGTGTTTTTATTTCTCTGTTGCTTTTGTTGCTCCGAGCCGGGCACTGCCCTACTTGCTCCTTGCATCCCGCATGCTCAAGCTCAACCCCCCTGCTCGTCGTGCTTGTGTCGCGCACGTATGCCGCGCTCCCTGCCTATCGCTCGCTCGCCTTGCCGCGCCCAGCCATGGCCCGAGCAGAGCCATGCTAATGCTCGAGCGCCCCAGCTTCTCCGCTTGCACGCGTGCATCCATACCCCATTCCCGTCCGCAGTTGCTCTACCTAGTGAGCCGCGCCTCCTAGCTCGTTGCCACTGGCGACAGTGATCTTTGTGTCGTCATAGCCAAAGGCTCGGCCTTCTAGCACTGGTTGAAAAGGACCCAGGCGCCCTTCACATCACAAAGATTCTTCTAGCGCAATGGTTAGCGCGTGTCTGTCCTACTTAGGAGGCCAGAGATCAAATCCTAGGCGATGCATTGTTTTTGGTTTGGCCTTTTGCTTCAGTGTGACACTGGCGCCTAGGCGCCACTGTCATACACACACCCTCATAGGCCCAGTGTCATACAAATACGTACACAACCCCCTCTTTTATTTATTTTTGTTCATATTAGTCTGCGCTTTCCATTTGTGGAAAGACCCTCTTTCCATTTTGGGCAATCCAGATCTGGACATTCTAGATCTGGTAGCTGCCATTTCTGTCTATTTCCCTTTAAGGCATTATATGACTTAATGCATTTGTGGGCATTTTTCATATAGGTCATATACATATTACTAGTAAAGATGTCCGTGCGTTGGAACGGGTCAGATAAATACTACTCAAGACCCCCACAATTCAAGGTCCTCTATTTTAACACGGTGTCCCACCCGTGTCACCACTTATCTTAGTCCCTCACCGACAATGTGTCACAACTTATCTTAGTCCCTCACCGCCAGAGATTACCGCAGTGTCCTCTAATCAAAGCCTGTCTAGACTTCATCAATCCCAACCATTGCATGACACACATGTCATTTACGTGAAATCACAATGGAATGTTTAAAACATTAAAAATTAATCATGTCGCTGGACACGAGGACCGCTCTCCGCAAGCTATTCCCTACTCTTGATCCCACGCATCCTGCTATAGTGACAACAGGGACGCCATTGAGGAAAGTAGCACCCTGAGTAGGGTGTCATTGGCGGTTGTCGCTGTGCTTCACTGCCATGAGCGGGATCAAGGAACCGGGTTGTGGAGGGTCACTCAAGGTCTAATCTGTTGTGCATTGTTGATGGGTGCCAACGGGCGAAACGGGGATTGGACATCACACTCTTACACGTGGATTTCATGAGCCCCTCTATCGGATGTGGGGCTCCGTCTAACCCTTAAGGTTCGAACACTGGGGTGCGCACGAAGTGTTTCCCTCCTACCGATCTACGCTCTAGCTCGATAGATCTCGCAGATGAACTCGACGAACTCACAACACAGAAAGATATGGGGTTTATACTGGTTCGGGTCACCGTTGTGGTGTAATACCCTACTGCTACCTCTTGAGCATTGCGTTGGATTTCCTTGAAGATGAAAGGATGATGCAGCAAAGTAGCGTAAGTATTTCCTTCAGTTTTTGAGAACCAAGGTATCAATCCAGTAGGAGGCTACACGCGAGTCCCTCATACCTGCACAAAACAAATAACTCCTCGCAACCAACGCGATAAGGGGTTGTCAATCCCTTCAGGGTCACTTACCAGAGTGAGGTCTGATAGATATAATAAGATAACATTTTTGATATTTTTGTGATAAAGATGCAAAGTAAAATAAAAGCAAAGGAAATAACTAAGTATTGGAAGATTAATATGATGAAGATAGACCCGGGGGCCATAGGTTTCACTAGTGGCTTCTCTCAAGAGCATAAGTATTTTACGGTGGGTGAACGAATTACTGTTGAGCAATTGACAGAATTGAGCATAATCATGAGAATATCTAGGTATAATCATGTATATAGGCATCACATTCGAGACAAGTAGACCGACTCCTGCCTGCATCTACTACTATTACTCCACTCATCGACCGCTATCCAGCATGCATCTAGAGTATTATGTTCATGAAAACAGAGTAACGCCTTAAGCAAGATGACATGATGTAGAGGGATAAATTCATGCAATATGATAAAAAATCCATCTTGTTATCCTCGATGGAAACAATACAATACGTGCCTTGCTGCCCCTACTGTCACTGGGAAAGGACACCGAAAGATTGAACCCAAAGCTAAGCACTTCTCCCATTGCAAGAAAGATCAATCTAGTAGGCCAAACCAAACTGATAATTCGAAGAGACTTGCAAAGATAACCAATCATACATAAAAGAATTCAGAGAAGATTCAAATATTGTTCATAGATAATCTTGATCATAAACCCACAATTCATCGGTCTCAACAAAAACACCGCAAAAAGAAGATTACATCTTATAGATCTCCACGAGAGAGGGGGAGAACATTGTATTGAGATCCAAAAAGAGAGAAGAAGCCATCTAGCTAATAACTATGGACCCGAAGGTCTGAGGTAAACTACTCACACTTCATCGGAGAGGCTATGGTGTTGATGTAGAAGCCCTCCGTGATGGATGCCCCCTCCGGCGGAGCTTCGGAACAGGCCCCGAGATGGGATCTCATGGATACAGAAAGTTGCGGTGGTGGAATTAGGGTTTTGGCTCCGTATCTGATCGTTTGGGGGAACGTAGGTATATATAGGAGGAAGGAGAACGTCGGTGGAGCAACAGGGGGCTCACGAGGTTGGAGGGCGCGCCTGGGGGGGGGAGTAGGTGCGCGCCCCTACCTCGTGGCCTCCTCCTTTATTTCTTGATGTAGGGTCCAAATCTCCTAGATCATGTTGGGTGAGAAAATCACGTTACCGAATGTTTCATTCCGTTTGGATCCCGTTTGATTTCCTTTTCTTTGAAACCCTAAAATAGTCAAAAAACAGCAATTTTGGGTTGAGCCTTCGATTAATAGGTTAGTGCCAAAAATAATATAAAAGTGGATGATAAAGCCCAATAATGTCCAAAACAGTAGATAATATAGCATGGAGCAATCAAAAATTATAGATACGTTGGAGACGTATCACCTACTCCAGTGTGGTGGTGGTGGATTGCCTCTTAGGCTGATGATGAACAATACAAGGGAAGAACAGCCTCCTGACGTTGAGGTGTTCTCGTGCTTTCAGACTTGTGTGTATCTCTGGGTCTGATGATATCTGTCCCCTCTACTATGTTGGCTAGTCCTATTTATAGAGGCCGTGGTCCTCTTCCCAAATATCGAGCGGGAAGGGAGCCAACAATGGCGGGCAAATTTGAAGGGGGGCAGCTAGTACAATCTATCCTGACAAAAGCGGTCTTCGCCTGCACAAAGCTCTGGTGGTGACGCTGTCTTGGGCTCAACGATGACCTCCGTCTTGCAGTCCTCCTAGTCTTGGTCTCGTTGCACCGAAACGGCAACCTTTGCCTGAGGCCTCGGTACTCCGCGGCTGCGCCTGTTTCCTTAGCACCAAAGAGGAAACAAGGATGCTGCGTGCGCTGGAGACCGCATGGTGTCGATTGTCATGGCTCACGTCACCAGAGCCTCGTGAGGTTCGCCTCGCCTTGATATCTCCGTCCCTTGCGATCCTGCCTGACTAGGCCGCTCGGGAGGAGGTCTTGTGTCGTCCACCTCACAAGGCTTGGACGCTCGCGAGGGTCTTGGATGCTTTGTTGATGAAGATGGGCCGTACGGCCTACTGGCTTAGCCACGCCATGGGCCGCAGGAAGGCAAGTCTGGGGACCCCTGTTCCCAGAACACCGACAGTAGCCCCCGGGCCCAAGGTGCTGTCACACCCACGTTGCGGCTATATCTCCCACGTGTCGGAGCACGACTTAGAGGCATAACCGCATTGTAGGCAATGTCGCAAGAGGGGTAATCTTTACACATCCCATGTACTGAATAAGAAAAGAGGTACATAGTTGGCTTATAATCGCCAGTTCACACAATACATGAATAAAGCATTACATCAACCAGATACAATCAAGGTCCGACTACGGAACCAAAATGAAAGAAGACTACCCCTAATGCTACAGATCCTCGATCGCCCCGACTGGGCTCCACTACTGATCAACTGGAAACGAAACAACTCAAAGAACGAGATCTTCATCGAGCTCCTCCTTGAGCTGGGTTGCGTCACCTTCACGGTATCATCGGCACCTGCAAACTAGTTTTGGAAGTATCTGTGAGTCACGGGGACTCAGCAATCTCACACCATAGCGATCAAGACTATTTAAGCTTATAGGTAGGGAAAAGGTATGAGGTGGAGCTGCAGCAAGCACTAGCATATATGGTGGCTAACATACGAAAATGAGAGCGAGAAGAGAAGGCAACGCATGGTCGAGAAACTATGATCAAGAAGTGATCCTAGAACAACCTACATCAAGCATAACTCCAACACCGTGTTCACTTCCGAACTCCACCGGAAAAAGACCATCACGGCTACACACACAGTTGATCCATTTTAATTAAGTTAGGTTCAAGTTTTCTAAAACCGGACATTAATAAATTCCCATCTGCCCATAACCGTGGGCACGACTTTCGTAAGTTCATAACCCTGCAGGGGTGTCCCAACTTAGCCCATCACAAGCTCTCACGGTCAACAAAGGATATTCCTTCTCCCAAGACAACCCAATCAGACTCGGAATCCCAGTTACAAGACATCTCGACAATGGTAAAACTAACCAGCAAAGCCGCCCGATGCGCTGACAATCCCGATAGGAGCTGCACATATCTTGTTCTCAGGGCAACACCGGATGAGACATCCTACGAGTAAAACCAATCCTCAAGTTTCCCCGAGGTGGCCCCGCAGTTTACTCAGTTCGGACTAACACTTAGAGAAGCACTGACCCGGGGGGGCGGGATTAAAATAAAGATGACCCTTGAGTCTGCAAAACCCAAGGGAAGGTGGTAGGTTGTTAGTGCAAATGGTAAAACTAAGGTTGGGCCTTGCTGGAGGAGTTTTATTCATGGTGAACTATCAAGGGGTTCCCATTATAATCCAACCGTGTAAGGAACGCAAAGTCAAGGAACATAACACCGGTATGACGGAAACTAGGGCAGCAAGAGTGGAACCAAACACCAGGCATAAGACCGAGCCTTCCACCCTTTACCAAGTATATAGATGCATTAATTAAATAAGAGATATTGTGATATCCCAACAATAATCATGTTCCAACAAGGAACAAACTCCAATCTTCACCTTCAACTAACAACACTATAAGAGGGGCGGAGTAAAGCGGTAACATAGCCAAACAACGGTTTGCTAGGACAAGGTGGGTTAGAGGCTTGGCTTAGCAATATGGGAGGCATGATAAGCAAGTGGTAGGTATCGTAGCATAGGCATAACAATAGAGCGAGCAACTAGCAAGCAAAGAAAGAAGTGATTTCAAGGGTATGGTCATCTTGCCTGCAAAGTTCTCCGAGAAGACGAAAGCTTGATCCTCATAAGCGTACTCAACGGGTACCTCGAACACGAACTCGTCTCCCGGCTCTACCCAAAGCAAGACACAAGCAAAGGGAACAAACATCAACCACGGTGCAATGCGCAAGCAACATGATGCAAAACATGGCATGATATGCGGGATATGATATGTAATGCATATGCGTGCTTCGGAAGGGAAAGATTGAACCAGGCCTGAACTTGGAAAACCAAGAGTGCCGCTGGAAAGATGAGTTGGTTTCGGTCGAAATCGATATAAATATCTCCGGAATCGGATGCACGGTTTGCAAATGACAAGCAAAACAAATATGGCACCGATCTGCGATTAACAGCACGAGGCCATCTAAATGCATTAAGAACAACAAGCTACTGCACTCTAACATAGCAACAAAATACATGGCAGGGATACACTCAAGATGCTTGACAAAAGATGAACACTAAGCAACGGCTAATTCACTCAATAGCAGGTTCAAACAAGCATGGAAAAAGTGCAAAAGATAACATGTTACTGTCTTAGTGAAAATAACAACACGTCAGGAATTTAACATCAGGAAGCAATGTTTAGAGCAAGGTAACAACATGCTACAGGAACATATCATGGCAAAACAAGGCATGGCATGAAGCTACTCAAAGCCTACAACAAAAGTCCCTTACTGACCATAAGTCAAAAGGGATCAGAAAATACAACGGCAACCATGTGAACATAGCAATTATCGTTAACAAATTCAGACTTAGCAGAAAACTGGAACATGGCAAAACAGATATTAAGTAGGCATGTTTATGAGCTCGATGCACTCACCACAAGGCATTGCATGACAAACTAAGCATACACCCAGCAAGTAGACATGGCATAGAAGCTAAACACGGCAAGAACAACCTCATAGCATGCATGGATTAACTACAACAACCTCGGCAAAAAAGCTTAACACGTAAACATTCTGACATGAACATTTTATAGCAAAAGTAGAGCTCGATTGAGTCAAGCTAGGGTGCTCCATAATTGCAAACAAAGACATGGATGGATATAGCACACCAATATCTACAAAACATCCTTACTGCTCAAAAGAGGCATGAATCACTCTGTAGCAACATGAATACATGGCATAAAAATTACAGCAGTAAAAGGACATAATGAAATTCTAAGTCCCTGAAATCAGCAACATTACGAGAGCTACTTTGCATGCTTGTGCTAGTCACCACAAAGATGACAAAAATACATGGCATACACCCCTGTAAAGATGGCATGGCATACTTCAAAACTCATGTAGGGCTCAAGATCATAGGAGGGACCAAACAATCATGGCAAAAATGACAAATGCTCAATCTCTGATAAGAATCTGAAACTAACATAAACTAGCACTCTTGCAACAGCATTTAGGACATCAAGATGAACTCAAATGAACATGGTGCAATGAGATGAAATGAAGTACTCGTCGAGACAAACAATCTGATATGCTACACGCCCAAAACGGAGCCACGGAGGTGAAGTTATGATGTGATGAAAATGCCCAAAAATACTGGGGACTTAGACGAAATATACCCTCGAGGAGAAGTTGGACGGGGAGGACCCTGGACGGAGCGGGGCGGAACGGGCTGTGCGTGTTTGGTTCCGGGACGGGTGGATCTCATCCCACCCGTCCAGATCCGGCGACGGGGCGGCCGGCGACGAGGGAGCGCACCTGCGGCGAAGCATGCCGGCGGGGTCGGGGAAGGAGAGGCGCAGCGAGGCGCGGCCGGCGAGCTCCGACGAGCCTCACGGGGCCGGCGGCGAGGGAAGGCAGGCGAGGCGCGAGCGCGATGGCGGCGGCGGCGACCGGCGTCGTGGAGGTGAGGCGGCGATGAACGGCGAGTCGGCGGCGGCGAACGGGCGGCGGGACGGGCGAGGCTCGGCAGGGAAGCCGGGGCGCGCGGCCAGCTGCGGCGGTGGACGGAGGTGAGGCGCCTCGGGCGTGGGAGACAGGCAGCGTCGGCTGCGGGCTCACGCGGGCCCGTTATGGGCCTGGCGGGCCACGGTGGCGGGCGGTGGCGGAGTGCCACTTGGCGCGCTCTGGATGGCTGCGGGCGGCGGCGCTGTGGAGCGGACATGTCCGGCGGCGACGGAGACGCGTCCGGTGGCGCGAGATAGGAGGAGCTAGGGTTGGATCTGCGCGGAAATTTCAGGGGAAGCCATGTATTTATAGATAGAGGTAGATAGGAGGCTCCAAATTGAGCACGGTTTTCGGCCACGCAATCGTGATCGAACGACTGAGAGGATGGATGGGGGTTTAGGTGGGGTTTGGGCCACTTTGGAGGGGTGTTGGGCTGCAACACACACAAGGCCTTTTCGGTTCCTCGGTTAACCGTTGGAGTATCAAACGAAGTCCAAATGGCATGAAACTTGACAGGCGGTCTACCGGTAGTATACCAAGGCCGCTTGGCATGTATCGGTCCAATCCGAGAACGTTTAACACCCGCACATGAAAAGAGGTATAAGGAGACACCGGAGGACGTAGGAGCGCTGGATTGCAAAACGGACAACGGGGAAAAAGCTCGGATGCATGAGATGAACATGTATGCAAATGCGATGCACATGATGACATGATATGATATGCATGAGACGCAAGCAAATGACAAGGCAAAAACAGCGAATAACTGGGAGACACCTCGCACATCGGTCTCGGGGCGTTACAGGTGCGCTCCGGCTTGGCTTCGCGGCGAAGCCAAGGGTCAAGTTCGGAGCACCGCGGGCCCCAAAAGCCTGCAGCCTCGGTCGATGTGTGGTGGTTGATTGGACGTGGGCGTCTCCGCTTCCCCACACTGCCTCTGCAACTGCATGACTTGACAAGTCCCTGCGACATGCAAGGGAAACCATCATTACCTGCGATCGTGGGAGGTGCCGGTTGGCCTTCTTCCGCTATAAATGGAGAGGGGGGGCGGACCCCCGTCGCCCATCTCTTCCTCGCTTCCTTGCTTCTTCTTTGCTTCATTTCTTGCAGTGCCTCCGATGGCGCCACGAAGGAAGTTCTCTGCCGCCGAGAAGGGGAAGGCCCCTCGCGAGGGCCCTAGTTCCCGGGCACCCAAGTGCGGTCGCGGCCGTCCGCGCAAGCACGCTGCGACCCCTGACGTGGCCCATCGTCGAGGCGGCGTCGCGGCACACGCAAGGGACCACCCTAACCATGGCGGTCCAGCTGACGAGGGGAGGCGCGCGATGGTGGCACGGCCTCCCCGCCTACGCTTCAATTCAGCGGAGGTGTCGCCGGAGTTCGTTGTCTGGTCCGAGAACCCGACCGGCAACTGGCTCCAGCTTCCGCGCTTCCTTGTCGATGAACTGCCGGCCCCTGGTCTAGGTGGGCTCTTGTTGCAGGCGGATGGTTGCTGCAGCAAGGCCTCCTAGGTCGCGGTCGAGACTTCCACCGCGGGCAACATAGCCCTGGCCCGCGGCTGGCATACGTTCGCCCGCGCACGCGGCCTGGGCAGGCGGTGCATGCTCCACTTTAGGTATGACGGTGGGTCGACCCTCTATGTGAGGGCATTCGGGGAAGATGGTCGCCGCGCCGGGTGCTGCCCCGATACGAACGGTGGTGAGGAGGTGCTCGGCCTTGGTGACGGACGCGATGAGGATGAGGGCGAGCCTACCCTCGGCAGCGACCGCGTCTCTTCCAGCTACGGTGGCTCTTCCTCCGGTGACAGCTCCAGCAGCGGTGGCTACGACCAGCCACTGTGACACCATGCCCGCTTCAAAGCAGGCAGCGGGTCATCTCATCAACGCGCCTCCGTGAAGCGCGAGGAGGGGTCTGGCTAGGCTCGGGGCATCGCCAAGGGCCTGCCCACGCGGATTGCTGGAACGTCGCTTTGATTACCTTTTTCCTTTTTTCCTGCATCAGAAAATGAAACCAGTATGGGCCCAAAGGGGCGTGTATCGAACTGTGGTTCTTGGTTAATGCAATGTGTGTGTTATTCCCATGCCATGTTGTTATTTTGTGCAAAGATAACATAACCTGGCGTGTTTGGGACGCCCTTTCCTTCACGAGATGCCTGCGTTTGTTCAGAAACTGCAAAAAAAATTGTTAGTGGATGCGCTAGAGGATTTGCCGTTCACCCAAACCTTGACTTGGCGCTTTGTATCACGGTACCCGAGGGGAACGGATTAGGAGAGATGTGCCAGCTTTCAGGCTCAAAGGAGGGTGACTCGCGAGAAGGCAGAGAGAAGAAAAATGCTTGCGAGGGCACGTACCTAGCCCCCTCGTGAGGTATGCGAGAGAGAGATCATGAGCAAACCAGAGCCGAAAAATGCGGTAAAAGGCGAATGAACCAAATCAGCAAGGAACGCCAAAAGCAAACTTTGATTAAGGAGAAGCGAGCCATCTGTAGAAAGCAAATGAAAAGCCGCGTCCGGCACCTAATCTAGTCTGCAAGTCTTCTCACCAGCGCAGAGCTAAGTGATGTCCACTAGGCGTGGGAGGGAGCCCCAAGGCCTGAGGCCGGCGCTCCTGAGACTCCGGGGCGTGTACAACACCAACTCATTATTACGTGAGAGTGTCACGGGCGGCGATTCTTCACAGGCACCGGGCCTTATTCACATGCTCTGGGCCTTGCTTCATGGGTAGAACTTCCGGAGGTGCTGGATGTTCCAGGAGTTTTGGATAGGTGTCCCTTCTTGCGTCTCCCGGCACATGGCACCAGGCCTAGAGATGTGGACGACCCTGAACAGGCCCTACCACATGGGTGAAAGCTTATGCAACCCTTCCTTGGAGAGGACCCGCCTAAGGACCAGGTCACCCGTCTCAAGCGTCCTGGAGCGAATGTTGCGGCAGTGGTAACGCCGCAGCGCTTGCTGGTACCTTGCCGCCCTTAATGCAGCTTCGCAATGACATTCCTCCCCCAGCACGAGATCCATCACCTGCATGGCGTCCTGCTGTGTTTCGTCGAATGCCAGAACCCGCACAGAGCGATGCTTGACCTCGTGAGGGAGGACTGCTTCAGCTCCGTAGACGAGGAAGAACGGAGTCTCGCCCGCTGGCTTGGTAGCGGTGGTGCGGATGGACCACAACACGGACTGGAGCTCGTCGTGCCAGCCCCTACCGCAGGCCTCCAGCTTCTTCTTGAAGGTCCTGGTCTTGAGGCCCCTCAGGACCTCAGCGTTGGCGTGCTCAGCCTGACCATTGCTCCTGGGGTGGGCCACCGAAGCGTAGCAGATCTGTGTTCCAAGGTTAGCACAATAGGTTTTAAAGAGGTTACTAGTAAACTGCGAGCCGTTATTTGTGACGATGCGGTTGGGGACCCCGAAGCGGCTCATGGGGCCCTTGATGAACTTGATAGTAGAGCCGGCTGGAATGGTACGGACGGCTTCCACTTCCGCCCACTTGGTGAACTTGTCGACGGCGACGTAGAGATAATGGTAGCCCTCTGGCGCTCGGGGGAACGGGCCTAGGATGTCTAGCCCCCAGACCGCGAACGGCCACGTGAGCGGGATGGTTTGGGGGCCCTGAGCAGGATGATGGATTTGCTTGGCGTGGAATTGGCAAGCTTCGCAGGACTTGACCAGCTCGGCTGCATCGTTAAGTGTTGTGGGCCAATAGAATCCGCTGCGGAAGGCCTTGCCGACGAGGGTCCGTGATGATGAGTGATGTCCACAGTCCCCGCCGTGTATGTCAATCAGCAGCTCCCTCCCTTGATCGCTGGAGATGCAGCACAGCGTGACATCGTCCAGCTGTTTCTTGTACAACTCGCCGTCTTGAAATGCAGTATGCCATGGCCTGTCGGGCCACGTGCTCCGTGTCTTCTTCCTTCTCCGGTAGTGTCCCGTGCATCAGGTACTCCTTGAACTCCTTGGTCCAGCACTCCACCTGGGGCTCGAGCGCCAAGAGTAGCCGAGCTCCTGAGGTTGGGCCGCAAGCTGGGGCTCCCGTGGCGGCTGGCTATGGGAGGTCCTCCCAAGGCCGAGTCGTGCTTCAAAGAGGTGGCGTAGCTGACGGCTTGAAGAGCCGCTCTCCGAAGACCCCTGGCTCTTGCAGTTGCCGCTTGGATGGTCTCTTGGCGGTGTCGTTGGCTTCCTTGTTGGTGCCCCGGGGCACGTGCTGCAGCTCCAAGCCTGAGAACTGCTTTTCCATCTTGCGCACCTCCGAAAGGTAGGCCTCCATGTGCTCCTCCTTTGGCTTGTACACTTTGTTGGAGAAGTTGACGAGGAGCTGCGAGTCGCCCTTGATGGTAAGGCGCCTCACCCCCAGAGCCGCTGCAGCCTTCAGGCCGGCTATGAGGCCTTCGTACTCTGCGATATTGTTGGAGACCTTCTCGCCGTGCTGGAAGCAGAGTTGGACGACGTAGTAAAGCTTGTCTTGAGTGGGCGAGATGAGCACTGCTCCAGCCCCCGCGCCCTAGTGCGCAAAGGCGCCATCAAAATACATGACCCAGCCGTTTGTTGCCTCACTTCCTGGGGAGGTGGACCGGTCTTTTCCTTCCTCAAGAGCCGGGGCATCTGTCCATTCTACCACAAAATGGGCGAGCGTGGCTCCCTTGATGACCCTGGTGGTGCTGAACTCCAGCTGGAATGCTTGCAGCTCGATGTTCCATTCAACGACCCTTCTGACTGAGTTTGGGCTCCTGAGTACCCTCTCCAATGGGTAAGATGAGACAACCTTGATGGGGTGCCCCTGGAAGTAGTGCCGCAGCTTGCGCGAGGCCACCAAGAGTGCGAGCAGGAGCTTTTGTGGCATGGGGTAGCGTGCCCTTGCATCTCGCAGTACGGTGTTGACGAAGTACACCGGGTGCTCGACGAGGGCTGGCACACTGTTGAGGCTCGGATCTTGCAGAGATTGTGGCGTATCCTGAGGTGGAGGATTTCCTGAGACTTGGTCATCCTCAGGAGTTTCTGCGACATTGCCCTGCTGAGCTTGATCTTCCACCGCTGATGGCTCTCGTGTGCCTTCCTGACCCTGTGCTGCATCAGCTCTGGCTTGGCGCGGCACACTCTTGTCTTTGCGCTCCTCCCGAACCGCCACCAGCGCCGCGCGGGCGGAGTACAGGGTGGCGGCGAGGTAGAGTACCAGAGGCTCGAGAGGCCGTGGCGCCACCATCACCGGGGGGCTGGTGAGGTATTTCTTGAGGTCTTGGAAGGCCCGGTCGGCCTCCGGGGTCCACTCGAAGGGGCCTTTCTTCTTCATGAGCTTAAATAAGGGTAAGGCGCGCTCGCCTAGCTTAGAGATGAAACGCCCTAACGCGGTCACCCATCCTGCCAGCTTTTGCATCTCCATGAGGGTCTGTGGTGGGCTCATGCCTTCGATGGCCTTGATCTTCTTCGGGTTCGCCTCGATCCCTCTGTGGGATACGAAAAACCCCAACAGCTTGCCAGAGGGGACGCCAAACACGCACTTCTCCGGGTTAAGCCTCAAGTTCACCCGGCGCAAACTCTCGAAGGTCTCCTCCAAGTCATGAATCAACGTCCTCGCCTCACGAGATTTGACCACTATGCCATCAATGTAGGCCTTTGTGTTCCTGCCGAGCTGCTGATACGTCTCCAACGTATCTATCATTTTTGATTGCTCCATGCTATATTATCTTCTGTTTTGGATGTTTATGGGCTTTATTATACACTTTTATATTATTTTTGGGACTAACCTATTAAACCAGAGCCCAGTGCCAGTTTTTGTTTTTCTTTGTTTAGAGTATCGCAGAAAAGGAAAATCAAAGGGAGTCCAATTGACCTGAAACTTCACGGAACCTATTTTTGGAAGGAAAGCAACCCGGGAGACTTGGAGTCCACGTTAAGGAAGCTTCAATGAAGCCACAAGCTAGGGGGGCGCGCCCTCCACCCTCGTGGGCCAATCGTGGCTCCCTGACATGCTTCTTCCTCCTATATATCTCCATGTACCCTAAGACGGTCGGGGAGGACAATAGATCGGGAGTTCCGCTGCCAGAAGCCTCCGTAGCCACCGAAAACCAATCTAGACCCATTCCGACACCCTGCCGGAGGGGGCAATCCCTCTCCGGTGGCCATCTTCACCATCCTAGTGCTCTCCATGACGAGGAGGGAGTAGTGCTCCCTCGGGGCTGAGGGTATGTACCAGTAGCTATGTGTAAAATCTCTCTCTCTCTCTCTCTCGTGTTCTTGAGGTGGTACAATCTTAATGTATCGCGACCTTTGCTAATAGTTGGATCTTATGATGTTTCTCCTCCCCCTCTACTCTCTTGTAATGGATTGAGTTTTCCCTTTGAAGTTATCTTATTGGATTGAGTCTTTAAAGATTATAGAACACTCGATGTATGTCTTGTCGTGCATATCTGTGGTGACAATGGGATATCACGTGATTCACTTGATGTATGTTTTGGTGATCAACTTGTGGGTTCCGCCCATGAACCTATTCATAGGGGTTGGCACACATTTTCGTCGTGATTCTCCGGTAGAAACTTTGGGGCACTCTTTGAGGTTCTATGTGTTGGTTGAATAGATGAATCTGAGATTGTGTGATGCATATCATATAATCATACCCACGGATACTTGAGGTGACATTGGAGTATCTAGGTGACATTAGTTTTTTGGTTGATTTGTGTCTTAAGGTGTTATTCTAGTATGAACTCTAGGGTTGTTTGTGACACTTATAGGAATAGCCCAACGGATTGATTGGAAAGAATAACTTTGAGGTGCTTTCGTACCCTACCATAATATCTTCGTTTGTTCTCCGCTATTCGTGACTTTGGAGTGACTCTTTGTTGCACGTTGAGGGATAGTTATGTGATCCAATTATGTTATTATTGTTGAGGGAACTTGCACTAGCGAAAGTATGAACCCTAGGCCTTGTTACAACGCATTTCAATACCGTTTAGGCTCACTTTCATCATTAGTTACCTTGCTGTTTTTATAATTTCAGATTACAAAAACCTTTATCTACTATCCATATACCACTTATATCACCATCTCTACGCCGAACTAGTGCACCTATACAATTTACCATTGTATTGGGTGTGTTGGGGACACAAGAGACTCTTTGTTATTTGGTTGCAGGGTTGCTTGAGAGAGACCATCTTCATCCTACACCTCCTACGTATTGATAAACCTTAGGTCATCCACTTGAGGGAAATTTGCTACTGTCCTACAAACCTCTGCACTTGGAGGCCCAACAACGTCTACAAGAAGAAGGTTGTGTAGTAGACATCAACTGCCACCCCAAGGCGATGTGCATCAGCCACTGAAAGGTTGCGCCCGCGTTGCGAAGGCCGAAAGGCATGCAGGTGTAGCAGTACACCCCGCATGGTGTCAAGAAGTCCGTCTTCTCCACATCCTCCACGGCCATCTTGTTCTGATGGTATCCAGAGAACGCATCCAGGAAACATAACAAATCGCACTCGGCGGTGGAGTTGACGATTTGATCGATGCGCGGAAGGGGGAACGGATCTTGGGGGCAGGCTTTGTTGAGGTTGGTGAAGTCAACGCACATCCGTTCTTCCCACCTTTCTTCGGTACTACGACGGGGTTCGCCAGCCATTCGGGGTATCGAACTTCTCGCATGGTACCTGCCGCCTCCAGCTTGCGTGTCTCTTGGACGATGAAGGCCTTCTTCTTAATGAAGTGTCGCCTTGCTCGCTACTTCACGGGGCGTACGTTGGGGCACACCCTTAGATGATGCTGGATTACCTCTCTCGGGACCCCTACCAGCTGATCAAGCTCCCACGCGAATACCTCCTTGTTCACGCGCAAAAACCTCACCAAAGCTTCTTCTTGTCCTGGGTCAAGGCCGGTTCCTAAGGTGAAGGTGGCTCCTGAAGACCCGTCCTCGTTGACCGGCACCTGCTTGGTCTCTGCCTTGTCTTGGGTGAACATCTGCCTCTTCTTGGTGGGCGCAGTCTCCTTGGCCTTGGGCGCAATGGCGCCGGCTGGCTGTGCCACTGCCGCGGTCTTGAAGGCGAGCCTGAGCGCCGTCACGGCCTCCTTAGTGTCCCCCTTGATGGTGAGGACGCCCTTCCTCCCTAGCATCTTCATGAGGTTGTAGGCCGGGTGAGTTGCCGCCATGAACTGAGCGAGAGCCGGGTACCCGAGAATGGCATTGTACGGGAGACCGATGCGGGCGATGTCAAAGTCTACCAGCTCAGTGCGATGGTTGTCTCGCGTGCCAAAGGTGACAGGGAGGCGGATCTCCCCCAAAGAGTGGGCAGCTCCACCACCCACTCCCATGAAGGGCTTGCTGAGGCCGAGCCGCTCGAGCGGCACATGAAGAAGGCTGAAGGCTTCTACGGAGAGCAAGTTGAGGTCGGCGCCGCCGTCGATGAGGGTCTTGGTAACGGCCACGTTGCAGATGGTGGGCGTGCAGAGCATCGGGAGCATCCCGGAGCCGGCGGTGGAGTCGGGGTGCTCTTCCGAGCCGAAGGTGAGGTCGGCCTCCGGCACGGTCCAACCCGGCGGAGCCCCCGGGCGCCTGGTGGCTGCCCCAATCTGACGGAAGAAAGGTTTGACGTGGCGATCTGAAGGTGGCACTTTAGAGCCACCCAGCAGTGCCGCGGCTGCGTGGTGCGCCGGCACCGCATAGCGCACGGTGAAGAGGTCACAGAGTTCCCCCCAGGATGTCACCGTGGATCCCGGGAGGTTGAGCAGCCAGGCGCGCGGCTCGCCGGCGAGGGCCATGGGGAACCAGTTGGCCATGATCTTGTCATCGCCCCCGGCTTCGAGGACGGCCTCCTCGTATGTCAGCAGGAACGGCGCCGGGTCTGCCGCGCCGCCATAACGAGGCGGCATCTCCGGCTTGAACTTGGTTGGCCACTGCACTCGCCACAGGGCGGGGGCCAGGGCTCGGTACCCAGACTCCCTGTTGCTGGTGTCGGCCGCAGACGTCGGTGGTGGGGCACCTGCCATGGGAGCGAAGCGCGGCGGCGCGAGGCGCAGGTTGGTGGAGACGAGCTCCGGCGCACCCCTACCAAGCGCCAAGTGTCGGATGTGGGGCTCCGGCTAACACTTAAGGTTCGAACACTGGGTGCGCGCGAAGTCTTTCCCTCCTACCGATATATGCTCTAGCTCGCTAGATCTTGCGGACGAACTCGACGAACTCGCAACACAGAAAGACATGGGGTTTATACTGGTTGAGGCCACCTTTGTGGTATAATACCCTACTCCAGTGTGGTGGTGGTGGTGGATTGCCTCTTAGGCTGATGATGAACAATAGAAGGGAAGAACAGCCTCCTGAGGTTGAGGTGTTCTTGTGCTTTCGGACTTGTGTGTATCTCTGGGTCTGATGATATCTCTCCCCTCTACTGTGGTGGCTAGTCCTATTTATAGAGGCCCTGGTCCTCTACCCAAATATCGAGTGGGAAGGGAGCCAACAATGGCGGGCAAATTTGAAGGGGGACAACTAGTACAAGCTATCCTGACAAAAGTGGTCTTCGCCTGCACAAAGCTCTGGTGGTGACGTCGTCTTGGGCTCCATGATGACCTCCATCTTGCAGTCCTCCTGGTCTTGGTCTCATTGCACCGAAATGGCAACCTTTGCCTGAGGCCTCGGTACTCCACGGCTGCACCTGTTTCCTTAGCACCAAAGAGGAAAGAAGGACGATGCGCGCGCTGGCGCCCTCCTGGTGTCGATCGTCATGGCTCACGTCACGAGAGCCTCGTGAGGTTCGCCTCGCCTTGATATCTCTGCCCCTCACGAGCCGGCCTGACTAGGCCACTCGGGAGGAGGTCTTGCATCGTCCGCCTCGCGAGGCTTGGACCCTCGCGAGGGTCTTGGATGCTTTGTTGATGAAGATGGGCCGTACGGCCTGCTGGCTCAGCCACGCCATGGGCCGCAGGCAGGCAAGTCTGGCGACCCCCGTTCCCAGAACGCCGACACCCTCCCTACACCGACTTGTAATTATGAAAATTTATAATGATAGTGGGCTTCACCCCTGTCTCATCTAGCAGAAGACCCGTGTGTTGCTACAGGAAAAAGGTGGAAAATACCTCCGCATGCACCATCGGTATGAAGAAGCAAAACTCCAAAAAGACTATGCAAAGGCTCAAATTGGTTCGAATATGATGACCGAACCCTAATTATGTTTTGTCTTTTTCGTGGACTATAGGTATGAAGAACAGACTCGACCTAAACTACGAAAAACTATAAAATCTCAGCGAGCAACCCAGAAATCTGATACCACTTGATAGAGGCGAAGGTGTCCCGATTTTTCGATGAGATAGATATCGTTTTCTGTGGGAGTCGACTTTGACGATCCGACTATGAACGTGCGAAGAAGTCACGCCTTAGCAATTGCTAAACCAACTTCTGAGGGTTATTGACCACGCCGGTGCATGTTCAACCTTACCACGAGGGTCTATTTCCTGCAAGCAAATGAAGAACAACCAAGAAACTGAGATTTTAATCTGGATATTGCGAATTAAAGAGGAAAGCTTTATTAATGAAGGTGGGGTTCTGTGACTTCTTGGTCTGGTCGTTAGACACAAACGAAGGACGCGAAGTTGCAGCTATGGCGAACTTTGAATCTAAACAAAACCCAAAGTCTAAACGACGCCCTAAGGGCTGTATATATGGAGGAAGAGGGGGGAATTTCGTGGCCCTTGGAGGAGGGGTCCGAAACCAACCCTAACTCTTGTTTCCCGACACATACGGACTCCAAAAACAGCCTATACTTAAGTATTTCGAAAATACATGGGCCTGGCCCACTAAAAAGGTGACGCGGCACCTATAATAGCCTCTGGACGAGATTTATGAAGTGGCATCTTGTATATTTCGTCCAAGGATTCATGCACTCCTTATGGTGGCTTCAAAGTCCTGAAATCATCACTTGTAACTCCATTCTGGATCCCCTTGCGCATGCCATCATCTCCATGCTTGGTCTTGCTCCAGTGTTCATCCCTCTTACCCATGCAAGGCCCTTCATTTGTAAGCAAAACAAATGTATCCAATTTAGGCAGCATCATATTCTCATGAACATTAGAATCATTACCAAGAAACGAAAGTACCTGATAATTTAATTGGCGTTCGCGAGCTCTAGTAATTGGTCCAGTATGTATAGCAACGGGGGCTGTGGGTGTAACAATGGTATTGATGTCCTCATCAGTAGAGAAAAATATTTATATCTACAATAGCAAAAATAAATAATGCAAAACTACATCATATGATGAATCTAGTGATATATGATCCGCACTCTAGATGTAAATATTTTCTCCACAAACTTGGTCAAAGTTGGAGAGGTTGGACTTTTCAAAAAATCTATAAGCACTACATTATGGAACGGAAGGAGTAGTTATTACCACTGTATTATTTTTTGGACACCAGACAAACGGTGGAGTACATATACAAAGAGAAGAGGCGCACGCATGCAGTCAGTCTCTCGGTGTCTCGCACACATGAGAGTTACGTAAAGGCACCGTTAAAAATAAACTCTAAAACCCTAGGATAACGATTGCTGCATGCGCGGGTACCGGCTACGTGGCGGAGCACACCTTTGTAGGAATAGTCAGCTCGTGTGATAATTTGCTCTGTATGAGTTGATTGTCGGGGCCACAGATGAACAACCTGGAGGTGGTGGCTCGCCAATTGCCACAGATCGAGTAGCCCTGTTTAAAATATCATTTTTTAGCAGGGTAAGATTTCTGATATTCAATGGCGCGTTATAAGTACTAAGTAGTTTTTAGAACGATTGGTATGGAGCGAAATGGAATTCATAACTACTACCTCCTTGGCGTATGGTTGTATGGGTTTATGTTGTGAGATGTTGAACCTAGTAGTTCTAGGGAAAATACTATGGTTTAGATGTTGGTTTTTAGTAATGAAAATCAGAAGGGGGAAACACTTCTTTAATAAAAAAACTACTACTTACCTCCGTTCCAGTTTACTAGTCCCCATCGTAGTTTGGGTCAAAGTTTGTCCATGAATTTTACTTGTAAAATGTGAAAGGAAAACGAAATTTTGTCATACCCAAACAAAAAAGGACTGGAGGGAGTGATTGCTCTGACACGGACGTGACCTCTCATAGCGCAGGCATTGAACTGGCACGCCAGCCAAGAGGGCCCCACTCGCTGCAGGCCCGGCTGAACACGCCTCCTCGCCGCATGCAACCGGCTTCAGACTGCCCTGCCTACCTCCATTGAATCCGCGCGTGTGCCGGCAACACGTCCTTCCGCGAGCCGGCCGGCATTTTAGAACACAAAAAATGACCAAAATATAATTAATTACGCATGGTCTTGACTTGTTGTGCTTGAAGTGGTAGCAGGAAGTAGAGGTTTTTGTTTAATTATAACTCTCCTCACATTTTTTTGGATTTGAAGTGAAGCATGGTTTTGGACATTATCTATGACTGTGCAGATATTTGTGAACATGAATTTGATGTGGAAGTTGAACTTGCAATGTCGAGCTTGCGCGTGAACTATACCATGTCCAATGCTTCGTCTGTTATTGTTTGGAAAGTAATTGCTGTTATTACATGACCCGAAAAAATTTATTTTGTGCCACATTAGTAGATGCACGGACATCACAACAGGCATGCTGACTGGGTAAACATTTGAACCTAGCTATTATGAAGGAAATTTTGTATTGACAACTGTTTTAGATAGCAGGAGGCGCCTAGCCTGCTCTGCCGCTACTAGCTTATTTCTGGATTCTTCCATCTATTCTTTCGCTTGGGTGAAGAGAGCATCCAATTGCTCTTTTCGCTTCTTCAGGAACTTAGCTACATTCTCAAGGGCTGTTGCACGCTTTCTTTGAGCCTTTACTAGAGCCACGAGGACACGAACAGCTGATGACTCCATCTGGCTTGTGTGTAATCCAACATCATCTGGGAATTTGCACCTTGTGTCTAATCTAGCATCATTAGGGAACTGGCACCTTGTGTGTAATCCAACCTCATTTTGGAAACATGATCTCAAGGTTGACCATACTTTCCTCCTCGCAGGAACTGCATCCTGACATGAAGTTACTTCTTTTTTAGATCAATACTCAGAGCAACCCAGATCCATTTAGTAGAAGCCAGATAAACATGACTCGTAGAAGTGAATTCAAAAGGAAAAATATAAAAACAGACTACAAGGTGAGAACACCCACTTCCTACATCAAGCTAAAAATGAAAGCATTAGGACGATTAAGACTCTTCTTATTACACATCGAAGAACACGAGGCTAAGAGAAACAAAAACTACAACATATACACATCAAAGAACACGAGGCTAAACGAAAGTAACTGAAAGGGAGTTACTTACCAAAGCTCGTTTTACAGGTTCGGTGCAGCTCCTCTTTAACTTGCCACGCTCCTTGAAGATGTCCCCAATATCCTGTGTTTGGTCTTCATTGCTCCTCTGCATGTTCGCACTCGTGGTTTTAAAATCTCAACATGGCAAGAAAAATATACTACTAGTAATACTCACGCATCTTGTGGGCAACATCAAAGCACTCGTCTGCCATGTTAGAGCATCTCCAACAAAAGCGCAATGCGCGACGCTTTTAAAAAGCATTAAAGTGCTGAGATCGAGAAGTAGAGATAGAGAGTAGAGACTAGAGAATAGAGGATAGTTCTCAGCATAGATATAGCATAGATAGATAAAAGATAGATAGTTCAACTACTCCTCGTTGCCGACTCCTCCTCGGTGATGTCTCCTCCGATGTCTCAATGTAGGCGTGAAGATACTGGTCATCGTCGAATTCCCAGGGCGACGCTGCTCCTAGCCTCATGTTGAATTGAGCATCCGCTTTTTGCGTACGCTTGTCCTCGCGATAGGCGGCAAGCTCCGCCCTCCTCTTCTCCCTCTCCGCCCTCCTTTGCGCATAGAACTCGCGCTTGTTGATGATGTCCTACGGGAAGTGTTGGCACCACAGCGCTATGGCTTCCTCGTCAATGTCAGTGATGCCGAGACGATGCTCCCGCCTCCGGTTGTCCCAATGATCCTCGTCAGTGATAAGCCGCGGTAGAGGCACGAGCTCCTGCGCCCGCTCCTGTGTCGGCACGTTGGGGAATTTCAATGTTCTATGAGGCCACCAGAGGCGCCATACCGCCGCATCATATGCGCGGGCGGCCTCGTTGGCGGTGTCGCAATTGCCGAGGCCGAGGCGCATCCTGAGGAACCAGATCTCGGCGGAGAAGCCACTGGAGGGGCACGTGCGGACGCCGCGGTATCCCCAAGTTTCCCGGCGATGCGGCGGCATGGTGGTGCGGCGGCGGCGAGGCGAGAAAGAGCGGGGAGAGAGTGGTGGCAAGGCACAGAGCGGGGATAGAGCGGTGGCAAGGCACAGAGCGGTGGGAGGGCGTTGGATTTTATAAAGCGTGCCAGACGCCACGCGCCCGTCCGATTTTTCCCACGCGCGCGCGATCCTTTCCCGACGTCCCTGCTATCTATACTATCTTATCTATTGTTATATTTATTTTATATTTAATATTTATCTCTACTTCTCTACTCTCTACTCTTTTTTCTTTTTTCTTTTAAAAATCAGAGTTGGTGATGATGGTGTGCCTGCCATCCTGCAATATAGGCCGTCCGATTTATATCCGACATATAGGAAGGAAACTATGGCAATTTTGTAGAAAGATACCCATACCCCTCTCCAGATTTGCAAATAAGTCCTTTCCTTGTTCATCCATTTCTCCCACAAGATAAACTACTTATACAAATGCATATTAATGCGTGCAACGCATGGGCATCTTGCTAGTTCTAAAAAACTTTTCATCCTTTGCCACACTATTGGTTGCAAATGAAGAACCTACCCAAGCACAGCGTGATACAAGAGCGACGCACAATTACAAGCTGATATTCAGTTGGACAATGGAGTCTATAACCAATTACTTTTACGGCAACAATAGCAGCCAGGAAATTTGAAGGGTAGGTACGAACAAAAGTGGAACTGCACATGTACTGCTAAGTGATTCAATACACACATTACCAATCGAGGAGGAGAACAATGGTCGCAGCGGACTCTGTGCATCATGGTCGGCAACGGGAGTTAGTTCATTTTCCACGACGTTGGTGCTTCTGCGCTTAGCGTCGGCTTCGGGGAAGTAGATCCGAGGTCGTGAAAGATGGTGCCGGGGAAGAGGCACAGTGTACGACGACGACGGTGGCCCGACTCCAGTGCGGCGTACGAGGTCGTCGATGAGGTAGATGCACTACGGTGGACGAGTGCACCGATGTAGAAGGGGAGGAGCAGGAAGGCTGCAGTGCCGTGGAGAAGTCTATTTTGCGGTGGGTATAGAAAATGGGGAGTATTCAGGTGTACTACTCTGGGTGCCGGGGTGGGGTTGGCTGGGTAGGGTGAAACTAAAGTTATGAAAACAGCCCCCTACCAAGCGTCATCCATAGGCCTGTTCCGAAGGCTATGATGGTAACTTTGCACTGCTCGAATCAGGGTCGTGGGAGATTTTCCTGCCGACCTCAAAATTTTGTGACACTGAACTCCCCGTGTGGCGTGCTGGGCGATTGGGCTAAGCAACTAGCGAGTAGTACTAGTAACTACTAGTGTTCCCTCCGTTTTTATTAACTTTTCATATTAGGTTTGACCGAAGTCAAACTTCCTAAAGTTTGACCAAGTTTATAGAAAAATATAAAAATTTACCATAACAAATATGTATGATGTGAAAGTACATTCAATAATGAATCTAATGGTATTTATTTGTTACTGTATTGTATATGTTAATATATTTTGTTATTAACTTTCTCAGAGTTCTGTGGCGACCCGACCCGAATGGATCAAGTCTACTGTGCTCCGGTGTCATCCCTGGATCAGTAATGCTGCCACCACACAGTACATCGAAGGATTTATAGCAGAGTGGCAATCACACACTTATTACATCGTTGTCTCAAAGATAACTTATTACAATAAATATGGCTTAAGGCCATCTAATAACGATAACAGCGGAAGACTCGGAAGATAAATGGGTCAATCAACTCCAACGGCATCACTGAGTATAGAACCACGACCTAAAAGCACCTTACTCGTCGTCTGAAAAGTCTGCAACATGAAAGTTGCAGCCCGAAAACGGGTCAGCACATGGAATATGCTGGCAATGTAACACATAGAGAGTAATGGAATGAAACAGCTATACTACATGCATATATGGCTGGTGGAAAGCTCTATGGTTACAGTTTTGCGTAAAGCCAATTTTTCCCTACTGCAAAGGAATAAATTTATTTAACTCTCATGGTGGTTGTGAAACATCGAGAATGGTTGACAGCATTCCGATCCCAATTAAGTGAACAATTAAAACCCAACAATATTAATTTGAGTAACATGATGAGATTCACATGATATTCAAGTACTAGATACTCAAGTTGTCCATAACCGGGGACACGGCTAATCATGATTAGTTTGTACACTCTGCAGAGGTTTGCGCACTTTTCCCCACAAGACTCGATCGCCTCCGTTTGGTTTCTCGCACTACAGGGTGTTTGAGAAGACGGATGATCGAGACATAGTCTTTCAGAAGCGCTAGCACCTTACGATCGGGTAGACCGGTACACCTACATCCCCTACATCTGCTAGTCTACCACTGTAAGAGTTCGCACAACTTAGTCAACTATGCCAGAGCCCATAATGGCTTGTGGCTGCACACGGAAGTTACTAGCATGAATGATCTTATGATCCCTTTGAGCCTGGGTGGCGGTCCAAAATAAAACAGGCAAGTCCTGATAGAAACCAGGTGCCTCAATCCACCCAGATGTGTGTTTAAGTTGCCACCTTAGATAAACCATTAATTAACAATACTCACATCTGTCATGGATATCACTCACCCAATCCACGTCTACTAGCATAGCATGGCATAATAAGCAAACGTAGAAGTAACTCCCAAAGGTTTCATAGTAATACAGGTAATAGGTACTACCTCATCTACTTCCCATCCCACAATTTAATTAGATCCTAATCATGCAATGTGTGAGGATTGATCTAATGCAATAAAACATGGGTTGTAGAAAACGTATGATCAAAGTGTTACTTGCCTTGCTGATGATCCGCGAGACCTAGGGTTTCGAAGTAACAAGCGGCCCAATCCGGGTGATCTATCGCAGACAAACAACAAGCACACAATAAGTACTCATCTAATGCACAGGTAAAACTCGAACAAGAGAACGAACCAGGAAGTTCAACTTAAGAACTCCGGTTGCAGAGAAAGAACGAACCAAACAAAGAAACGGAAAACAAACGGCGGAAGAAAAACAACTCGGTTCTAGCAAGTTGAAACTAGGTCAAATTTTACCGGGGCAAAAACTTGTTCAACTTGATTAGACGGAACGGCGGTTTCGAAACGAAACTCCAGGCGCTTGAATCACCTGATTCCGATAAACGAGCGAGAAGAAAGACTAGAACGAAGATCGGATCTGAGATCGCGATCGCGGAATAAAACCGACGAAAAGAAAAGAGACGAACGATTAAACGAACGGACGTTCGCTAACCGAGAATAACCGGTGATCACGTTCGTTAAGACGAACGGTCCGGCGAACGCTCGCTAAACAACTAAACCGAAGAAAACGAAAAGAAAACCGATCTAGGGTTTCGGAAAAGAAACCGAAACAAAGAACCGGAAAAGAAAACGGAAAAGAATCGGAACGGTTCTTTTAAGAAAAACCGAACCGAGGCGAGGAAAAAGAGAGAGGCGCGGCGCGGGGCTACCTCGACGAGGCGGAACTCCGGCGGCGGCGGGGTCCAAAGGCGGCGGCGGCGGCTAGGTGGCGGCGGCGGCAGCTAGGCGGCGGCGGCGCTAGGGCGGCGGCGCAGGCTGCGGCTTGGGGTGGAAAGGGGGGTGCTTGGGTATTTATACTAGGAGGGTGGGGGTTTGCTTGGGGAAGGGGCAAGCAATAGGAGGCGGCGGCGGCCTAGAGTCCTTCTAGGACTCGGCCTGGCGGCGGGGCTGGCTGGCGCGCAGGGCGGCTGGGCCTTGGCCCAGGCGGGCGCTGGCTCTTTTTTTAAATAGTTCCGCACGCAGAAAAACAAAGAAAAGAAAATCTAAACGAACTCCAAAATTCCTAAAGTAAATTTTCCCCGACTCCTAAAAATGAGTCGAACAAAAAGAACTTTTCTCCGGGCCTAGAATGCAATTTTTGAAAATACGCATTTTTCCCTATCCAAATAAAAAGCAAACAAACTCCGGAAATCCAAAATTTGATTTATTTATTAAATCTTCATTTTTCCTAAATTTGGGAAAGTCATATTATTCCCTCTCTCATTTTTTTGATATTAGAAAAATAATTTGAAGATGAAATAAAATAAATCAAATGATCCTCTTTTCAAATTTGAGAAAACTCTCAAATATGAAAGTATCTCCAACTCTCTCCGAAGGTCCTTGAGTTGCGTGAAATTTCTAGGACCAACCAAAATGCAAGAAAATATGCTATGCATGATGATCTAGTGTATAACATTCCAAATTGCAAATTTGGGATTTTACAAACCTACCCCCCTTAAGATGAATCTCGCCCTCGAGATTCGGGTTGGCTAGAAAATAGGTGAGGGTGGTCCTTGAGCAAATCTTCTTCTTTTTCCCAGGTGGCTTCATCCTCTGAGTGGTGGTTCCACTGAACTTTGCAAAACTTGATAACCTTGCTGCGAGTAACTCTGCTGGCAAACTCGAGAATCTTAACTGGTTTCTCCTCATACGTTAAGTCGTCCTTCAACTGAATTGCTTCAAGTGTCACTGTATCTCTTAGCGGTATCTCCGCCATCTCGGCGTGACATTTCTTTAGCTGAGAAACATGGAATACATCATGAACTCCTGACAGTCCCTCTGGTAATTTCAACTTATAAGCGACTTCTCCCATACGTTGCAAGATCTTGTACGGTCCAACGAAACGCGGTGCTAACTTTCCCTTAACTCCAAAGCGCTTAACTCCTCGAAGTGGGGATACTCGGAGATAAACTCTGTCTCCAGTTTCATAGACTGTCTCCTTGCGTTTAGAATCTGCGTAGCTCTTCTGCCTGGACTGGGCTACCTTGAGCCTATCGCGAATCAACTTAACTTTCCGTTCAGACTCCTTAATCAAATCTGGTCCATAGAATTGACGGTCTCCAACTTCGTCCCATGACAACGGTGTCCTGCACCTCCTTCCGTATAAAGCTTCGAAAGGTGCCATCTTAAAACTGGTTTGGTAACTGTTGTTATAAGAAAACTCCACACACGGCAAGTTATCGTCCCAACTAGATCCATAATCTAGTGCACAAGCTCTCAGCATATCTTCCAAAATCTGATTGACTCTCTCGGTCTGTCCATCCGTCTGTGGGTGAAAAGCTGTGCTGAACTCTAGTCTGGTTCCTAAAGTTGCATGCAACTGATTCCAAAACTTTGAGGTAAATTGGGTTCCTCTATCTGATACGATACTCGTCGGAACTCCATGCAAACAAATGATCCTAGTCATGTATATCTTCGCCAACTTAGCACTGGTGTAAATGGTCCTAACTGGAATAAAATGTGCTACCTTCGTCAAACGATCAACTACTACCCATATCGAGTCATAGCCTGCTTTCGTCCTGGGTAGTCCTGTGATAAAATCCATGCCTATCTTATCCCACTTCCATTCGGGTATCGGCAATGGTTGTAACAATCCTGCTGGCTTCTGATGCTCTGCCTTTACTCTCTGACATACGTCACAGACTGCTACATATGCTGCAATATCCTTGTTCATTCTGGTCCACCAGAATGTTTCCTTCAAATCCAAATACATCTTGGTATTCCCTGGGTGAGTCGAATACGGTGAATCATGTGCCTCTTGCAAAATCAACTTCCTGATCTCCGGGTCATTTGGCACATAAACACGGTCCTCAAACCATAGGGTATCGTGCTCATCCTCACGAAATCCCTTTGCTTTTCCTTCGCTCAATTTCTCTTTTATAACAGCAATCTCCTTGTCAGATTTCCGAGCTTCTCTGATTTTATCCATCAATGTTGACTGAATCTCCAATGCTGCTACATAGCCTCTCGGAACTATTTCCAAACATAGCTCACGAAGGTTTTCTGCTAACTCCTTGGGTATTTTCCCCATCATTAGGGTGTTGACATGGCTCTTACGGCTCAATGCGTCAGCTACCACATTAGCCTTTCCGGGATGGTAATGCAATCTCATGTCATAATCCTTGATGAGCTCCAACCATCTCCTTTCTTTGAGGTTCAACTCCTTCTGCGTGAAAATGTACTTCAAACTCTTGTGATCCGTGTACACCTCACAATGATTTCCAATGAGGAAATGTCTCCACGTCTTCAATGCATGTACTACAGCTGCTAACTCCAAATCATGCGTGGCATAATTCAACTCATGAGGCTTCAGTTGCCGTGAAGCATACGAAACAACTCTTCCTTCCTGCATAAGCACTGCTCCAAGTCCTCGACGTGAAGCGTCGCAATACACCTCATAATCCTTGGTCTGATCTGGCAAAATCAATACTGGTGAGGTAACCAAGCGTTTCTTCAACTCCTGGAAACTAGCCTCACACTCCTCAGTCCATTTGAACTTAGTATCCTTCTTCAACAATTCAGTCATAGGCTTTGCAATCTTTGAGAAATTCTCAATGAATCTCCGGTAGTATCCTGCGAGTCCAAGAAAACTCCGGATCTCTCCAACGGTCGTTGGTGCTTCCCATTCGGTTACGGTCTCAACCTTTGTGGGGTCAACTGCTATCCCTTCTCCGGATATAACGTGTCCAAGGAATCCAACTTCCTTCAACCAAAACTCACATTTGCTGAATTTGGCGTATAACTGATGTTCCCTTAGTTTCTCCAAAACCAAACGCAAATGTTCCTTATGCTCCTCTTCATTCTTTGAATAAACCAGGATGTCATCAATGAACACTACGATGAACTTATCCAAAAACTCCATAAACACTTTGTTCATCAGGTTCATAAATAGGCAGGTGCGTTAGTCAATCCAAATGACATAACGGTATACTCATATAGTCCATATCTTGTGGTGAATGCTGTCTTAGGTATGTCCTGCTCCTGAATCTTCAATTGATGGTATCCTGATCGCAAATCGATCTTGGAAAACACTTTAGCTCCTTGCAACCGATCAAACAGATCGTTGATCATTGGCAGTGGGTACTTGTTCTTGATGGTTACTTCATTCAATCCCCGATAATCTACAACCATCCTTAATGATCCATCCTTCTTTTCCACTAGAAGTACGGGTGATCCCCAAGGCGAAGAACTTGGGCGAATGTAACCTTTATCCAATAACTCCTTAATCTGATTCTTAATTTCCACCAAATCCTTTGCTGGCATCCGGTACGGTCGCTTCGATATTGGGCCTGTACCTGGCAATAACTCAATCAAAAACTCAATGTCTCTATCCGGTGGCATGCCTGGCAATTCCTCAGGAAATACATCAGGAAAATCCTTCACCACTGGTACTTCCTCTTGCACAACTCCTATTAGGCAGTTTACTTGTGTCCTGTTTGGCACATGCCGGGATACATACTTGATCCTTCTTCCTTCTGGTGTGGTAAGCAAAATTGTCTTACTGGCGCAATCGATGTTTCCTCCATACATCGACAGCCAATCCATACCAAGAATCACATCCAGACCTTGGGACTCCAGAATAATTAAATCCGTTGGGAAAACATGCCTTCCTATACTTAATGGTACTTGGAAACATCCTTGTCTGGCCATGTAATCTTCTCCTGGCGAGCTTACTAACATAGGTGTTTTAAGAATCCTAGTGGGCAGGCTATACTTTTCCACAAATCCCCTTGATATGTATGAATGCGATGCACCAGTATCGAAAAGAACGAGTGCGGTAAATGACTTAACCAAAAACTTACCGATTACTGAATCGGGCTGATCTTCAACCTCCTCCACATTAACGTGGTTCACCTGTCCCCTATTGAAAGGGTTCGGCTTCTTCCCAGAGCTTCCATTGCCATTTTGGCCTTCAGGGCATTCATTTGCATAATGCCCTGGCTTCGAACACTTATAGCAAGTGACGTGGCTCAAGTCCTTCTTGGCTGGGGTGGATGGGGTGGTCCGGTTCTGGCCGTTGCTTCCTCCATTCCCATTACCATTCTTGTGGCCATTATGGTTGTGCGAGCTACCTGCTCCATGGGTGTGCTGAAACTAAAATCCCGGTTTAGGGGCAAAACGGGGCTTCTGCTAGGCTCCAGAGTTATACTTCCCCTGTCCATACTTCCTCTTACGGTTCTCAATCTGCTGTTGCTTCCCTTCAATCATGATGGCACGATCTACCAACTCCTGGTAGTTGTTGAAACTCGCTACCATCAACTGCATGCTTAGTTCATCATTCAGTCCTTCCAGAAACTTTTCCTGCTTAGTTGCATCCGTAGCAACGTCATCTGGGGCATAACGTGCTAACTTGCTGAAATCGTCAACGTACTGGCCAACTGTCCTTCCTCCTTGGCGTAAGTTGCGAAACTCACACTTCTTCATGGCCATAGCTCCTACTGAAACATGGGCAGTGCGGAAAGCTTGCTGAAACTGATCCCATGTGACAGTGTCAACTGGGTAAGTGGCTGTGAAATTCTCCCACCATGCTGCCGCGGGTCCGTCAAGCTGGTGAGCGGCAAACTTCACTTTCTCACCATTCGTGCATCCTGCAGTGGTCAACTCCCTTCCTATCTTGCGGAGCCAATCGTCTGCTACTATTGGCTCGGTGCTACTGGAAAACACCGGCGGATTCAGCCTAAGAAAACGGGCTAAGTGGTCAACAGGTGGTGGGGGTGGTGGGTTGTTGTTCTGCTGGTTCTGGACTAACATCTGCATCAATTGATTCTGCTGCTGGATCAACTGAGTGAGCTCCGGTGGGAATCCATTGTCACGTCTCGGAGGCATCTGAGGGTTTAGGAAAAGACGAGAATTAAGAATAGAGTGAGGTCTAAAGGGAAAACACTACCCCAATGCACATGAGCAAATGCACACAAAATCACTTCATTCAATCAAACAAGGGCTTACAATCGGTCTAAAACTATCGCAAAAGTGCTCGACTATTGTGTTTACATGGGGGAATACTACTGCTATCTGGTGGTCATCTAGAAATTTGAACCGGTGGAAGACTCCATGATATCTGCTCCAGCTTCGTCTTCAAAGTCGGGTTCACTTGGATCCGAATCGGTGTCGTCGATGATGATGTAGTTGTTCGGAGATGCGTCGTAATGTCTTCCCTCCTGGATGCTAACTTCCTCTTGAGTTCTTCAATCTCCTGCTTAAGATCGCCATTGTGCCTTGCTAGAGCTACGATCTCGTCCATGTAGTCCTTGCGTGTAGACTTCAGTTCTCCTTCTAGCTCGATGATCCTTGCCTTTGCATTCTTCAACTATATCATATCATTGCACATCTGGTTCTCGTGGCGTCGAATGTGCTGGTTTAACTCCTGGATGAAAGATGCAATGGATCTATCCTTCTTGGTGCTGACTAACTCCCATTGTTCATCTCGGCGTCCGCAAATCTGGTAGATAGTGTCCTTGAGGTCTTCTTGATAAACTTCTCCAATGCGTCCTATGGTGATATGAGCTGCCATGCTCTTTCCCAGACTCCAGGTTGGTGCATTGAAAACGCTATCTATGGGCTTCGTGATTGGCGCGAATGTTCTTCCCGGAACGTGAGCTTGAATCTTCCAGCGCTCCTCTTCAGGCAGAGTGGCGTTGAAGGTTACTGTGAAGCTTGGTAATCCAATGTTTAGGTACTTGGTGACTTCCTTCAGGTGAAATCCAAATGGTGTGCCTTCATC
Source organism: Triticum urartu (assembly GCF_056163025.1). Taxonomy (NCBI): domain Eukaryota; kingdom Viridiplantae; phylum Streptophyta; class Magnoliopsida; order Poales; family Poaceae; genus Triticum; species Triticum urartu. Next base: position 313,068,808 of record NC_141874.1, on the reverse strand, counting down.
CGGTTGAGCATACTTAATCTTCGCGTTCGTCATCCTAAAAGAGTAGAAAAGATGAGGAGTTCGAAAATGAGAAGAGAATGGTGATCTATGGCTTTAACTTAGTGGTCGTGTCCTACAGTCAGCGTGTGCTCTGATACCATCTCTGTGGCGACCTGACCCGAATGGATCAAGTCTACTGTGCTCCGGTGTCATCCCTGGATCAGTAATGCTGACACCACACAGTACATCGAAGGATTTATAGCAGAGTGGCAATCACACACTTATTACATCGTTGTCTCAAAGAGAACTTATTACAATAAATATGGCTTAAGGCCATCTAATAATGATAACAGCGGAAGACTCGGAAGATAAATGGGTCCATCAACTCCAACGGCATCACTGAGTATAGAACCACGACCTAAAAGCACCTTACTCGTCGTCTGAAAAGTCTGCAACATGAAAGTTGCAGCCCGAAAACGGGTCAGCACATGGAATATGCTGGCAATGTAACACATAGAGAGTAATGGAATGAAACAGCTATACCACATGCATATATGGCTGGTGGAAAGCTCTATGGTTACAGTTTTGCGTAAAGCCAATTTTTCCCTACTGCAAAGGAATAAATTTATTTAACTATCATGGTGGTTGTGAAACATCGAGAATGGTTGACAGCATTCTGACCCCAATTAAGTGAACAATTAAAACCCAACAATATTAATTTGAGTAACATGATGAGATTCACATGATATTCAAGTACTAGATACTCAAGTTGTCCATAACCGAGGACACGGCTAATCATGATTAGTTTGTACACTCTGCAGAGGTTTGCGCACTTTTCCCCACAAGACTCGATCGCCTCCGTTTGGTTTCTCGCACTACAGGGTGTTTGAGAAGACGGATGATCGAGACATAGTCTTTCAGAAGCGCTAGCACCTTACGATCGGGTAGACCGGTACACCTACATCCCCTACATCTGCTAGTCTACCACTGTAAGAGTTCGCACAACTTAGTCAACTATGCCAGAGCCCATAATGGCTTGTGGCTGCACACGGAAATTACTAGCATGAATGATCTTATGATCCCTTTGAGCCTGGGTGGCGGTCCAAAATAAAACAGGCAAGTCCTGATAGAAACCAGGTGCCTCAATCCACCCAGATGTGTGTTTAAGTTGCCACCTTAGATAAACCATTAATTAACAATACTCACATCTGTCATGGATATCACTCACCCAATCCACGTCTACTAGCATAGCATGGCATAATAAGCAAACGTAGAAGTAACTCCCAAAGGTTTCATAGTAATACAGGTAATAGGTACTACCTCATCTACTTCCCATCCCACAATTTAATTAGATCCTAATCATGCAATGTGTGAGGATTGATCTAATGCAATAAAACATGGGTTGCAGAAAAGGTATGATCAAAGTGCTACTTGCCTTGCTGATGATCCGCGAGACCTAGGGTTTCGAAGTAACAAGCGGCGCAATCCGGGTGATCTCGCAGACAAACAACAAGCACACAATAAGTACCCATCTAATGCACAGGTAAAACTCGAACAAGAGAACGAACCAGGAAGTTCAACTTAAGAACTCCGGTTGCAGAGAAAGAACGAACCGAACAAAGAAACGGAAAACAAACGGCGGAAGAAAAACAACTCGGTTCTAGCAAGTTGAAACTGGGTCAAATTTTACCGGGGCAAAAACTTGTTCAAGTTGATTAGACGGAACGGTGGTTTCGAAACGAAACTCCAGGCGCTTGAATCACCTGATTCCGATAAACGAGCGAGAAGAAAGACTAGAACGAAGATCGGATCTGAGATCGCGATCGCGGAATAAAACCGACGAAAAGAAAAGAGACGAACGATTAAACGAATGGACGTTCGCTAACCGAGAATAACCGGTGATCACGTTCGTTAAGACGATGGTCCGGCGAACGCTCGCTAAACAACTAAACCGAAGAAAACGAAAAGAAAACCGATCCAGGGTTTCGGAAAAGAAACCGAAACAAAGAACCAGAAAAGAACCGGAAAAGAAAACGGAAAAGAATCGGAACGGTTCTTTTAAGAAAAACCGAACCGAGGCGAGGAAAAAGAGAGAGGCGCGGCGCGGGGCTACCTCGACGAGGCGGAACTCCGGCGGCGGCGGGGTGCAAAGGCGGCGGCGGCAGCTAGGCGGCGGCGGCGCTAGGGCGGCCGCGCGGCTAGAGGCGGCGGCGGCTGCGGCTTGGGGTGGAGAAGGGGGGGTGCTTGGGTATTTATACTAGGAGGGGGGGTGCTTGGGTATTTATACTCGGCCTGGCGGCGGCGCTGGCTGGCGCGCAGGGCGGCTGGCGGCTGGGCCTTGGCCCAGGCGGGCGCTGGCTCTTTTTTTTTTAAATAGTTCCGCGCGCAGAAAAACAAAGAAAAGAAAATCTAAACGAACTCCAAAATTCCTAAAGTAAATTTTCCCCGACTCCTAAAAATGAGTCGAACAAAAAGAACTTTTCTCCGGGCCTAGATTGCAATTTTTGAAAACACGCATTTTTCCCTATCCAAATAAAAAGCAAACAAACTCCGGAAATCCAAAATTTGATTTATTTATTAAGTCTTCATTTTTCCTAAATTTGTGAAAGTCATATTATTCCCTCTCTCATTTTTTTTGATATTAGAAAAATAATTTGAAGATGAAATAAAATAAATCAAATGATCCTCTTTTCAAATTTGAGAAAACTCTCAAATATGAAAGTAACGAAATCTCCAACTCTCTCCGAAGGTCCTTGAGTTGCGTGAAATTTCTAGGATCAACCAAAATGCAAGAAAATATGCTATGCATGATGATCTAGTGTATAACATTCCAAATTGCAAATTTGGGATGTTACAAGTTCACAAAACTTGACTTTGACCAATGCTAATATGCGAACTTAAATAAAGACGGAGGGAGTACACATTTGTTTTCTTAGTTTGTACTAAATTAATCATTTGTTGTAATTGTGAAATAAATATATTAGGCTAGTGACTTCGAATGTAATGGTCTATACAATTCAATACTTGCAATCATTGTTGAAACCCAAGATGTATACGGGGTCTATAGTATTTCACAATATGCTGAAACTCACATAATCCTAGTCAAATGAGAATATAAATGCATTTCATAGCTATTGCTTTGTAGGATGCAAAAAAAACCAACCCTAACTCTACATCATCCATTATAAAAGCGACATTCTGAACACATGCCAATGTGGGAATGAAACGTGTAAAGAGAGCTTGCGAAGATTGAGCAGATAGGGCAGGAAATATTGTATGTATGTGGACGAGAGAGTTGGAGACAAACCTAACGAGGCAGAGAGAGATAGAGCGAGAAAGAGATAGGAACAAGTTAGGTCTGTGAGAAAGATGGAGATATGTAATATACGTGAGATGCGTGTGCATCGGGATCTGTACACGTGGAAGGAGAAGAGACAACAGGTTTGATGAGAGAGCTCGAAAACATGGATGAGAGGGGAAGGATCTCATGGGTTAAGGGATTGATCATTTTGTGCGAGGGAAAGAGGGATTGGTAATTTTGTGCGGGAGAGAGGGGGGAGTCAGTTAGCCGTCGTCACATCATCCTGCTTCCAAATGGCCCTGCATTTTGTAGTGCAATGTGGTCGCCGTCTTCGATCTCCTCGATGCCCTCTTTGAAGATTGAGGTGTTGTGCATGCTGGGGTGCAGTGAAGCACAAGCGAGAGTGGTCGCCATATAACCTTGGATGGGAATGAATTGTGTGCTCGAGGGAGGGTGTGTGTGTGTGTGTGCCTGTGTGTGTCAGATATTGAGAGAAATCAAACCTATGGAGAGAAATGTGTGTGTATGTGACGGAAAGCTACATGCTAAATATGGTTTTCATGAAGAGATTGTGCGTGCGAGATAGAGAGCGATGTGCGGGCCTTGAGGTGGGCAGGGGCCGGGTGAGGGTGTCAAAATGTGTGCGTTGATGCATGTGTTACATGCGATCATGCGAGGGACGGACGAATCGAGAGGGATGGTTGTTGTGTTACGGATGCTCCTCTCTCTCTCTCTCACACACACACACAAGTAAAATAGAAGACTGTTCTCTCATGTATACACAATGTATCAGCATATGTCTATTTCTCACTCATGCACGATCATTTGCACATTCCACACCTGTCTATGTCTCTATCACACACACACACCGTTTCCACATTGCCCTTCCACCACAACACACATATGGACACATACACACGTTCTCTCTCAATCACACACACAAAATCAGTATTAAAAAAACTAGGGCGCATCTAAAACGTCCAAATCCAAATAAACACGAACTGGAACTAAATTCAAATATATGAAAATATTGTAGCATCAAGAACTTTTCCAGGAAAAAAATGTTGAGTAATATTCGGGGATTGTTTTCGCACACACAAAAAGGTTCGGTGAATTCCTTCGAGCGAGACACAGTGACACATCGTTCGATCGACCACGCGGCCGTGATTCACGCGCTTGCACAGGATTTTGTATCATGGATGTGGTAACTAATATAAGTGTTGCCTCAGTCTAATGTTTACGTGTACTAGTACGGTTATCTTTTAAGGATGACCAACCCTATATAAAACTAAACTAAGCTCCCATACGTGCACTCATCAATATGCCCCCACCACCGTTGCACATGCCGGCGCCCGCCTACTCCGGCCAACAATTTCTTGCCCATCATCGCCGTGTCGCCGCCATCTCTGTGCCATGAAGCCGAAGGCTCGCCCGCTCACATCATCTGCAGTCCCTCCTTGCAATGCTGCCGTGTTGCCAATAACGCGAGCAGCTTGTGGAGCCGTGTCTATGCACGCAGCGTACGAAGAGGAGGACGAGCGCGTGCTCCAGCATGCCTGCGAGGAGGAACTAGCGTGTCATTGTCGTCTCCACCTGCGCGGAGGAGGCGCGCATGGTGGCTGTCGGCGGAAGCCGGTCACGCACACGCTGAGCCCGCAAACCGGGTGCGGATGCGGAATCTACCTTCGAGACCTTGAATGCCACGTGGATCCTGCAATCTGAAGGAACAATTTGGGTCAGTCGACTCTTGTGAGCCGTTGGATGCAACATGAATGGCTAGAAGGGCTTCTTCAACCTCCGAAAGTGATGCACTGTTCATCTTCTCAGCCCGCCACATGCCTAACCACCTGCCACCGCCGCCCCGCCCTCCCCTGAACCGCCTGCCACCTCCATGCCCCCCAGCCCGCCATCCGTTTAACCTTGGGCACGATCCATTTTTTTCGGCGTACTGCATTCCACACCCAACACTCATAAGATAGATCATGGGCACCCTGCCACCCTAATATAGATACTGGGGTAGCTTCTCTGCCGTCTTCTTCCTTCGCTCCATCGAACTTCTTTCACAAATCGACTGACCCAAATTATACTACTAGTACGAACGTATTAAGTATAGTAGGAACACAAAGATATGAGCAGTAATACCAACTACAATAAGAACAGTAGTAAGACATACTAGTACTAGTACTACTGTACATACTAAAGAGTTAAAATAATGAGAAAGAACATAAAGTTCAAATAACGAGAAAGAACATAAACATAGTTCTGCTGGGGGCTCAGCACAACACACCCCTAAAATAAAACTAAGCAACTAGTCTGCTTCACACTGCAGTAGAACCAGCATGAGCGATGGCACTACCACCTTACTCGGAGTCTGAGTCCGAGTCCACTTCCTCGACTTCGTCCTCATCCCTCTTCCTCTTCCTCTTCACCGATGCTTCTTTTCTTGAACCGAACACTGGGCTCTGCTTCTTCATCCAACCCTTGTAGATATTTAAACAAAGGTAGGCATCCATTGCTGCGTACAGGATGTGGTCTTCATCTAATGTCTTAGACGCCCATGCATGATGAAACTCGTGGTGAGGTTTCTTCAGTTTAGCGTGCGAATGATCAATCATGGCTGCTGCTAGGGTCAGCATTGAAGGCTGAGAGGAGGACAACAGGCTTGCCTTCTGGAGATCGAAGGGCTGGCCTACAACGAGGCCTATTCGACCCAGGACATCCCTGTCGTTCCTAAAGTCTACAGTAGTGAATTTCACTCTTTCGTCCTTGAGGAACTTCTTAAAATCCTGGCACTCAACTTCCGCATGGCATATGTGGTAGACCAAGCACTCTTTATGTATGCAAACCTGGATTATGGCTGGCTTCTTCATCTCTACCTCCTTTAGAATCTTTTCTCTTTCCAGGACTGTGGTGTACTCAACATCTAGCCCAGCGACCCACTCATCCTTTGAACTGTTGAACATGCGTAGGAAACAAGAAAGGCATGCTTTCACCGTCGCGGATCCACGTGTGTAGATGACAATGAACTCATCACCGGTGATGGCTCTAACCTAGTACTCAGCGGTGACCATGGAGATTTGGGAGGCCATGGATTTTGGAGGATGGTTAGGAGAAGTTGAACTGGTGTAATGTCAAAGGACGGGACGAATAGGAGCGAAATGTTGTAAGGTAGTAGTAGAGGACGGGGAAGAGTAGGGCGTGCGAACAGCGTGGGGTTGTTGGCTTGCCTAATGGATAAACGGGTGCAAGCCCCCAAAGAGTTCTTGAGTACTATGCAGGACCCACTAGATGTCATGTCTACTAGACCCATATCATAGGCCTGACGGTATAGCTTCTACCTGTTCACACGCCATGCCGGCGCGTGGATGTAACTTCACTTAATTTCGTCAACCGTTGCGCCTCCCACGACCTTTGCCTCCCTCGCGCGGTCGCACCCTTTGAGACTTCGACCGGCTATAAATGAGCAATTTTTTGGCCTAGTCTGCATGCATCATACTCCCTCTGGTCCTTTTTACTTCCGTCAACTGTTTGCAAAGTGTTTGACCAAATTTATACTAAAAATATCAATATCTACAATACTGATTATAATGAGTATAAGAATCGCGTTTCATAATGAGTATACAAATATTGATTTGACATTGTGAATGTTGATACATTTTTCTATAAATTTGGTCAAAGTAGAGGTTCATTGACTTCAGACAAAACTTAAATGCACAATGCAGACTAGTTCCTCTGTCTAGGTGCGTGCCATGTCCTATCTAGTCATCACAACAAGGTTAGCTATTAGAGTACTACTACCTGCCTTCTACTTTAAAGGGATCGATTCAAAAATTTCACCTACTCTTACCAAGATAGAGGCGGTGGAATAGTTTTTGTAGTATGCAAAAGTACTCAACTAATGCTTTCGTTCTTCACAAACATTGTGTTTACCAATGAATTATGGCATTGCATGCATGCATGAATACTAGTTACTCTAACCCCCCTCTCTCCTTTAATTCTTTGCCACATCAGCATGTTTGCTATTCCCGTGTGCATGATACCAGCTAAGATACCACCATTATGGCTAGCCTTAATCATCGCATGCAATAATTTAGTGCACCTTGAAATATGAACATGTGTGGGGCATGTATGTTTTTAGTGACTTGAGACTATACCTAGCCCGGCATGCAAGATGACTTATTATGCACCGTTCCCCATACCTGCAGGAAGCCCGTTCGTCTCCCAATCTTTTCCTCTCCACGTGTGAAAACAATATGCCTGCTTTACTCTCCCTCTCCCTCCGGCGGTCCCACAACTCCACCCCGTGTGGAAACAATATGCATGCATGACTCTCCTCCCCCCGCGCTAGTCCAATCCATTGTGACCAGCAATATTTCCACCCCTTCCCTCCCCCGTAATTTACTCCAACAAATATGCCCACGTAGCTGTTACATTAATCACGCAACATATCTTATGGGGCGTTGCTTCAGTTACTTAACTGCAGGTGCATTGGGTCACTGACATATGGGCCCAACAGGGGTCTGGCCTATATGTCAATGACGCTACTAGACCTGTAGTTAAGTTAGGGCAGCTCAGTCCATTTGTTACGTAGGTGTGCCATTGCTCGCTATAAATATTGCGCCTCCCATGGCATTCGGAAGAATGCTCACGTTCATCACTATCTCCTCCCCCTCCCTCTCATTTCGACCACCGTGACATCGCCCCTCCCAAGACCTAGGCGCCCCTCGCTGCACCACGCGGACGGTCACGCGTCATTGTTCTGTTCCTCGCCGCCACTAGTCGAGGAGGACGCATCGGTGTTTCGCTCCTTGCTGCGACGCGGCGAGGTGGACGCGTCGGTGTTCCCAATCTTGCCAGCATGCGCGTCGGAGGGCGCCTCGGCTCCCCTCTATGAGGAGAACACCGCACCGCCCGCCATGCCCCCCCAGCCTTGAGGAGCTTTGGAAAGAAATGGATGTCGCCTTGTGGGAGGCTTTGCCTCCGGCAGAGCGCACCAAAATAGAGGCAGAGAAGAAGGCCGAGGAAGAGAAGCGCGCCGCGGGACAAGCTGCCTATCATGCCTATGACGTGTCCGAGAGAGTCAAGCAATTGGCTCTTTGCCAGAAGGCTCATGCAAGAGCCGTGAGGGTGGCGGAGGATGCCCGTGCCAAAGCCCTGAGTGCAATCGGGCCCAAGAGCCTCATCTATGCTTGGTGTATGTGGGCCGGGTGCACTCTTCCAGCGAGGAGGAGTACCTGTTGGCGCCGGAGCACCACACCGGTGACATCGCGCTTGCCTGCCGGCAAGCCGCCAATCAGGACCTCACGAGTTGCGAGGCTGAGGAAGAGGCATTGTGTCGACGTGCTAGGAAACGGCCGCGCACCAGGGCACCCGTGGCGCGCCACAAGCGCTCCTGTGAGCGTCATGGCTTTTAGTAGGAGTATAATTTAGTTTCATAAGGCATTCTCATTAGTTTTGGGACGCAAATGGTAAATCCCGAATGTTCTGAAATTATTAGCGTCCTTAATTAAGTATGTAAAAGGGAAGGTTTGGAAGCCCTTTGTATCCGTACGCATTTTGTACGTACGTGCAAATAGCACAAACTTTCCTACTCCTTTATAGTATCGCACTACATGTCACTCTCTATATATGCTTGCAGACTGTGCTACTCCCTCTGTCCATGTGAATAAGTCATCTTTGGTTGTGCACCATGACCAAGAAGGAGGGAAGACTTATACACCTTGGCGGAGGGAGTTTTACTATTAGTTATGTACGTGCAAATGCATTTTTTAAGATTACGATGCGGTTTTTGTAAAAGTAGAAAAACAACAGTAGTCAAGCTTGTGAAACGATTCAATGCAAAACAAATGCGAAAAATGCTCATTCAATTGTTTACTTTTAGCTTCCTTCTCTGTGGTTATTTCTTTGTCGTACTTTGTACGGAGTATCTCACTGGTCGGAAAGGCATGCAAACTCCCAAACCACTTCCTACACCCTGTATTGAATTTTTTGACTAATAAGTTGTGTCGTGCAATTGCAATTCCAATTTGAGTACTACTACTAGTAGGAGTACCAGTTGCCAGTTCTTCTAGGCTTCTATATTAGTAATCCCATAACTACTACCTCTGTCCTGGTTAATTGGTCCCCATTGTAATCTGTGTCAAATTTTGATCATAAATTTAACTAATGAAATGTTAGTGCATGTCACGTGCACTAACATTTTATCAATTAAATCTTTGGTCAAAATTTAGCACAAAATACAATGGTGACGAATAAACCAGGACGGAAGTACTATTAGTAGTTTAGAGGTCCATGTAATTGAGTGAGGCGCCTTTAATGCTACTCTCCACTGTGACTAGTATTATGGGAAAAGCCGGGGAAGAGACGACTTATTTTTTAAGCCGCCAAAAGAACTGGGCCATAGAAGTAGTAGCTAGGGATACTAGGAGTAGCAGCTAGGGATCGATTGCTTGTCCGTTTATTTTACTAGGCCACTTATTACTACGAGTGGTTGGGTTTTGTGATATGATGGCTTTACTGCCGCGCCACGAGCGGGGTGAGACACGCGTGCAGCGCCGCCCTCTACGGTAGTACTACATCAGTCGCGGTTTATTTAGTCCCCCGTTGAATTTGACTGAAGATTTAACTGACAAAATGTTAGTGCATGTCAACAAAAACTATATCATTGGATTCGTATTTGAACATAGTTTTCAATGATATAATTTTAGGTGACATGCATTAGCATTTATCCTACTATATATAATGTTAGTTTAATTTTTGGTCGTACCAATCTATAGTAAGGTGCCCGTGCGTTGCACGGAATAGTGAAATGCATTGATCGAGGAGTTGTTTATTTTGACAAAGGATGTGGTGGTCATCTCCTATGTAACGGGTATCGATAGGTTTCTTTGGATATTATTTCATATCTAGAGCTCACAAACATCCGGGTGAAATAGATAAAAAAGTACCTTTTGCAAACAAAAGCGTTCAACTATTCAACCTGCATCCAAAACTTGTGAAGAAATAACACTTATTGTGCTTTGCAAGAAATGATTTTTAATAATTAGTTTTTGAGTATCGATTGTTATACATGTTGGCTACAAATGACATGGCACTTTCTTATAGTCAACAGTTGGCTATACTATTAAGTATTAACCAAGCCCTTATACACCTAGACGGAGGCATTAAATCAGGATGACTTGGAAGGGAGTAGAGGAGATGTAAGAAATGGTTCATCATAAGTCTTTCACCAGTACTGTAGTAAAAATTTCATACATGGAAGATTCTAGACTAAACCATAAATGGATATACTTTTATTCATGCGTGATACTGCAATAGAGCAATATTATCATGCATGGAAGTCTACACATGCTTAGACAGCGAGTTACGTTGAGCAAAGAGTAATGATCAACATTTAACTTGGTAATGCATATGTCCAGGTGAACCTCCTTGGAGTCCCCATGCACATTGTTGGGGGTCAAATCATGCCATGCGTCTTCCATGTCCACATCGGCGGGAAGGTCCCAGCTCGGCATAGTCCTAGTCAGCTTGATGTAGCCAGTGTCGCTGCCCACGTACCTCCGAGGGGTAGTAATAGTGAGCATGCACCTGTACATCGGCCTCGTGTCAGTGTCAGCATCAGTTGCGTCGCCCCTGACGCACACTACAGAGATGGGGCAGCAGCCTGCGTGGGCCTCACTGGTGCCCACGATCAAGAGGAAGACGCTGTTGTCCTCCTCGGAGACTAGCGGGCGGCGGTAATCCTCCAGCGACTCTAGCACGGTGAACGGGGAGCACGTCTCGTACTTGTTATTCTCCACCAAGGGCCAGTAGTGATCGCCGTGCGCCTCCGTGAGGTGATGCACGATGTCCGCCGGCGAGACCCAAAACTGCATCAGGCACTCATAGCAATTGACAAAGGGCTCCTTGGAGGCATCGACTAGGACGTCCATGAAATGGGAGTGGCTGTTGGGGATGTTCTGCCAGTTGAGTATATGAGCAAGTTACTATGATATTTAGTTCGAATAAGCACAAAATAAATCTTGTCGGCTATAATAACGATTAAACTAATCATGTGGACTAGCATAGTAGATGAACAGATCGAATCAAGGACACAGACTAGAAACATGAATTCTACCACGATTTCGAACAGGAAGGACAGAAACACATACGGTCCAATGGGAGCAGCACCGTTGGCGTTGAGGTTGTCACCCATGTCATTGAGTAAGAGCTTGCCGAGGTCGGGAAGAAGTCGTCGTCAGTGAAGTCTTCGCTTGCAGTAGTCGCTAGAGTGCGCTTCCCAAATTTCAACAGCGCCCGCCGAATGGAGCGCAGGAGGGAGTGGCTTTAGGGGACATTCGGCCGCCGAATGGAGCGCATGAGTTTCCCACGAAGCAGTAGATGGTGCTCCTCCCTAGTCTCTACTCTTATCTCTATCTCTACTACTCTTTTTTGTTTTTTATAATATACTAGTTGTAGCTGTCAAATCAAATAGTACTGCACCGTTCGAGGCACGCCTGGCTGAACACGCCTCCTCGCATCCATCAAACCCCTCCGTTCAACCCGCATGCAAACCGAGAAACCTACTCCGGCCCATGGGAGAAAAAAATTTGGTTGCCGTTGGAGAATAATAGAGTCACGTCCAATCCAGATGAGTTAATTGTGTGTATGATTCTCCCTCTATAAAAAGTTAATCCACCCTTAATCTTGTATTCTAAGTACTCTGTGGGTTCCACTGTCAGTAAAGTGTACATGACTTGCAGGCTGGCTAAAGATTCGTACAGAAATTTAAAACGAAACAAATCCATCCTTAATCTTGTATTCTAAGTACTATGTGGGTTCCACTGCTAGTAAAGTAGCGAAAGAAGTATATATTAGAAAATATATAAAAAGCTAAAGTTTAGGACAGAATTCAAACTCAAGTCATCGCGCTGTGAGCATCCGGCCCGGACTAGTACGCTAGGTGTTCGTTGCAGACAATGCAAGAGATAAACCTTCACTACAAAAAAATACACTTCCGTGATGATATGTGTTTGTCACAGTAGGTCGCATTTTCTGTCATGCATGTACATCCATGACGATTTTATGACAGAATCAAGATAGCCATACCTGTGCTGTCATAGAAGTGTTCCATGACATTACCAAAATTATCATCACGGAAGTGTCCACTTCCATGACGATAAATCCCGCGACACAGAAGTGCTTTCGTCAGGGGTGAACGACACATGGCATCCACGGTAACGGAACGCCGTTAAGCTATCGGGTCGGGTTTTGGATCCGATAACCCGTTAACAGCCCCGACCAGTGGGGATTTTCCACGTGTAAAATCATAATTGGCTGGAGGAAACACGTGTCGGCTCATCGTTGGGACAGATGTCATCCACTCATTGGACAGAAGGCGCCTATGATACGTCGACACATGGCACGGCCCAACAGAGGCCCATTCCTATGAAAAGGCCGGCCCGTTTGACTTGGTCGAAAGGTGGCGGGCCGGCCCATGTAAAGCCTGTTAATGGCCTATTCACATATAGCCCATTTACAGCCCGCTAACCGAAGGCCCGTTACACCCTATCCGAATTAGGCCCAGTAACATCATCTGGGCCACCCAATATGATTCCAGCCCGTTTTCACTTATGGCCGATGTATGGAACATGACGTCTTTTGGCCCATATGAGGCTCTATGTAACTCTTGGCCTATTAATGGCCCGTGGTGAAACTGGCCCGTAATGAAGAGTGTATCACTTTACACCCATTAACGGCCCGTGGTGAAACTGGCTCGTAATGAACAGTGTATCACTTTATACCCATTAACGTCCCTTTATTCCGTTGGGCCGTTTCGAGCCCATGTTATCTTTCGGCCTTCTCAGAGCCCATTTATTCTTGGGCACATTTCCAGCATTTGTTTACTTACGGCCCGTTACTATCATTTTCTGCTTCTGGGCCAAATTCAGCCCGTGTTTACAGTTGGCCCATTTGTGGTCCGTTAATATGTTGGGCCGTTTTCATAGCGTCATCAAATACGGCCTATTAACGATGGCCCATTATGGTCGGCCTATGAATGGATGATTCCAACTCTAGCCCGTTTACGACCATAATGCGGTCTGTTTAGCCCATGTTTGGCCAATCGATCATACGGCCCGTATAAGGCCCATTGATGATACGGCCCGTAGAAGGCCCATTGTTTCTATGGCCCGTAGAAGGCCCACTATTTCTACGGCCAGTAGGAGGCCCAGTGTCACTACAGTAAATATTAGCCCATGGTTATTGTGGCCTAGTTTTAAAAAATAGGTTATTGCAGCCACTAGCTAACCGTGGAAAAAGAACTGCAATGACTACAAGCAAACAAATAAACAAGACATCAAGGAAATAAATAAGCAAGCAACTAACGCTAGGCTATCACGGCTATTACACATATTCCATCAACTGGGCATCAAAGTTCGCCACCAGTGCAAATATAGGGAACAAAGCAGCATATCATATACACTGGTTGTCAAAGTTGGCGACCAGCGCAAATAAACGTCGCAGCAAAACAAATCCAGAACTGAAACCACTTCAGAAGAACTCAAGAAACAATATCCTGGGTACCCATAATGCTGGCAAGATGCTTAGCAAGCTTATTAACTTTCTCTTGTTTTGCGCTTAAATCCTCCAGCGCTTGCTGTTGCACCAGAAAATATGCATCTGAATTCTGCAGGGACTTCCTCAGTCCTTCAGCTTCCTGTCACAGCACATCTGATCGATGTCTTTCAACTTGAAGTTGAGACTCAAGAAGACGAACTAATTCAGGCAGCGAGTTCGAAGAGCTTGTGCCAGCAGTAGTGGCCAATAACTCGAACACTACATCAAGACAGGACTTTTGGGTTCCCTCACTGTCGTCAAGATAGTTTTTATCAGCTTTCATGGAGACCAACAGGGATGTCTCACTATCTTGAACCTTATCTGCCTTACTTCCTTTACCGTTGGATAACGCGGCACTGTTCTCCATTATTTTGTCCGCATTCTAAAAGAGAAACAAGCAGACACATCACATGCTTACCATGTTGTAAATGAAACTCATTTTGGTAAATGAGTTCAGTCGTAAAGTGGATAGGATAACATCATGAAACAAACATATATCTATGTACCATGGTCACTTTATGGTCTATATCATTCTAGTTTATGTTGCCAAATCAAGATAGAGACAAAGTTCAAATAATATTTGTTCAAGACAAAGCAGAAGAGACAAAATATAAGTGTGGGTAACTATAGAGCAATAACAACACTTGTAATGTGCATGACATGAGAACATAACTATTTATTCAATTGAAACTGAAATCAACATAGAGCAGGTTACAACAGCAAACCAGTTAAAGAAACAGGTTTAAAACATACCTATTGCGCCATTGGAGTTTTAATTCCATCCTTCAAATTTGAAAATAGTTGGTATGAGTAAATAAAGTAATGCAAGAGCAAAGGAGTATGAACCATAGCTACAGAACCTGACCTGAGAACAAATGTTCTTCTCCTTTAAGCATTGAGTTGGGATTCAGAGTGGTGGTCCTCATGCTTTGGGCACTACAGTTCCCTTACTAACTGCTCGTGTTTGGGTGCTCTGTGGTGGAGACGGTGTTGTGTCAACTGGAACTGGGTTACTATCTGCCGGGGTTGGTGTTGAGGATATAACCACTGAGGGTAAACCGCCCAGGAGGGGCCGGTTCACCTTCAGCTATACTGAAGCCCATGGAAACCCAGAAGATGGCGCTTTACGGATGAAGCTTAGAGGCCCAGAGCCCGCAGGCGATTTAGGGCCCATGATAGTAAACCGCCATGATTGTATAAACTTGCATTGTAAGATAAGAAAGAAGAGACCGAGGCGGACACTTGTATGATCCAGCCTCGGGACTCTGTAGACCGGCCGGGGTCCTCCTGAGTATATAAAGGGGTGACCCGGTGGCGGTTCAGGGACAGAGAACAACAATTCGAAGCCAGACAAAGCGGATTAGCTCCCTGGCCTTCGAAACCCCAGCAATACCAATCACAACTAGACGTAGGCTTTTACCTTCATCGAAGGGGCCGAACTAGCATAAAACTCTCATGTCCCCTTGTCCGGTTTAACCCCTTCAAGCTAACCCGTAGTGATGGCTCCACGACTAAGTCCTTTCATGAGGACATCTGCCGTGACAATTCCACGATAGTTGGCGCCCACCGTGGGGCTATCACACGACTGTTTTGAGTTCTTGAAGGGCAGCCTCGATGGACTTAAGGGATACGCTGTGGGCCAGATGACGAAGAGTCGCCGTGGCAGGTTCTACATCGACAACGCAAGATGGGGTCCCAAGGCTGATTCAATCGAATACGGGTACCGGGTCCCCTTTGGTGGGATTCACGTCTTCATCGGCAAGATCGGCGAACCGGCCCCCGAGCCGGACACCTGCACCGACATCATCGAGACGGCTCGGCGTGCAAGTTCTTCACCGGTTCAGCCTGAGGCAAGGCATGTTTTCGTAGGTGTCGTCCATGGTTCGGGGTACGAGGAGGAACCGGTCTCCGATGGAGAAACCGTAGTCCGCTGCGGTGACGATTCTTCCGGAGAAACTGAATCGCTTTACCAGTTGTACGACGGCCGGATTGAGGGAGGATCCGAGGGCAACAGTATTCCGGAATCCCCCGGTCTGCCAAACTGGGCCGCTGTCTTCATGGCCGGCACACGACTGGCACCTCATTCATCTACCGCCGCAGCAGTGCTCTCCGGTTCAACGACGGCCACGACAGCAGGGGCAGGAAGCTCGGCGCCGCCTCCAGCCCAAGTCTTGTCTGATTTGTTCGACGCTCTAGCAGCACTGATGTCCGTGGAGGTAGACGCAGCAGCCAGGGATCAGCACGATGCGGAGATTATAAAGGTGAAAGATCAGATAGCCCAGGCTAAAGCGGACCTGGCAGCAGAGAATGCCAGGATGGCAACAGAGCGGGCCGAGTTGGAGGCACAGGCTTACCGGATTAGACTGGATCAGAATGCCTCGGAAGAGGTCATGAGAAGAAGGTACAGATCACGTCTCCCGTCGGTTTATGAGCCGCAGAATCTTTTCAACACGCCAGGTGCAGGAGCTGGTAACCAACCCGCGCCAAACCGGGCGGGGGCACCGGAAGCAGGAGCACCGGTTCAACCACGCGCGACAGACCTGCCTCACCAGAACAACGTTGTGCCATCAACACCGCCCGGGCATTATTCCAACCCGTTGGATAATATTGTGGGTGCCGCTTCGCGCCTGGCGGCCCTACCAACCGACGGTGAATCACCAGTTGCAGTGGAAGCGCGTCGGGCCAGGGATCTCCTTCAGACAGCACTGAATCAACAGCAAGCGTATTCACACAACCATGAGAGGATTCATTCCACTCCCCGTCCAAGCCGGAGTTATAGCAGACACGTGGAAGACGAACCGGCCATGTCCAATAGCGCACGCCACCGAAATTCACCGCGGGGGAACAACCCGGCCGGGGGAGGTGCTAATGCACAAGACGTTGTGGACCATGGCCGCGCACGACGAGAGGCCGAGTTGACAGCTCGACACGAAGCACGACAACATACTCCGGTTCACCCCGCTGCCTCCGTGGAGCCAGGGGTAATGTTCAGTTCCCTGGGGGTACCATGTTTAACTACCGCATTGCGTAACGTGCGATTGCCCAAAGATTTCAAAGGACCTCATAAAGTACCAAATTACACCACCGATTTGCAGCCAGAAGCGTGGGTAGAGAGCTATGAGATGGCAATGGAGATGTTAGAAGTGGATGAGGCGGTATGTGCTAAATATTTCACCATGATGTTGGAAGGAACAGCTCACACTTGGTTGAAAAGCTTGCCGACCAACTCTATCGGTTCATGGGCCAAATTAAAGCGCCGGTTTATCCAGAACTTCAAGGATACGTGCAAGAAGCCGATGTCAATTGTGGATCTGGCTGCTTGTGTCCAAGAGGAAGGGGAATCCACGACCCATTGGGTCAAAAGGGTCTCGGAGATTTTACATTCATCAGATCGTATCAATGCAGACACCGCAGTGTTAACGTTAGAGGGCAATTGCCACTTCAAGCCATTGAAACAGAAGTTGGGAAGGCTCAAACGTCACTGCAGCGACATGTCAACACTCATGGCCACTTTGGTTAAGTATGCCGATTCAGATAACACCAAGGATCCGGATTTAGAGGATGACAAACTGGAGAAAGGAAAGAAGAACGGCGGTGCAAAAGGGCAGCACCACAACCAAGGAGGCCATGGGAATAACGGTAAGCGTAAACGGATAATTCAGATTTAGTGGCTAACACAAATATGCAGCGTCGCAAAGGTAAACCGCCCCAGCGCGGTGGAGGGATGAATCTGGAGCGTTTGTTAAACCAACCCTGCCCGAAGCATGGAACCAAGGAGGTCCCTTCCACACATCTTTGGAAGGATTGTCACATAATGAAGGAGTTCAAAAATTCTGATCTATACCAGTACGATCAGGATCCACCGGGCGGTTCAGGCCTAGGTTTCCACGGGGGCGGCGGTTCAAGCTCTGGATTTCAGAACAACCAGGGCCATCAGAACAACCATGGTAATAACTAGCAGAATAACCAAGGGAATCAGCAACAGTCAGGTTACCAGAGTCACCCCAAGCAGTTGAACAGCGGACAGTACCATGTGTTCATTACCGGCCTGTGCAAGCAGGATCAAAAACTTCACAAGAGGGCAGTCAATACTGTTGAACCGGCCATACCACATTATCTATGATGGTCGGAGCAGCCTATTGTGTGGAGCAGAGAGGATCACCCACCCCGGGTTGAAAATCCGGGCCAGCTGGCCTTGGTGGTAGCACCTCAGATAGGGGGCTATAAGTTTACCAAGGTTCTGATGGATGGAGGGAGCAGTATCAACATCCTGTACTATGAGACTTTCCGTCGCATGGGGTTGAGAGATAAGAATCTTAAACCGTCAAACACTATTTTTCATGGTGTAGTACCAGGTAAATCGGCATACCCTGTGGGGAAGATTGCTTTCGAAGTCGTGTTTGGAGATGAGCTTGATTCCAGGTCTGAGACTTTGACCTTTGAGGTGGTGAAAATCCAGAGTCCATATCACGCGCTATTTGGACAGCCGGCTTACACGAAATTCATGGCGAGACCTTGTTATGTCTATCTACAGCTCAAAATGCCGGGTTATAAGGGGACGATCACAGTACATGGGAGTCGAAGGATTGCCTTGGATTGCGAGGAAGGAGACGTGGCCTATGCTGAATCGGTTTGTGCCACAGAGGAACTGAAATTCTATAAGGACAATGTTGATCTGGCGAACATGACCCCTCTGAAGAAACCTACGACGGAGCATGACCCAGCCCTAACGTTCAAACTGGCTAATGAGACTAAACTCGTTGACTTTGTCCCTGGTGATTCATCCAAGCAGTTTAGTATCAGTGCAAATCTGGATCCGAAATAGGAAAGCGCGCTCATCGAGTTCATCCGTGAGAACCAGGACATCTTTGCATGGAAACCTTCTGACATGCCAGGTGTACCGAGGGAACTCACTGAGCACACTCTAAATATTGATCCTAAGTTTAAACCGGTCAAGGAGTACCTTCGCCGCTTTAACAAAGAAAGATGCAAGGCCATCGGCGAAGAGGTAGCTCGGCTACTGGCAGCTGGGTTCATTGTCGAAGTGTTTCATCCTGAATGGTTGGATAATCCGGTGCTTGTTCTTAAGAAAAATGGCACTTGGCGTATGTGTGTGGACTACACTGATTTGAATAAAGCTTTCCCGACAGATCCTTTCGCTCTCCCACATATTGATCAGATCATTGATGCAACGGCGGGTTGTGAGCGTCTGAGTTTTCTGGATGCTTATTCAGGTTATCATCAGATTAAAATGGCAGTTAAGGACCAGGAGAAGAAAACCTTCATCACTCCCTTTGGAGCCTTCTGCTATGTTTCTATGCCTTTCGGGCTCAAGAGTGCCCAAGCAACCTACCAGCGTTGTGTGCAAAATTGTCTTCACAACCAGATCGGGCGTAATGTTCATGCCTATGTGGATGATATTTTGGTGAAATCCAGTAAGCAGGAAACCCTGATAAATGATCTCAAGGAGATGTTCGACAATCTTCGGGTTTACAAGATGATGCTCAACCCGGACAAATGCGTTTTTGGTGTTCCGGCAGGCAAACTCTTGGGTTTTCTTGTGTCTAACAGGGGTATTGATGCAAATCCGGAAAAGATCGAAGCAATCACCTCCTTGGCTAAACCGGCGTGTATCAACGACGTTCAGCGTCTGGCAGGCCGGATTGCAGCCCTCAGCCGATTTATCAGCCATTTGGGAGAGAAGGCGATTCCCCTGTATCAGATGTTGAAGAAAATAGATAAATTCGTCTGGAGTGACGCCGCCAATGCGGCATTCGAGGAATTAAAGCGGCAGCTAGCCGAACCGCCAGTCCTTGCTGCTCCAGTTGATAATGAACCTCTATTGTTGTACGTGGCAGCCAACGCCCGAGCGGTCAGCGTGGCGATTGTGGTTGAGCGTAAGGAGGCCGGAAAAGAGTATCCTGTTCAACGACCGGTTTATTATATCAGTGAAGTACTGATCGAATCAAAGCAAAGATATCCGCAATGGCAGAAGCTAGTGCATGGAGTTTTTATGGCAAGTAGGAAACTCAAGCAATATTTCAAGGCCATCCTATCACAGTGGTTAGTTCTGCACCCTTGGGCGATATAATCCAGAATAGAGAGGCAACTGGCCGGGTTGCGAAGTGGGCGATCGAGCTTGGTCCCCATGGTTTGAAGTATACGCCCCGAACAGCCATCAAATCTTAGGCGCTGGTGGATCTCATCAATGATTGGACCGAGTTACAGGCACTAGAGGACAAACCGGATAATACATACTGGACCATCCACTTTGATGGATCCAGGCAGCTGGAAGGCTCGGGGGCTGGGGTTGTCCTCACTTCCCCTCGAGGAGATAAGATTTGTTATGTTCTCCGCTTAATGTTTCCTTGTACTAACAATGCAGCAGAGTACGAGGCCTTGCTCCATGGCCTTCGTGTAGCTAAGGAAATGAACTTAAGCCAGGTTCGATGCTTTGGAGATTCTGATCTAGTGGCTTAGCAAGTTTCGGGTACTTGGGATTGTAAGGACCCACTCATGGCGGCTTATAAGCGCGAGGTGGATATGGTAGCAGGTCACTTCAAGGGTTATCAGGTGGAGCACATCGGCCGGCACAAGAATGAAGCAGCAGATGCTCTAAGCCGACTGGGATCTCAGCGTAAGCCGGTACCACCCAATACCTTTCTAGATGTCTTGCATAACCCATCTGTAAAGTTGCCTATAGAGGAAGATTTAGCTGTTCCTGATCCGGAGGCCCAATTAGTCGCCGTTTTACATGCCACTCCGGATTGGACGGTTCCATATTTGGCGTATCTGAACTGGGGCGAATTACCAGAAGACGAACTTTTCGCCAGACAGATAGTCCAACGGTCCAAGTCTATGGTTGTTCACAATGGCGAATTGCACCGTTCTAGCATTTCAGGCGTATTCCAATGTTGTGTTTCTCCTGAAGAAGGACAAGTGATTCTACGTGAAATCCATGAAGGGGATTGCGGTCACCATGCCGGTTCAAAGTCCTTGGTTGCTAAAGCGTTCCGACACGGGTTCTAC
Source organism: Triticum urartu (assembly GCF_056163025.1). NCBI lineage: Eukaryota > Viridiplantae > Streptophyta > Magnoliopsida > Poales > Poaceae > Triticum > Triticum urartu. Next base: position 313,047,903 of record NC_141874.1, on the reverse strand, counting down.
TGGTTGACAACTCATTCTGATGCGGAAGACTTAGTAAAGCGGTGTGACGCTTGTCAGAAATTTTCGCGTCGAGCTCATGTTCCTGCTCAGGAGTTACGCATGGTTGGACCCTTTAAGCGTTCTAAGGACAAGAAGACCCACCTGTTGGTAGCGGTTGACAAGTTCACCAAATGGGTTGAAGCGGAGCCCGTCAGTAAATGTGATGCAGCCACGGCGGTTCAATTTCTCAAAAAGATTATTTTCCGTTTCGGTTTTCCACATAGCATCATCACAGATAATGGTACGAACCTTTCTAAAGGTGAGATGGAGGAGTTCTGCCAATGAGAGCACATCCGGCTTGATGTAGCATCGTGGCTCACCCCCAGTCTAATGGTCAAGCTGAGAGGGCGAATCAAGAAATCCTGAAGGGTATCAAGCCTCGGCCCATGGTCCCTTTGAAGCGGACGCCAGGTTGTTGGGTGGAAGAATTACCATCTGTGTTATGGAGCATAAATACCACCCCAAACCGATCTACGGGATATACACCCTTTTTCCTAGTCTATGGGGCAGAGGCTGTCCTCCCAAGTGATATTCATCACGACTCGCCCCGGGTTGCGAATTATGTTGAAGCGAACAACGAGCAAGCACGCCAAGAGGCGCTGGACCTGTTAGATGAAAAACGAGACATGGCTTTGGCTCGGTCGGCGGTTTATCAACAAGACCTGCGGCGTTATCACAGCCGCCAGGCTAAGACAAGAACCTTTCAAGAAGGCGATTTGGTACTTCGGCTCATTCAAGACTAGACTGATATGCACAAGTTATCCCCACCTTGGGAAGGGACCTTGGGAAGGGCCCTTTGTGGTCAGCAAAAATCTGCACAACTGATCATACTACCTCATTGACGTTCGAGAAGACTCACGTAGCTCTGAGGAGGAGACCCGGCGGCCATGGAACATAGCTGTCCTACGGCCTTATTACACTTGAAGCCACAGACTTTTCGTATGTACATATTTCAACAATGTATATATTATGATCAATATAATAAACCAGCATCCTTGTTATCAAGCAGGATCTCCGTCGTTTTTTCTTCAAATATCTGTTAACTTGGGGGCTTCAGCTAATAATGCAAAGTACTACCTGTTAGCCCGGCTACCATGCCACCATCTAGCTGGGGAGCTTCACACCCAAGGGGCCAAAGAGAGTTTGTTGCACACCACAACTCAAACACAGGCACCCGGTGAGCACAACTCAGAAATATATCACATGGGAGCTTTTGCTTGCAAAGCGGAGACCTGTCCATTAATCCGGCTATCACGCCACAACAAAGCTTGGGAGCTTCACACCCAAGGGGCCAAAGAGAGTCTTGTTGCTACGCACAACTCAAACATAGGCACCCATTGAGCACAGCTCACTAAGTTACTTGGGGGCTCTTTGTGTCAAATACCAAAGAGTTTGTAAGGACCCTCGTAGCTGGGTATCGACACACGGCTTGGAAGCCTGGTGTATTCACCTAAAACCCCGGGTTAACATTCCTTCATCAAGTAAGCCACTCCTATCCAGGTAATCCTGGCACGACCCGTCGAACGTTTGACAGTTACTCTCATTGAGACCCTGAACTTGTCAAAGTTAAAACGATGATTGGTTAGTTGGAGGGCCATCTTAAAAGGCTTTGTCAAAATGGTTTAACTCAGTGGCCTGGCAGCCCATGAAAAGCCTCGATTTGGGCCTGCCAGCCCTTGAAAAGCCTCGACTACAAGTTTTTATTTGTTTTTGTCAAAGTTTCTTCTCCTTTGATATGGTTTTAAGGTAAACTGGCGTCTATTGACCCGGCCAGACTATAAATCATCAGTCCGGTGTTTCTTAACCCGGCACACGTTTTTGTTTTTCGTAAGGTCTATGTTAAACCAGAGTTTTTTAACCCGGTATGGCTTACGGATCTTCTGTTAAAGAATACAATTAAAGGTAACCCGGCATCCTTCAAAACCGGTCTGGCTTTGACACTTTGTCTCCAGCAATCGGCCGGTGTTCGTCACAACCCGGCTCTATATCCTATATATGCTAACATGGCACGGTGGAGGTTGGGTTTTCACCCTTCTTCAAATCACAATTGTTAAACCGACAGCAATGTTTTATATCACAGGTATGATTTATTATTGCTGCAACCATAGTTGCTTACCAAGTTGTGTTGGGTATTTTGACCCGTCCGGTGGTAAACCGCCTGGACAGATTTTCCTTATGCAGACACAGGGATTGCATAATATTGTAAAAATACATAAGACAGTACTAAAATTCTCATGACAAATCAGCGCAAAGTGTATCCCAGTGCACGATGGCAACGGATCAAAGTATTTTTACTAGCCTATTACAAGGCGCTTGAAGGCCCAAAATATGGTGTTTCCAGCAGAACAAGGTTTATCGAGCATCACTATGATTGCCGGATCAAGTTTCATTACCATGTTGATTTGAAGTTGATGGATCATCTGGTGTCGGCTCAGCTTCCTCCTCCTCACCTAGAGGCTGGAAGTTTGTAGTGGTCCAGTCAATCCGGGTTAAGGCCTGAAAGATTGCTTCTTCACTGATAAGTTCTGACGGATCAATGTCAGGGGCACAAGTGTGCTTACGGATTCCTGGAATAAGATTTTGCGCCTCCGGGATGACAGGATTAACCCGTTTGTTGCTGGCATCATAATAAGACCGGTGGACAATCTAGTTAGCATGTTCTGCCAGCTGACTCGCCAGAGGACGCATTTGCCTTATCACTCTTTTAAGGGCTGCATCATCAAAATCTGCCTCGTTTTCTTGTGTGCTTGGAAAGCCTTTGGCAAGGTCAACCGGATCCAAGTCATCTATCCACGCTTTGGCTCGGGTAAGTGCCAACAAAGCACCGGCCCTGGCAGCCGATCGCTTCACCTCTTCTAGCTGTGCTGGTACCATGGATAGCCTTGTTAGAGTGTCCTTGATCAGTGTTGGGGCCGGATTGTCATAGGATGCTGCGCAGATAACCCGTTGAGCACTGGTGTAAAGTTGTTCCAGAAGAGTATATGCTGCTTTCAGCTTCATCCGTACATCTGAGCCCAGATGAGTAATGCGGCTACCTGCAACGGTTTAAGAATTTCATATTTCAAACCGGCACCTTACAAGATGGATATTTCAGATACCTTTCTAGGAGTACTTACCAAATACTGCGGAGGTCATGGCGTTCACTTGACGCTTTAACCCAGAAAGCTCTTCTGCCATCGGTTCAAGATAAGATTCGGCATCTTCAGCCCGTTTCAGCAATGTACCCTTCTCAGTGTCCCAGTTGGTACGTTCCGTCTTGAATTCTTCCTTTAGTCGTTCTATGGAAGTTAAAGCGGCTCGAAGTTCATCTTTGGCTTTGGAAGATTCTTCTTGATGAGATTTGATACTCTCTTGAAGATCAGCAATCTGCGTCCGTTGATGGTTTATGTCAGCCTGCCAAAATCAAGAGGAGCTTGTCAATATTTTATCAAAAGTCCCAAGCATACAACTGGTTCTACACTTGGCACTTGGGGGCTAATGCGGATTAATTCTTTCTTACTGCTTATTCAAAGTCCCAAGGATTCAATACAAGTTTCAATCCTGGCACTTGAGGGCTAATGCGGATTAATTCTTTCTTACTGCTTATTCAAAGTCCCAAGGATTCAATACAAGTTTCAATCCTGGCACTTGGGGGCTAATGCGGATTAATTCTTTCTTATTGCTTATTCAAAGTCCCAAGGATTCATACAAGTTTCAATCCTGGCACTTGGGGGCTAATGTGTGTTTGTTCAGAAAACTTAAAAGTCAACAATATGCAGTTTGGAAATTCAAAGTCCCAGTTTTGTTTTTACAAACTAAACCGACCCTTGGGGGCTACAGGATACAAGGCAGTGAAAATACAAAGATAAGGAGGAAAATGTTTACCTCATAACGTTCCTTCATCAGATTTACCAAGTCAGCCTCATTGTCTCGGCTTGTATAAAGCCGGTTCAAGAATCAGGAATGAAGATCCTGGGCAGAAAGATTAGCATATTTTGACATATTAGTTTCCGTCTTCTTCTTGCCCATTGAAATAAACTCATCCTTGGCAGTATGTTTTGCCAAGATAACTAGATCGCCCGGAGTGGTATAAGCAGTGCCAGTAATAATAACGTCATCGTCTTTGGCTGGGCTTGGCGGATTAGCACTTGACTTCAGTGGATCAGCAACCGGACTTGCAGGTATAGCATGTGGACTTGAGGTATCCTCATGCATGGCCGGATCAGCTTCTGGCGGATCAGCAACCGGACTTGCAGGTATAGCATGTGGACTTGAGGTATCCTCATGCATGGCCGGATCAGCTTCTGGCGGATCAGCATTGATGGTTGGCTCTGGCAGGACAAAATCATCCATGAGATTATCAAGGTTTTGATCAGGATTTTCAGGAGCTTTCTCCGGTTCAACTTCATCGGTAGGGGCACTGGTCTTGGCCTTCTTACTCAAACGAGCTTTAGCACTAATATTAAAACAAGGATTAGCATGATTAACTAAGTTGTGAAAGAAAAGGGAAGACTGCACGCTTACCCAGGGACGGTTTTCAGTGGAGGCAGCTGAGTGGTTGATGAACCGCCAAACGAATTAGAAGATTCCTGATAATTTGAATCAGATGAATTGAGAGGGCATTGGAAGAAACCTTTCAAAAGATAACATTTTTCAGGAGAACAAGCAACCTCTGGACGATGTTTCTGGTTTGGGGTATGAGGTAAACCGGAAGAAGTGACCTGTTGACCACTCTGCCGAGTTGTGCGACGCCCTTTGGTTTGTTGTGTCTTCAAAGAAAGTTTTTGATCCAAATGAGCAACAGGGTGAGAGCATTTCACTTTCCGAACTGCACGGCGAAATCGTTGAACCAGCACAAGTTCTGAGTCGGAAAGACAAATTACCTCAACATGATCTGCATGGCTGGCTTCCGCCTCATCCTGGGAATAATCATTATCAGTAAAATATATGGATAGAAGTCAAGGGAGTCAAACTTTACCACTTCAGCCGACTCATCGACATCTTCTGGCGGTTCCGAAGACTCAGCAGTTTTCTTTTTGGCAGCTCTCTTGATGACCTTGGTCTTACCACGAGGAGCCTTAGCTACTTTGTCTTGAGTTTTCTTTTTCCAAAAGGAGCTACTGGCCTATGGGATTGCACAAAGGATTATTATAGCAGTGTCAAAGCGGAGAAGGATCAGGAAAGGTACAAGGTTAAAATCTTTACCACTGGCGGTTTGTTGGAGGCGTAAAAAGGACGCAGACCAATTTGAGTACATACGGCGAGTGGTTCATCAAGTATTTTCTTTACACTTTCACTTACTTCATCGTCAGTCAGTTCTATTTCATTAAACCGTTGCGGATCATTGGTATTGCCGGTATATTCAAACATCAATACAGGCAGGTGGTTGAAAGGGAGAATGCACCATGAAATCCAGCAACGGACGAGATCAACACCCGTTAAACCGTTGGCAAGGAGAGCCCGGAGTTTGGCGAGTTGAGATGCATAAGCTTGTCGGTCTTTGGCAGGCAATCTCTAAGGTAAAGGGTGATTATTGCTGAGCCGGTGCGGACGGTAGCCCGGTAAAGGATTCTCTTCAGCAGGGGCAGTATTCTGACAGTAGAACCAGGTTTGGTTCCAGTCTTTTGGATGGCTGTGAAGTTTGGCGTGAGGAAATTCAACCTCTTTCCTCTTTTGGATTGACACACCACCAAGTTCTGTATTGGGTCCATCAGAAAATTCCGTTCGGCGGTTTAAGTGAAAGAGATCCAGAAAGAGGTCGACAGTTGGTTCTTCTTGCAGGTAAACCTCGCAGAATACTTGGAAATTGCATATGTTGGACACAGAATTCGGTCCAATATCTTGAGGATGAAGTTGGAGCCTGGCAAGAACATCCCGGAAATTTTTTGATCCGGGAGGACTGAAACCTCGAGCTAAATGTTGCAAGAATACAATCACTTCTCCATCTTCAGGTTCAGGGGGCACTCAGGGCCAGGAACTCGCCAATGGAGGATATTTTTTGAAGCTAAAGCGCCGGTGGTGACATATTCATTGATTTGCGTTTCTGTGATCCGAGACGGAACCCAGTTGCAAGCAGCAAATTGCTTCGTCATCTTACAAAGTCTGTAAAAGGAAAATGGATGGTTTACAATTGGCGGTTCATATGTGTTTGTCAAATATTAAATCGGTAATTCAAGGTATACGTATTAAGTGAACCGGGCATGGTTGCTCAAAGTCTAGATGGCGGTTTAAGAGAGGGCTAATGACATACGACGGATTACCAATACTAAAGGATAAACCGCCCTTTGGAGGAAGAACCCCGAACTGAAAATTTGTTAAGTGTTGCGGAAACAAGTTTCATAAGATGGTGACATAATTTTGGATCTACCGTTGTTCAAGAGACAATTTTTTCTGAGCTGTACAATGGTGTTAAACAGAACAGAGAAGATTCAGATGAGGATTTATAGAGAAACAGTAAGATGCTATAGTACGGCAGATTAAAGCTAATCTGGCCGCAAGAGGAAATTATCAGGTTTATCTGGATTCAGTACGATGCTAAAGGAAAAGTAGAGGAAGGACCGATGAACACTGACGAACACCGAAGAAGCTTTGAAACCCTAATACAGATTCAACATATAACAGGAAGGAGCATGTACCAGGAATGTGCAGCGACGGAGTATCTTCAGAGATCTGGTATGAACAGGGTGATGCAGCGGCCTGGTTGGTGCGGACTGGAAGATCAACGACGGCGGCGGCGGCGATACTCGAGGTCTTCGGGTCGCGAGGAGGAAGACGATGTGGTTTGGAAAGGGGGGAAATGGAAGGCGCCCCGGTCTTATTTATAAGGAGGTGGGATAAAACAGGAGGCGCGAAAATCGAGGAGTCGGAAGCGGCAAAAGAGGATGCAGCTGTCGCCTTGATCTTCAGGAATTAATTAAAGAGAAGGGAATCTTTATAAAAAAAATTATACAGGGATGACATCACAATGATTTACCACGATAACAGAAGATGATGTCATGGCAATTCATCAAAGTTCACAGGGAGAAGACAATATGGCGGTTTACGGGAATTGCCAGAAATTCAAGGATTGAAGACTGACATGAACATGTTCAAATCAATCTGGGGCCTAATGTTGAGGATATAACCACTGAGGGTAAACCGCCCAGGAGGGGCCGGTTCACCTTCAGCTATACTGAAGCCCAAGGAAACCCAGAAGATGGCGCTTTACGGATGAAGCTTAGAGGCCCAGAGCCCGCAGGCGATTTAGGGCCCATGATAGTAAACCGCCATGATTGTATCAACTTGCATTGTAAGATAAGAAAGAAGAGACCGAGGTGGACACTTGTATGAGCCAGCCTCGGGACTCTGTAGACCGGCCGGGGTCCTCCTAAGTATATAAAGGGGTGACCCGGCAGCGGTTCAGGGATAGAGAACAACAAATCGAAGCCAGACAAAGCGGATTCGCTCCCTGGCCTTCGAAACCCCAGCAATACTAATCACAACTAGACGTAGGCTTTTACCTTCATCGAAGGGGCCGAACTAGTATAAAACTCTCGTGCCCCCTTGTCCGGTTTAACCCCTTCAAGCTAACCCGTAGTGATGGCTCCACGACTAAGTCCTTTCATGAGGACATCTGCTGTGACAATTCCACGACAGTTGGGGTTAGAAGGGGTGTAGCTGGTTCTCTATCCAACTTGGTAGGGGTACAATCTGCGAGTCTCTGGGTTATGTGTGGTGGATCTGGTCCTTGGGCAAGTAGAACCGTGGTTCTATCTGCATCAACTGGTAGCACTATCTTTTCTGAAGACCATGTTGTTACTCCCTTAGATACAGCCATCACGCTCTCCAATTCAAATGGCTGATAAACAAGACAAGTAATTGAAAGTATAGACATTGTATGATAGACAGGTGCAATGGATAGTGGGGAATAAAAGAGGGCATGAAATAATTCATATTTATGTTGTCTAACCAAACAGGATAGCATGACACAATTTCACATATATGATGGCTAACTAAACAGGATAGCATGACACAATTTCACATTATGATGGCTAACTAGAAAAGATGGAAAGACATAGTTCAAAATATGAGACTATGTAAACAGGATAACATGACATAACTATAGAATGTGTTTATTAAATAGGTTGGCATGCCATAATTCACATACATTCATGGATAGAAAGCCATAATTCAAAATATGATGACTGTAAACACTAAACAGGATGAGATGATATAACTATATGATGTCTTTATTAAATGGGTTGCCATGCCATAATTCAGATAGATGATGTGTATGTACTATGTAAAAATGATGGCATGATATGATTCAAATATATTATTTATATAGTAAGCAAGTAAGCAGATGGCAATCCATATATGATGTAAAAACTAAGCAATGCAAGACAACATGCATGACATGGGTAATATAACCCTGCCAAGTTTGAGCATAGACCTCAGGGGGAAATAGGACTGGTCATCAGTCTCTGAATCCTCCTCTGAGGAGCTCTCTGTAACTAGCATGATGTCTGCTTCAGCAGGTAGCATTGTCTACTCTGAATACCTTGTTTTCACTCCAGATACTTCCAACACAGCTTCAAATGGCTGATGCACAGGAAGAGTAGTTGAATATACAAACATTGTCGACAAATGGAACACGTAATACAAAAAAATGATAGCATGATATAATTCACATACATGATGATTGGCTAAACAACATGATAGCATTGTATAATTCACATATATAATGTCTTGCAACAAGACGGCAATGCATAATTCACATATAAGATAATTAGACACTAAACAGGTGGCATTCACACAAAGCATGTCTAAACTAATCAAATGACATAGCAATGCGAGACACCATAAGCACGATATGAGCAACATAACCGTGCCAAGTTAGAACATACACCTCAGGGGGGGAATAGGACTGGTCATCTGTCTCTGAATCCTCCTCTGAGGAGCTATCCGTAACCAGCGAGATATGCGCTTCGTCAGATAGCATAGTCTGCTCTGAAGACCTTGTTTTCACTCCAGAATTTGCCATCACCGTGTCAAATGGCTGATGCACACGAAGAGCAGTTGAATGTACTAACATTGTTGACAAATGTAATATGTAACAAAAAAAAGGATGGCCTGATATAATTTACATATAATATGACTGACTAAGCAGGATGGCATTGCAAAATTCACATATATGATGCCTGGCTAAACAAGATGGCGTTGCATAATTCACATAAACGATGAATAAACTAAACAGATGGCATTCACACAAAGGATGTCTAAACTAAGCAGATGACATATTTGATGTATAAAGTAAGCAATGCAAGACACCATATGCATGATATAACCAACATCAGCATGCCAAGTTAGAGCGAACACCTCAGGGGGTAAATAGGAGTTGTCTTCTCCTTCTGAATCCCCCTCAGAACAGATATCTTCCTCTTGATTACAATCTGAAATGCTTGGAGGGGGGCTGCCTTTGCGCCTACCATGGAGTGACATCTGCATGAAATTTTATTGCCACGCAAGGCTCGTCTCTTTTGCTCTACATGTTCAGTTCCATTGTTTACAATAACTGTCATGCATAGGAATAAAATATAGTGAGATTATGTAAGGAGTGCATGCAGAAATCCAGAGTGATGGTAGCAACCTGTGGATAGACCCAAAACCAATAATAGCAGGAAGATAATGGCTTCAGTTAAAAAATACAGATAATGGCTTCTTTAATGTTTATTTCCCACCTAACATGAAACTCATAGTAGGCACCGAAGATTAACCAGATAGTAGATAGAGGCCCCGATATGTACCCCACAACCATTTAAAAACTCAAGTTTGACCATTAGTTTGGAGCTGACTCAGAGTCTAATCGGTGAACAGGACGATAAAGTAGCATGTAATATTAAGCGATGCATAACGTAAGCAGACTTGAAAGAGTGCGACCTCTCTTGCGGACCCGTGTAGTCCTCGAGGTCATCTGCTCGGTTGATGATGGTAATGTAGTTTTCATGGCTGCCAGCAGAGGGGAGGAAGATCTGAGGTGGCGAAAGACAGTCTGGAGGCCCGATCCCTGCTGTGCTGGACCCTTCTGTCATTGCAGCAGCTGAGCTGGGGTGGACGACGTCGCAGTAGGAGCGGGACAAACCACGTAAGGTTTTCTTTGACAACTATTTGTGAGAGAAGTAATTCTATAAGGGCTCGTTTTAATTGGAGAATTCCAACAATGCAGGGATAGGAAATAGACAGGAATAGGATAGGAATGCACGTGCAAAACAGAGAATTTAAAAACACAGGATTTTTGCCAATCTAGGTGTTTGATTCACAACAATTGGAAGATCACAGGATGCAAAGAAGCATGGTGAGATTAAGTCAAACCACTAGAAAATGTATGGTTATAATGCTATTATGCTACTATCTCTTAGTCTTGTGCTTCATGAATAGGAATTTCAAAATTAGGACAAGTGAAAATTAAAATTCCTACGTTTTTTCTTTCAAGGAGACACTAAAGGAACAAATCCGTGTGCTCGGTGGACAATATATATAACATGTAGAGTAAAAAAGAGATGCAACAAGTGTACAACCTCTTTGGCGAACCCATGTCGATCTCAGCGTGATTGGGTTGGCCGGTGAGGATGCTCCGGCTGACTTTGCTGTCGGAGGAGGGGAAGAAGATCTTAGGCGTCTCGAGATGGAGCCCTAGGTACTGCTCCGCTGTGATGGAGCGTTTCATCGTTGGAGCAGCTCCAGTGAGTTGTACGACGCCGAGGCTGAAGCAGGACAAGAGAGACAACGAACAACGTTAACCTGAGTGGAATTCTAATAGCATCTCCAATACATGACGTAAAATACATAACCACAAAGTGCTAGATGTAAAATACATCAGCCGCTCATATCTGAACTTAGCTGTCGAAACTGAACTTAACTATCGAAACTGAATTTTGCTGTCGAAACTGAACGCACTCGCAAGGTGAGGCTACACGTTGGTTGACTGACTTTTTCATCTCTAGTCAGTCGATTTTGGAGCTGTTGGATACGAAATCAAGGGCCTGCGGTTCATCTTCAACCTCCACCCCCCTGAGACTCCAGCCACCACCGGCCAAACAGCAGCCCCCCGCCGCCCGCGGCCGGCGGTGCGCCACCCCGCCCGCCCGAAAAACACTCCCCACCACCGGTCCGCCGCCGCCCCGTCCATCCCTCTAGGCCCACCGTGCTGAGCTTTTTCTTCGGTGATCCCCATGCCACCGCCTCGCCAACACCCCGCCACCACCGGCGACCACCGCCACCATCCTGAATCCTAAGATAGATAGTGGGGTACCTCTCCGGCGAGCCCCCCTCCCTACTGCGGCTGGTTCTTCCTTCACACGAGTGAGCCCCCACCCCCTGAAAATCGACTGACCCAAAAGTCGATTCAGTCGACTGAAGTGTAGCTAAACCGGAGCACCATCGCAAGCAAGAGCGAGAGCAGTAGCGCGAGCAAGAGCAATAGCAAGAGCAGACCAGGCAGGGGACCGAGAGCTAAAGCATTAGCAAGTCCTACTGATGTGGACGTCGCCGCCGAGGGAGCGACACCATGGAGGAAGTGGCCGGCGACGCCGCCGTGGATGGAGCCACGCCGTGTTGGCTCGGGACCGAGCGCCGACAGCACCGTGAGATCGAATCAAGAAGAAAATGCGGCGATTAGTGTACAACCTCTTTGGTGGCGCCGATTAGGCCGCAGCTTCATCCAAGGAAACGGTGCTGATGACGCTCTTCCGGTGGTGCAGGTGAAGACGGTGGTGTGGGAATGGAGGTGGCGCGAAAGACGAGGGGAACATCGGGGCAGCTCCTTCGAGGTGGAGGAGGGGTGGCTGAACCAGCGGTACGATGAGATTGACAACGGATCCTCATCTGGTACGGTGGATGAGGGACGTCGAGGTGTTGCTGTGGACGACGTCATCGGGGAAGAGGCTCCGGCTGGGTGGCGGACGGAGCTGGGTGTGGGGTTTCGTCGCGGGTTTTCGCGGCCTCGGTGTACAAATGGGTGGGCGGATGGGATGGCAGTGGGGAACCATGGCTTAGAGACGCGCTTGTCCGAAATGTGGGGTAAGTTACGAAAGTACCCCCACGGATTTCAGGCGGTTCTTTCGGTTCAGGGGTACCATGGGCATTTTGCGTGTCGGGATTTCACAGGAGGTGGGAGTTTTCGCGCGCGTTGTAATTTCGGAATAGCAAGGCCCGGGTTGAGATGGAGGGAGTTGTCGGAGCACAACAAGACAAATATATATCTTAAATATTTTGGGCTAACAAGGCGCGGGTTGAAATTTTCGGACAAGCCTAACGTGTATTGTACCAAATCAATGCGCACTACAAATTTCATTCAAAATTTTGAATTCATGTTATGTTCAATTAAAATATTTCACTACATGTATAATGCATGCAACCTACTACTCAAATGAGCGTTTTAGTGCATTCCAAACATATATACTACCGCTTCAATATGAACTAAATTTGAATTTGTTTCTGTATTTGAATAAGATCTACATAATGCAATGATTGTTGTGCACTACAATTAGTCTCGAGTTACATATGAACTGTGTGTACTATATGAACTCGAACTAGATTTTTTGAATCCACTTTATTTTGATTTCAAATCAAATTACATTTCTAGATCTAGCTAGATCTTCATAATCTAAACCATGTCTCATATGTATAATGTGTTTATCACATTATGTATGGTGCCCCGCCCCCTACGCCTACAAGTATTTAGATGTGAGTTGCAAACACCACACATTACCACAAATTCAAATAAAATGTGAGAATGTTCGATATATAGTATTGTTTAGATTGTTCGATATTTAGTTGTAAGCTGCAAATGCCACACATTATCACAAATTCAAATAAAATGTGAGATTGTTTGATGTATAGTATGGTTTAGATTGTTCGGCATTTAGCTATGAGTTGCAAACGCCATGCATTATCACATTATGGTATAACCTGTGCACAGCACGTGTATCACCGCTATATTCATGCATGCAATGTTTAAAACACTATGATCTCCTATTCAAATATATGAATCCGCTTTCATATCAAATTATGATCTTTGTTAGTCTCTTACACCCACACAATCCTCTAACCTTTGTAGGTACCACTAACTTTCTCTCGTGCATGCACACGCCCTCCTCGCCCTCCACCTCCCTCGGCATTCTATACACCGGGCACATTCATTTTTTTCTTTAGGTCGTTCTCCCAGAGTCTCCACAACTCCTTTTCGACACACACCGATCTATGAACCTCTCCAGCGATGCCTGCCTACAACATACACACACACACCTTCAATCTCCTCCTTTATGTGTCATTGCCTCGTGTCTCTCATACGGTCAGACACACGTGTAAACTCTCGCCCCTCTTTTCATCGATCTCACAACCGCACACTCCTCCCCCTATCTAGCTAGTAGTTGGGCCTCTCGCACCAGCTCCTCGCTCCATTCTCTCTGTCTATCCGTCTCGCTGGGCCTTATATGCCTCTGACAAATGGACATACACCGAGCGATCTCTTGCTATACATATAGCTAGCTAGGTCCTTATAACTCGTTTTTACCCACACGTCAATCGATCTACCTCATTAGTTGTGTCTCTCCCTTCCTCCGACAAACAACAATTGATCTACCGATCTAGTTAGGTTTGCTTACCAAACACATGGTTCCCCTTCATCATCCATGGATGCGTCCTGATAGATCTATCACGCACAGGCACACAAAGAAACACATCCCCACTCTTATTGATAACATTGCAGTTCCACCCTCAGTTTGTCTAGTAGGCCTCTCCCACCATCTTTGAGAAGCAACTCCATCACGCATCCAGCACTCTACCCCTCTCCCTCCCTCTCCCTCCATCTGTCTCTCCTCTCTCTCTGTCCCATCATATTTGCCGTCCTTCAGTTATGTATGGATGTTGACCGATCTCCCTCAAGACATAGCTAGGTCCCTCCTTCTCAACACATATATGAGTCGTTCTAACTCTATAGTTAGGCCTCTGCCTACCCCTCCCCCCACCCCCTCCCCCCCACACACACCGATACGTCGAGCGCTCTAGTCATGTCTCCCCGCCACACACAAACTTGACATGTGCCCTCTGACATTCTGGTAGGCCAGTCGCCCTATATCTTTGACTTGCACACACACACAATTCCGATGGCTCTCTTCATCGATCTCGCACCCACCGACTTGATCCTCTCTTCGACTCTATCGATAGCTATGACCCTCCCTTTTTTCTCGTGAATTGCCCGACCCTCTATGTATGATATGGATAGGCCTCCATTTCACACATATTGCATGCAAAATTTTGTTTGAGATGTCATCGACACATATTCCCACAAATAATTCACGAAATCAACCCCCCACCCCACCCCCACCCCACCCCAAAACAAAAAACACTCACGAACGCGGTTTGTATCTCTCACACACACCCACGTAGGTGGGGGACGTGCACGAAGAGAAGAGGTGCATGCACGACGAACATACTCCCGTCTCTTTCCCAACCACACCCATGCAGGTACACGGTGGAGCTCATTTCTGTACGAAAAAGGCAGCCCATGTGGTAATTTGGCATTTGTACTGGTTTTCCACTTGGTGGAGGGAGGATCGTCTACCACGGGTGAACAAACAAATTGCGACTTGACGTGTTATGTTAAAAAAAGAGGCAAACCATGTGGGGCCTACCTTAGAGGCAAGGCTCTATACACTGGAGTACTTTTGATGTGTCCCGTCAACTCGCAGAACAAAGAGAAGCTTGCTTAGTACGCCATCTCCCCCGTACCTAAATATAAGTCTTTGTAGAGATTTCACCATGAACCACATGCGGATGTATATAGATGCATTTTAAGTGTAGATTTATTCATTATGTTCCGTATGTAGTGGAATCTCTAAAAGACTTATCTACTAGTAATAGCTAGCCGCCACTACTAGGAATTCTCTATCCTCTCCTTGAGCCACATCATCAAAATTGATGTAGCCATTAGATGAAGTAAATCAGTCCATAATAGCAATCTGATCTAGACGTTGAGAGGCTCCGCACTAAGCCACATGCAAGCAAGGATGCAAGGATATAGTGGCGGCATGTGAGTGAGTTTTAAATTACATCAACATGTCTGCATGCAAGGATGCACCGGTAGCATGCATGTAAGTGAGCTTTTATGTCCCATTAACATGTCAAAAAGAAAAATATAATCCCATTATGCAGTAGGAGTTGGCTGATCTATTTTCCTTACGTGGATGATCTAAATGATGATGGGAGTTTATTTAGTTTGGCAACCACATTTGTCATGCGGTTATAGAGTTTTTTTAGTTCTATGAAATCGATAATTTTGCGCAGAGAGATATACCGCTGTTCCGCGGCAACGCGCGGGGACTCATCTAGTAATATTTAGGAACGGAGGGAGTACTATGTAAAGAGTTAGGTGTCGCACGGTGATAGTGTGAGGTGGGCCACGTAATCACTAAGCCTGCGTGTTTTCTCTGCTCTTGCATGCCTCCACTGTAAGAATGGAGAAAATTGTAATCTAGTAGTAGTACTCCCTCCGGTCCTTTTTACTCTGCGTATTAGGTTTGGGTCAAGTCAAAGTTTGCAAAGTTTGACCAAATACATATTAAAACATATCAACATTTACCATGCCAAATATATATTCCATGAAACTACATTTCATAATGAATCTAAAGATATTGATTTGACATTGTAAATCTTGATACCTTTTTCTATAAGTTTGGTCAAAGTAGAGATGCTTTGACTTCACACAAAACTTATATGAAAACTAAAAAGGACCGGAGGGAGTACCTCCTTTCGCTGAAAGTGTGGGACATCCAGCAGTCCTACCACCTCAGTAATAAAGACCAATGAGCCATCAAATCACATAGACCCAGCAGTAAGTTGGATAGATGAAGCAACCATCACTCTTGAGCTAGTGAGAGGTCGCGTCCGCTCTGCCAGGGCATGAATTCGGCACCGATTCTTTGGAGCGGCGCTGACCGTTTCGGGCGGGAAGCGCGCGCGGGCGATGGAGGGGATTTGGGTGGGGCAGGCTGGTCAGGAGCGGGCGTGGCAGCTGTCCGCATGTCCCTACTGGTCTCGCCTAGAAACTACAGGATGCACCACTCTCGCGGCTAAAATCGTACACTACACAACATCTCTCGGTAGGAGTAGGTCGATCTGTTGCTCTCTCTAACACACACATGTTGTTAAACACACACACACACGCACACGCACCCACCTTGGTCCCGTTGCACCTTCTAACGTGACTTATTACACCTAGACGGAGGGAGTAGTAAGTATACGAGATACGGCGGCACACTGACTTAAGTTGAATACAAGTGTCCAAAATTTGTGTGCATGTTATAATAAGGACTCACTTAAATTAGTACGTGAGCGAACAGAGGGATCAAGTGGACAGTGGTCCCGAGCAGTAGCGAGATGTGTGAGGTAAGAAACACCGCTGGCGCTTTTAATTTTTCTTATTAATTTTTTTGTTTCACACTCTAACTGGTGGGACCCAACGTACTACGTGGAGAGAGGTAAGGTGACTAAGGCTGCATTATTTCTGCACCATTGTGGATAGTCTTACCACCAAAGCCACATGACAAGATTATGATTGAAATCCCAATGACTCCCACACACACAAAAAAACACGGCATGCTTGTCACACGAATGTAGGAATGTATAAAAGGTTATTTCCCTCTCGTTGGACATAACGGGAGGGTTGTGTAGCTGGTTAGCCTGTTCGCTCATCAAACTTCAGGTCTCGGTTTCGATAACTACACTTGAGCATAATTTGTGCCAGGAGGATTCTTTGACTAGTCAAAATGTTTTCTAGGGTTTGCACGCTTCACACTCTTTCTCGAGTATATATATACACGCTGGAGCCTCAGCGCTTGTAGTTGCTCTCTTCACACTCTCTCGCCCTCTCCTGCTGGAGCCTCAACGCTTGTAGTTGCTCTCTTCACACTCTCTCGCCCTCTCCAGATCTAAACAAGACTTCATTGGCCTCTCTCTCCCTTCACTACTGCTCAAAGAGCCGGCAGGATCCATCCGCCAGGAAGGGAAGGAGGCTTAACGCTGTCGCCGTCGGCGAGGGACTACCGGCGCAGTTGTTCACTTTCCACCCAGTGGCGGCGCGGGAGGGCCTCCGACCCCTTCTTCTTTGCCGCCGTCCCGTCGCCCACCGAACCACACCCCAAGACCCTTAAGGTATAATTTACTTACTCCACATGCATTGCTCTAGCTGCATGTATACCATGTATCTTAGGACGTAGTTCAAAGAGGAAAGGAGTGGGGGGAAGTAGTGGGAAAGGTTGTATATAGCATGAATCTAGGACGTGGTCCAAAGAGGAAACGAAGGGGGAAATTTGTATAGCATGAATCTAGGACATGGTTCAAAGAGGAAAGGAATGGGGGAAAGTAGTGGGGAAAGTTGTATCGCATAAATCTAGGACGTGGTTCAAAGAGGAAAGGAAGGGGTGAAACTACTAGTTCAAAAAGGAAAGGAAGGGACAAGGCTATATAGTTTGAGCAGGACTAAATTTGCTGCGCTCACATAGGGAAAGGTGTCTAAATATAACAAAACTGGGACCAACACAAATATGCTCCTTGGTTTTTTGTTCTTTGTTGCAACAGACTGTGCATGACCACAGTACATCAGTAGATGCACATGGTGCTAGTGCGTCCACTGTCACGTGCAACTCATTAGCTGTTGTTAATCTAAGGCCCTGTTTAGTTAAAAACTCCCTAGTCTCTACCTGCTTGGTTCCAGGGAATAAACATGGACTAGAGGTTATTAAATGACATGCTGAAAGACCATGTTACCCCTAGTAATGAACTAATAGAGACAAGGTGCGATGCGTGGCAGGGGCAACTGTTGGAAAAAGTCCCAAAAAGACTCCCGCGGGGTCTTCTTTCTTTAGTCCCAAATTGCCCACTTTTAGTCCCTAAAAGCCTCTCCTATTTGGTTTAGATGGGACTGACACGGAGTTTTTTTAGTCCCTACACCAAAATGTCCCTGTAAACAAACACCCTATAATAATGCCGCTGGAAAATTGATGCAATGCCATAGTTAAAAGAAAATTACATGTTTAATGAATTTTATTGTTAATATAATCTCTATGTTAATATTAATCAATGCCACCGTTTGCTAAATGCTATTGTCTTGCTTTCTTTCCCATTTAGATAAGGTAGATGCTTCTTTTTGTTGTCTTCTGTGTCATCCATCGTTATTGACCACTAATTGTTTCCTTTGCACCTCTATGTAAACAGGGTTATCTACTTCACCTCGTTGCCATTGTGACCTTTTGTTGCACTACACAAAACACTTTTGTTTGAAGAGTGTTTTGTGCAGTTCAACCAAAATGTCACACCGACAATGTTGCTTGATTGCTTGATCTTAGTGGAACTGCGCCAGAGGAGATCTTACTTCCTATCTGTTAAGGCGAATTTGGTTTAGATCTTCTTCTTGTGAGTTGTTTTAATTCCGCATCATGAGAGGTCAGTACTAGCCTTCTTTCACATGATTCTGCAGTGTGCTTTCATATGTTGTGCTACTTGTATGATAATGTTGCTTGATTTTAGTGAACTATACAAATGGAGACAAGACTTCCAATATGTATGTGCACCATAATATCCCGTTGAGGTAAGATAAGGATATTTCACAACTACTGGCCTGCATTTTGCCACTTTCATCAGAAAATTAAGTTTAGTACTATGCTTGTGCTCCCTAATTGACATGCCAAATCATACATTGAAGGAGAAGCTTGTCTGTTATTGAACCAAGTGATGAAGGGGAAGAACAACCGGAAGAAAAACAAAAATCAACTCCCGGTGCTGTAATGAAGCACTAGAACTGTGATGACACAAGCAATGATATAGTTTTGCATCTTAATTTATTGCTATGGCTGGAACGAGCAATTGTTTTGCCACTAATTTGATGCCACTCTTAATGTAATATGTAATTATCTCTACTTTTGCCAACAGGGATCTTCTTTGAAGATACCATATATTTTAGTGGAACTGCACAAGAAGATGTTGGAAACATTAAACTAATTGAGGAGTATATAGTAAGCATGGCCATCATCGTAGATAGCAAAAGATGGTTCTGGAGAAGTGCTTCATCTGTATGCTCTACACAATAAGCCTCCTGACAAAGGTTGGTACTCGCCCACTGATTTCATCCATATGATTGAGCTTTGTCATCTCTATTGGTGTTGTGCTACTGTTTAGATACTGTCATGAAAAAGTGGTATTGTCCTTGAGAAGTGCTTCATCTGTGCTGTTTTAAATATTTTCTTTCCTTTTTTTTGAGTAAACAGGGAAGCTAGCATTTAGTAGTCCTCTTGTCTTTGCACAATAGGATCATCTTCCTCTGAAGCAGAATATGGAGTATGTGAAGTGACTAGTTCCAATTATGCCAGGATGAAGAAGCCATGTCTATCTTATCATCAGAAGGAGTAGTTGAAGTATGGTTACATTACTCCCCACAAGACCAAACTAACTTCAGCTCAGAAGGACTGACAAATCTCCAATTTTTTTGCTGTGATGCGCGAGTACAATGTTGTTCTAGGATTATTTCTGGTGAGTTCCATTTTTCTAAAAGTTTGCTCTACATGGACCATGTATGTGCCTGTTGAAACTGTCAATTCACAGTATAGTTTGCTTTATACAAATCACTTTTTTGTATTTGTGCAAACAGGGGTGCTCAGCTTGATTTCAATGGGAACTACACAAAATGTTCATGAATACATCGAATCATTCATTTCCACCACAAGAAAGGAGGTGCCGATAAGTTCAAGGCGTTGCAACATATAAGGGCGAAATCATACAAGCTACGCGTGAATTTGGTTGATTTTGGTGGAACTGCACAAAAAGAACAACTGGTTTATTTAGCACGAGGTGCCATGTCAATGTCCGAACTGATGGCAAACCCTGCCCATTCCACAATCGTAGGCATTTGATATTTTGGAATGGGACAACCTTGTCAAATTTTGCTCATTGATTTTAGCAAGACATGCGTTTGATATTTTTGAATGGTACACCCTTTGCTGTCAGCAGCGTCGATCAATTTTTTCTTTATTCTTTAGTTGTGAAGTAAATATTGCCTCTGACATGTGAGTCACTAAGATGATAATCATTGATTGTTTTAAATGTTCTCTATGAATTGCCAAGCCTGTGTGTTTGATTGCAATGTACAGAAACGCTAAAAAGCTGCTCAAACTCTTCATACTCCTTCTGTTCCTTTTTACTTCGCACATTGTGAAAGTGCATACTTTTTCATATAAGATTGGTCAAAGTAGAGATACTTTGACTGCAGACAAAACTTGTATGCAGACTAGAAAGGACCGGAGGGAGTACATGTGCAACTGCTGCAAACGAGGTGATCACCCTGGGAATAATGCTAGTACGTATTGTTTTGCATGTTCATCCAATGCCAGTGATACAGGAATTCGAACTAATCGAAATAAATTCATTCATACACGGTCAGATTTCATATAAACATGCCAGATTTCATTACATTTCATACATTCTTCAACTAAAAAGGGGTGCGCTAGAGGTATAATTAATTAACCGAAGCTACCCACCTGTGTCCCACTGAGCCGAATAGAAGCTTCAGTGACTTAACTGCAGGTGCAGTTGCATAACTGACATGTGGCCTGTTGGGCCCACGTGTCAGTCAACCAACTGCACCAGCAGTTAAGTAGAAGCAGCGTTCTTCTCCAGCGCAGCTCTCCGACTCCACGTCGCCGCCAAGAAGCTAACCGGCCGTCAATGGTCAACCCACCTAGCTTAGCTTCAAACGGAGGGTAGCAGTGGTGGCCTTATTTGGACCTGAGCGGCGGCGACCTACCGTGTTCTACTCTTCCTTGTTTTCTGTGTGGCGCGGCCTCGTTGGCAGCGGGGCCGGGCCTCGGCGGAGCCGGCGATGTCCTCTGTCTCGTTGCCGGCAGGGTGGGGCCTTGGTTGACCGGTGATATCCTCTGCCTCGTTGTTGGTGCCGCGGGGCCTCGACGGAGCAGCGCCTCGTCAACGCCAGCGGAGCGGGGACTCGTTGGAGTCGGCATTGTCCTATGCCTCGTCCTCGATCTCGCCAAACAGCACCTTGCCCGCTTCATCGCCCTCTTTGCTAGCCTCTTTGTAGGCGGCCGTAGCCTCCGCCACCTGCATGCGGTACCGCCAGCGCTCGAGGCAGCCCTTGCAGGCGGAGCGGTACGAGTCGAGCAGTGCCTCCTGCTCCGCGAGGATCGGCTCCTCCGCCTGCAGGTGCTCCTGGAGGAGATGGTGGTTGTAGGCGGCGTCGGCCTACACCTCCCGGAACTGCTGCTCACGCATCTGCCTCACCCTGTCCACATATTGGGCACGGGCGTCACCGATGGTCATGGTGCAATGCACCGAAGAGGACGGCGCGGAGGAGGGGGTTGGCGCCGGATCGTCGACTACCATGTTCTCCATTGGAGCTGACCGGCCCCCTCACTGCTTCCTCCCCTGCTCCTCCTTTGTCCTGCACGGGAGCACAGGAGTGGGAGGAAGGAGACAAACTCTCGTGCCCCCTCCCCCTACGCCTGGGCCCCGCCTGTAAGTAGCTCCAGCCACGGGTCCACGTGCATAAGTGTAGACGGGTTTCTCCTAGGTACGCTTTCCTGTCTCGAAAACGTATTTCCAATCTACTTTGGTTAAGAATACGCTTTTTGTTTCAGAAAACGTACTTCCCCTTATGCGCTTTCAGTTTTTGCTCCCACGGACCCGTTGGTGATGAAAATATCCATAGATTTGTCCCTGATCTTCAACTCCTTACAACTTCTCAACCGTAACTCCGATCGAGTTGAAACCAGCGCTCACTTCTTCGTGTCGTCGAGCTCTATGTTTTGGTAACATTTTCACTAGGTGGTCTCATAGTGAAAAAGGCTCCGGCTGGGCAGCGGTGAGGTGGCGGATGGAGGAGGGTGGGGTTTCGCTGCTGGAACGGAGAGGTTATGGCGGCCTGGGATTTCGAATGGCAAAAAGTAGGCGATGGGAGGGGGAACCATGACTTAGGGACGCGCTTGTCCAAAATGTAGGGTGTGTTACAAAAGTACCCCCACCGATTTGACCTAGTGGCCCTTTTGGCTCAGGGTTAGAAGGGGGATTTCGCATGTCGGGATTTGCCAGCTGGAAGGAGTTTTCGCACGCGTTGTAATTTTGGGATAGCAGGGCGCAGGTTGTGAAGGCGCCAGTTTTGGGAGCACGATATCTGAATTTTCGGGATATAACAAGGCGCGGGTTAAATTTAGGAACAAGCCTAACGTGTAATATTGTACTTGTACGTACCAAATCAATTCGCTCTTCCCTCAACGGAAAAGACGAAAAAAATAAAACTATTCACACCACACAAAGAGAGAGTCTTGTCCCGTTTTACTATACAAAAGCTATTCAAAGCTACTCCCTCCTTCCATCTATATAGGGTCTAATGCGTTTTTTGAGGCTAACTTTGACCAAATACTAGAGCAATAATATATGACATGCAACTTACACAAAGCACACCGTTAAATCCGTGTGTGAAAGGAGCTTTCAATGATATAATTTTCACACTGTGCATGTCATGTACTATTAATCTTGTCAATAGTCAAAGGCGGTCTTAAAAAAGGCGTTACGCCCTATATAGATGGAAGGAGGGAGTATGAATCCATGTTATGTCCAATTAAATTTTTTTGCTGGCTGTATAATGTATGTAACCTACTCATACCAACATTTTAGTGCATTCCAAATGTCTATACTACCGCTTCAATTCAAACTAAATTTGAATTTGTTTCTCTATTTCAATAAGAATCTACAATCATGATTTTTGCCAACTTCAACCATCATTCGTGTATTACCTTAACAACACACCACAAGATTAGTATAGAGATAGATATGAACTATGTGTACTATATGAACTCGAATTCAATTTTTTAATACACTTGATGTTGATTCCAAATAATAGTAAATTTGATGTACTAACTATATATTCATAATCTAAACCATGTTCCATACATACACCATGTTTATCACACAAAGTATAGTGCCCCGCCCCCTACATTATGACAAGTATTTAGCCCTGAGCTGCAAAAGCCACACATTAGCCCAAATTATAATCAATGGTCTACATTATGATATCTTCTTCAAGTATCCGTATCCACTTTTTTATAATGAATTATGATATTTGTTCATCTTCTACACCTTCATGATCCTCTTATCTTTGTAGGTAGCTAGTGCTAACTTTCTATCATGCATGCACACACCCGCCCCCCTCTCAACCACTGTCGGCGTCCCCTCCATCGCGCACGTTCATTATTTCTCATTAGGTCGTTCACCTGCGATGTGTGTAGGCCCCCCGGCTCCTTCTTTCCGGCACACACCGGTTGATATACCTCTCTAGCCAAGTGTGCCTACCACAAACACATACTTCCTATCTTCTCTTCTCACCGTCCCAGCCCCCCTATGTCCAATATGATTCCACGCAGGTGCACACTCCCGCCCCTCTTTTCATCGATCTCATACTCGCACACTCCTCCCCCTCGACATGGTAGGCCTCTCGCACCACCTCCTAGCCACACCCCTCTCCCATGTCTATCTCTCCGGACATTATTTGCTTCTAACACATGCATGCATGTATACGTACTGTTCTCCCTACATATAGCCAGGTTGATTATAATTCGTTTTGCCCACGCACCGATAGACTTACCTCACTAGTTATGTCTCTCCCTTTCTCGGGCACACGATGGTTAATCTTCCTATGTAGTTACGTATGCTTACCACAACCATATCATCTCCCCTCATCATCCTTGCATACCTCCCGACCCATCTCTCACACGCACGTGCATAGACAAACAGACATCCCCCGCCCTCTCTTATTTATATTACACTCGTACCCTCCGTTTGTCTAGCAGGCCTCTCCCCACCATTTGTGAGATGCCACACCATCACCAACCCTCCGACACTCTACCTTTGTCTTTCTCCCAACCTTATTCCTCTGCTACACATATCCATGGATGCTGATCGATGTCCCTCAATACATAGCTAGGTCCCTCTCCTTCCCCACACATATACTAGTTGATCGGTCTCTGCCCCCCCCCACACACACCGATAGTCGAACGTTGTAGGTAGGTATCCATGCCACAGAGAAAAGCTGCACCTCTTCCCTCTCAAATTCCAGTAGGCCAGCCACCCTGTATCTTTGATGCGGACAAAACACAAATTTGATTGCACTCTTTATCAATCGCGTAGCCACACAATTCATCCATGTTTTCAATTCTATCGATATCTCGCGTCTATGACTCCGTTTCACACATATTGCATATGTTACGTTTCTTTGTTAGAGATATCATCTACACATTGCCTCTGTTTTGCACAAACCATCTCTCTCACACCCACCCACATACATACCTACACCTAAAGAAGAGGTGCACGCAGGACGCATGTACTCAAGTCTAGTTCCCTGCCACACCCACGCGGGTACATGATGGAGTTCGTTTCTGTACGAAAAGGCAGCCCACGTGATAATTTGACACGTGTAGCAGTTGTTTACTCGAAGGAGGCTCGGGTACCACGCCTAGACGGAACAAAGTTCAACTTGACGCGTTAGCATTAAATAAAGTTATATATTCCTCAATGGCACGTACAGAATATAAAACGATTGTTGTGGGGAAAATGGAAAAATCCGCTGCACAATATAGAACGGAGCCTGCCTGCCAGGGTTTGTCTCTCGTCACACTATCTCACACAAGGCGGTGGTGGCCTCTCTCTCACACCACTGGTCAGTGATCCGGCCACATCCCATCGCTGCTGGAAAGGGAAGATGTGCATCATTTCTCCATTCAACAGCGTTGAGGCAGCACGTCCCGATCTGAGGTACTCGTCGTTCTCTCGGACCAAACTCCAGCGTGGTAGGGCCTTCGCCACTTGCTCGCTGCCACAATATGGGTAGATTTCAGCCGCCGGCGCCCTCCTAGTAACATCCCGACGACCCTGAGGTACAACTTCCTCCGGCCTTGCTCCACTACCCATCTTCCCATGTTGCTGCATGTGAATCTTCTTTAGTTGTTTGCTTAAAATGTATCTCGGCTGGCGTACTTTCCATCTTGCAATGTCATCCTCAAACCATTTTGATAAACCACCATGCTGCTATCTTTCCCTTATTAAATGGAATATACTTTTTTTTGTCGGCGTATGTGTCTTCCACTCATGTTATTGGGCAGTAATTGTTTCCTTTCTACCTCCTTTTGCAAACAGGGTTATCCATTTTCACCTTGCTGCTACTACGACCTTTCTACCTCACTTTTTTGTTAAGAGTGTTTTGTGCAGTTCCACCAAAATGTCACACGGGCAACGTTTTTACATTTCTGTGGGACTGCAGAAAGGGAGATTGGTTTTGCCATCATCCTCATCCAACTCCGTGCCTAATCTTCTCCAACAAGTAGTTAGTCCTAAAGAGAGATCGTGGAGGTGATCGGCTTCTATTTTTGTGTGTGTTATGTTTCATCATCTAGTTCCACAATTATTGTAATCAGACTGACCGGATATCTTTGCAAACAGGGATGGTCCACTCGATTTTAGTGGAGCTGCACAAAATGATCGGATTGTGGTATCCTCCATACATCTCTTTTTTGGCTATAGAGCTGGGTGAAACTAGCTGCCAAGTAATGAACACTATGCCCAGGAAATGTTGCCATGCCTATGAACAACATCGATCAATTATATATTTTTCTTCATTTGTACACCTTCTCACTACTTTGTCGTTAGTTGTGATGTGAATATTGGTGCTGATCTTTGAACCATTGAGATGCATTAGCACCCATGGTAGTTTCATTTGTATTTGGTGGAATGTTGTAACGAGATAATCTTGACGCAAGAGGACACATGAATCCTAAATTGAAACCTTTTTCTTCCTGCGGGAACCAAAGTTGAAACCTTCATAGCATCACAGTACAATTTCATTAAAATTATGCGTACATATAAACAAATCCTGAAGGATTGATAGCAATGCCAGAAACAATTCAACTTCCTTTCACCGACATGTGGGACATCCTTCATCCGGCTCCACCTGCCGTGCAGCAATCTTGAGTGCACAACTGCAGGGAAAGATTCACCTTGGTCGTTGTGCCATAGTAGTAATGACTAGTGAGCAGTCAAATCACAGAGCCCCACCTTCCCACAGTAAGTTGCTGGGACAAAGCAACCATCATTTCTCTGTTCCTTGAATCAGCTGGTACTCCTATATTCCTAGAGTAATATGTTGCTCGGGTGAAGAAACCATCACTTCACCTTTCCCACAGTAAGTACTAGTACCTCCTTTTTTTACTCTAGAAACAACCACACATGAACATTGGCAGTAGCAGCACAGCAACTGAATCAAAAGTCAAAACAAACGAATGAACTACTACTAATGGTGAGTGTTTGCTAGTATCATGTACTCTGTATGTCCATGTATATAGGGCTTAATGCGTTTTCCGAGACTAACTTTGGACCTGTTTGGATCCATGGGTTAGAGTTAGCTTGAGCTAGTTGGGGCTCAAATAGCCCTAAAGTATCCAAGCATGAGGGTTAAGGGATCCATTGATTCACATGGTTTAGGAACTGGAGGAATAGGAAAATCCAGGAATAGGATGTACCGTCCACTAAAATCCTACATTGGGTAGCAAAACAGAAGATTTTTCCCAAGATGTCCAACCTCATGCTTGTTTTCCTGTAAAAATGAACCAAGAAGTCCCTATAGGATTGGTTCCTGAGGAATGCAATCCTAAGAATCAAACAACATGTAAAGGGAAAATTCTAGAGGGTTTAAATCCTGTAAAATTCCTATGCAAACCCTATAAATCAAAGGAGGCGTAAATTGGAGCAAGTTGCACCAAACCGACCAAAAAAAACTAACCCACCCAAGAGGTGCTAATTGGAGATAGTTCTCATTGGGCCCACTGAAAAATCACTTTCCTCTCTCCATCAAGTGCATTTAATGTCAATCTAACACTGTCACCCAAACACCTCTTTGGCTACAGTTAGTTGAGGGTTAGTCATGAGTTAGTCTAACCTCCAGCTAAGTTAGAGTATCCAAACAGGAGCAGTATAGGACATGCAAGTTGCTCAGAGCATATAGTCAAATTCGTACGTGAAAGGATCTTTCTTTTTGAAAACAGAATGTGAAAGGATCTTCGAATGATATAATTTTTAAATTATATAAAACCTTATCAATAGTCAATGGCATCCTCGAAGAATACATTAGGCCCTATATAAAATCTTATCAATAGTCAAAACCAAGTGTTTTAAACGAGATCAAAAGAAGAAACTGGACCCACTCACGACACGACACGCCTGTCTCGTTTGGTCCGTCAGTCAAAGCGCTTCCTCTTCTTGGCATAACAATAGAGCACAATGTTTTTTTAGAATGCTCTTGGCATGTCGCTAACATGTGATGAGTTAACCGACCTCAATAGACGGCAAAAACGCCAGCCCGCCGCACTTTCAGAGAGACAAGGAGTGAGAAGGGATACAGGCTGCTGGATTACTAGAGCTAGGTGTCGCACGGAGGCCAAGAAGTATGGTTTAGCCATCTGGTATGATGTAACTACACTGGGCTTCCGTGTTTCGTACTCTTCCTGTCCACTTTGGAGATGATCGGTTGATTTTATATCGCTGAATAATATAAAATATTATGAGTGCAGATGATCCACCATGAGGTTCCTTGCTCCTTCTTGGTCATCGGGAATCTATGTTCTTCCACTCTCTTTTTTGACGTGAGCTTTGTTCATCCTTTTGCCAACACGCAGCAACTCGCAGAACGACGAGAAGCTTGCTTACTATGCCTTATCCCTTGCCAATGCGTGCGCAGTGGCTCGCAGCACAAGGAGAAACTTTTTCTTACAAGCGATGGACGTGCAGTGGTTCATAATGGGAGTAACATACTCCTAGGTAGTAACATAGCGCGGTCCAAGACATGTTTGCTTATGTGGCATGTATTTAATGAGGAGAGATGTGTTTAGAGTAACATAATATTTTACTGTAACATAGCGCTTTCCAATAGAGGATGGGTCTACAAGGTAATTAATGAAGCCAAACAGTGTGACATTACTACTATGTTACTATGGAGGTAGTAACATAGATTAGTTTCGTATGCATGACTAGTCTAAGTTACTCTGCACTATGACCAACCTAAGAGCATGGTTAATAGTATAGCTAGATGATGGCTATAAGAAACTGCCATGTCATGTATAGCCATCATTTAGAGTCACTCATATAGTAGTGTGGGCTACAAGGTTGGCTATAAATTACTTAGTACTTTTTTGAACCTTCTCTCTTTCTCTTCACATTTATTTTATTTGTCTAGGAATCCGCATATAGCTAGGCTCTTGCATGAGAGCCCACTCCCCATAATTTTCTTTGTCATCATTTGAGTCCTGGAAGATCTCACACACATCATCATTAGGCATGCAGCCGCCTTGATAGACAATGTGCGCAGAAGGAGTAGAGGCGACTAGGGACGCACCATGTCGTGGGCACTCCATACGTGCTCGTGTGTGTGCAGCATGCGTGCTTTTCCATCGGTGCTAGCTCTAAGGCCGAGGTTATGATGGTCTTCGTATCTCACTAGTCGTTGAGCAACAACGGCAAAGAGGTGCTGCAAGAGATGCGTAGGCGCCATTGTGTGCGAGCTTCGTCGTAGCATGACGAACTGGACGTCACCGTAGATGGCGCACGCCTCCATGCAGCCAAGTGTGTGCGCATGCATGTGTTATTCACGTGCATTCTATGGCCGAGTGTGTGTGCATGCATGTGTTGTGTACGTGCATTGTGTGCTCCACGCTGTGCGCGTATGTGCATGAGTTGGATCGACATGAGTTAGTGTGTTGGCGTGTGTACATGCGTGGCTGCGTGCGTCCTGTACATGCATGGCTTCTTGCGTGGTTATAGATATAAACTATAAAACATCTTCAACTTAGCATCGTGATGTATCGTCTCTAGTGGTTAGCGAAGAGTTCATGTTCTTTTATTTGATTATAGGTGGGCGGGCGGCAAAAAACAGGGGAAAACGTGCAAGGTTCCCTGCAGACGCTCCACCGCGAGGTTCCTTGCTCCTTCTTGGTCGTTGGGAATATATGTTCTTCAACTATTTTTTTACGTGAGCTTTGTTCATCCTTTTGCCAACATGTGAGAGATCTAGCATCAAGGCACACGTGTCATGCAAGAAAATTGAGATAATTAGATAAGCAGTGCGTAAGTGATTCGTGCACTTCGATGGCACCTACTACACAATATTTTTTCTCCTCGATGGCATGTGAATAGTGCACATACTCAACGTCGGAACACGGGATGGGGGGGGTAGTCGTGACATGCTCACCCTTCTTTGGAGAGAGTACGTACTCCCTCCAAATAACTTTGATGTGTCCTCTCAACTCGTAGAATGATGAGAAGCTTGCTTACTATGCCTTCTCCCTCACCAACGCGTGCGCGGTGGCTCGCAACACGGGGAGAAACTTTTGCTTACAAGCGGTGGACGTGCAGCAGTTCATTTGGTGTCAGATTGCTAGAAGTACTACTATAGTACCATCATTATTGTTCGACTTCCGGAAGAGGCGAAGAGCCAAGCGCAAGGTCACCTACTAACCTTAGTCTAGGCATAGTGGGAGTAACATAAGTAGGGGTACCTCCTTTTTTATTCTTGAAACAACCACACGTGAATATTGGATGGTAGCAGCACAACAACATAATCAAAAATCGAAACCAACTAATGAACTACTACTAATGGTGAGTGTTTGCTAGTATCATGTACTCTGTCTGTCCATGTATATAGCGCTTAATGCGTTTTCCGAGACTAACTTTGGCCCTGTTTTGATCCATTGGTTAGAGTTAGTTTGAGCTAGTTGGGCTCAAATAGCCCTAAAGTATCCAAACATGAGGGTTAAATTGGAGCAAGTTGCCCCAGACCCACCAAAAAAAATATCCCACCCAAGAGTCGGTAACATGTGATGAGTTAACCGACCTCAATAGACGGCAAAAACGCCAGCCCGCCGCACTTTGAAATAGACGGGCTGCTGGATTACTAGAGCTAGGTGTTGCACGGAGGCCAGGAAATATGGTGATAGCGTAGGTTAGCCATGTAGTAGTACACTGGGCTGCCGTGTTTCGTACTCTTCCGGTCTACTGTGGAGAAGATTGGTTTATTTTATATCGCTGAATAATATAAAATATTATGAGTGCAGACGCTCCACCACGAGGTTCCTTGCTCCTTCTTGGTCGTCGGCAATCTATGTTCTTCCACTCTTTTTTTGACGTGAGCTTTGTTCATCCTTTCGCCAACACATGGGACATCTAGCATCAAGGTGCACGTTTCATGCAAGAAAATGGAGATAAGCAGTGCGTAAGTGAGTCCTGCACTACGATGGGACCTAGTGCTACGCAATAGTTTTCCTCCTGGATGGCACATGAATAGTGCATGTACTCAATGATAGAGTACGGGATGGTAGCCATGGACATGGTCAGACCTTTTTGGAGAGAGTACTAAATACTACGTATTAACTTTGGTGTGTCTCGTCAACTCGCAGAGCGACGAGAAGCATACACTAAGACTACCCACAGTGGGACTAACATAGGTAGTAACATCACACATGTCTAGATAAAGTAGATGATGTGGCAAGCAATAAATGAAGAAAGAGAGGAAATTAGTAACATCACACATATCAAGGCAAGATGTGTCTATAGCCTAATAAATGAAGTGTTGCGTGTTACCACACATATGTTACTATGGAGGTAGTAACATAGACTAATAACATGAGCATGTTACTAGTCTATGTTACTACCCTTTGTGGCTAGTCTGAGGGGTGTGTGTTCCTCGGCTCGCACCTCTTGCATCACGGTGGTCGAGCTTGGAGTCATTCATCTGGTACATGTGGCATCTCAGATCTAGACGCAAGGTGACGTACACCGTTAAGGTCCACGGTCAAGGGGGTCAGGGTAGACGTGACCTCTCACTCTGTCCGCCATTTGAAGCGGCGCGCTGGCTCAGGGTGCCGCCCGCTGCACTCCTAGTTGAACCCGCCTCCTCGCCGCATTCAAAAACCTAAATTTAAAACCGCGTGGAATGCGAGAAACCAACTCCGGCCACACACATCGGTTCAGGAGCAGGACACCGGCCAAGCTCCTCCTTCCACCATTTTGTCCACTCTTTCGACGGCATCTGATGAGTAGGAAGAGCAGTTTTCCAGCATAAAAGTCGTCTGGGTGGCCCGTCGAGCCCGACAGTTACGAGCGAGGTAGCTCGCTTCTCCACCTACCTCACCTAGCCCATCGGAGGCAGCTGCCGCACTAAGGAAGCATGTGGTTCCGCAGCTGTCCTCTCCAATATAGCTCAAAGAAGAGTGCCGACTTGCTCCACGCCGGCTTGTCGGGGAGCACAGCGGCACGAGCACCATCGTTGCCCTCGACGCTGCTGTGTCGTACATCGCCTCTAGTGTCTGCGACTGCGCCATCCGCCATCAACGCACTCGTAGTCGCGATATGAAGGTAGAGAAAGAAGCCGCCGCAGATATCGACGAGGTGCTGCGGCTACGCGGATGTCGACGAGGTGACGGGTAGCACGTCCCCGCCCGCCGCCATCATCAAGGAGAAGTAGAATACTGGAGGCCACCGCCGATTGTATCCCATGAAGGACACCATCGAGTATCAGTGTACAAAAATAGGGGTGCATCTTTGTACCCCTTTTCCCAGTGCACGGGCAGTCAGAGCCGCACCCACGGCCACAACAAGCAGAACTAGGGAGGTGAGCCAAGGTAAGATCGAAGCTCAAGACAATCAAAGCAACGCCAAGGCCAAGACCACAAAGAGCAGGGGGACGAAGCAAGTTCCCCCGGCAAGACCCTTGCTGGGTGGCCTCAGCGGCCCCGGTAAGACTCTTGCCGGGATAGCTCGCCCCGCACCAACAGTGCGAGCCACCTTTGAGCCCACGGCCCACAGTGCCATTATTAGCGTGGGGCCAGGGCTCGGGAAGGCACCCCTATGGTGGCCTGTAGATCTTTGTGAACACATATTCAATATCAGATTAGAAGATGATGATTCTCGGCAAGATCCTTGCCAAGGAAGGCCACCAGACCCCCGGCAAGATCCTTGTCGGGGATGACAACACGCCACGGTGAGACCCTTGCCGGGCCACCCGGCAAGGCCCTCGCCAAAGACACCGGCAAGGCCACCGCCAAGCCCATGTCAAGCAAGCTTCCACCGCCATTCACATGCAGCTGCCAGCCCAACCAGTTGGGCGGGCACCTGCGTGGCAACATGCAGCTCCCAGGCCAACTCATCAAGCGCCTGCGTAGCGGCATTAAGATCTTCGTGAAGGCTCCACCACCGCACCAACTCAGCTGCCTGCCTGCTTACATGGCACCACACACATCCCTGGTCAAGGCGCGTGTCGAAGCGAGGAGGAGCGGCGACGGACGGGACGGGCCTCGCCCCCTTCCCCGATAAAGCAATAGGACACCTAAGCGATGCATTAAATGCACCTTGTCCTCTAATACGAGGGATAACCTCGTGCCACTGTAGACGTTTCCACCTCCTGTTTGCCACTGTGGCAACCCCTTTTTCCTATAAAAGGAGGCCCGAGGCGACGAGGATGGGGATTCGGCTCTTTCGAACCACACGCTGACCACAGCTAGTTCGAGATCTCAAGAACTCTCAGAAATACACCCACCAAAGAAGGACTAGGGTTTTACGCATCCTCCCGGCCCAAACCTGGGTAAACGATCCTTGTGTTGTCTACTAGCCCTGCTCTCCTCGCAATCCTGTGCCCCGGCAACCGTAGTAGGGACTCTTGTGATCCCATAGGTGTCGTTCCACACCGACATCCTTGCGCGCTAGGTAGGGGGCGCAATTGTGAGAATCCGGTCTGGTAGTTAGCCTAGCGGTTCTTCATCGCTTTCGGTTTCTGAGAAGAAGAAGGCTGGAGGAACGACGCCGTCTCGGCGATAGAAAATCTAAGTCATTCAGAGCCTTGGATTATTTCCTCCTACACTTAAGGTTATCATCCTCGGAGATCTGGCCTATGTATGGGAAACCTGCACGCAAGCACCCCGCCCCCTCGCGATTGGCAACGCCTTTGTTCTATTTCGAGTCCGCTCAACAGTTCAAAGCTGCGACGTCGAGAGTGGCAGGGTAGCCTTCCGCACCTGGCAACGCTCCTAACTCCGACTCGAGTCAAACTCGATAGTTCGGGCGGCCGCGCTAACGGCGGTAAGGTGGTTTGCCCAGCAGCAAGCACACCCGGCAGGCCAATGGGGATACGTCCCCACAATGCCGCCTAGGGTTTACGCGCCGGCAAGCCTACCTAGTTACGTAGGGTGGACATACAAGGAAAAATCGAACAGGAAAATAACATGCATAATACTAAAAAGTGCTGAAGAGTTATGTTACATCAAATTGTTGCTACGGTTCTAACTAGACATAGCAATTGTCTTGGTTGTGAACCTGCAGCGGCAATAAACAAAAAACGGGATGCCTAATCCAGGTGCTGGCCCTCCACCCTCAGAATTTCGCCGACTCGGCTGATGATGGGCTCGATGTGCTCCCTGAGCGGCGCAAGGTCGGTTCCCTCTGGCAAGCTCTCCAGCGCGGCGTCGAAGTCGAGGTCGGGGTACCAGTGCGCCACCTTGGTGAGAACCTTGGTCATGGCAGCCTGGCAAAACCTCCGGGACTCGTCGGCCAGTGAGGCCACCCGGTTGGCGTGGAGCCGCTCCAGAGCGCCGATGACCTTCTCGAAGAACATGGTCAGGCTGCAATTGGCGCTCACACCCCGCTCTGGGACATACCTCACGTCCGGCATCCCCATGATGGCCAGCTGCGCGACGGCCTGGTTGGCGACGGTGGCAAGGCGATCGAGCCAACGGCTCTCGCCCTCCACATGGTCCGCGAAGTTGAGGCCCTCGTTCTTCCGCAACAGCTTCTCAGCCTCCAGCTCCTTGGCCAGGGTCCCCTCTCGGTTTAAGGTCTTTGATGGAGTTGTTGGCCTCGGAGAGCTCCCCAGCCTTGCTGACGGCCGCACCCTGCGCCTTTGTCAGGGCACTGTTGAGCGTGTCCTTCTCTTGGGACAGCTTCAGGGCCTGCTCCTTCAGCCTGTCGCGCTCTGCCTCTAGCTCCTCCACCTTGCCGGTGTGAACCTGGGCCTGGGCATTGAGTGCCTCCTTGTGCCTCTGCTCCAGCTCACTGGTCTGCTGCAAGACAAGCTTCTCCACCTCTGCATCCTTGCCGCGAAGCAAGGCGGCAAGCTTCTCCTCGCGCACAACGAGGTCATCCTCCGGGGAGTTTAGCGTGGCCTCGTGCTGGGTCCGAGCAGCTTCGGCGGCCTCGGCCAAGTTCTTCACCACCTCCTGACCTTTCTCGACGTCGGCGAGCTTCAAGGTGAGATCCACGTTGCGTTTGGCCTGCTCACCCTGGGCCGCCTTGAGCTCCTTGTGGGCCTCGCGGAACCAGTCATGCGCCTTGGCAACGCGCTTCTAGAGGTTCACCTCCGCCTTCTCCACCATCGTTGTCCTGGACTTAGCCTTGTCCAAGCGGGCGCGGTGGAGCGCATGGAGCTTCCAGAAGCTGGCGCTCTTCCTGCGAGCCGTCGCCGCCAATGATCGGCTCATCGACGACCTCAAGCCCAACAGCAGCAAGCACCTCGTCATAGAACACCTCTCCCTCAACGAGTGTCCTGGTGGTCGACGCGCCTGGAAGGTGGACAAACAAATTGTCACCCACCCTCAGGGACTTGCCGGAGCCGGAAGCAGCACAGGAGGAAGTCTGGTCAGTAGCCTCCTCCTCCTCCTTGGCAAAGGTCCCGCCGGCTTCCCCGGTAGGCCCCTTGCTAGCCTCCTCAGCGGCAGCCTTGTCGGCCTCCCTGGTGGGCCCCTCGGCGGCATCCTCGGCAACGTCTTTGGCGGCCTCCTCAGCAGCAATCCTCTCGGCGTCCGCCTCGGCGGCCTTGGCGACGCCCTCAATGACGGCATGCATGCCCTATGGGTCCACCGAGGAAGAATATGGGCGCCGAAGAAGGGGGTGAGGCAAGGCCAGGACCAGGAGCCAAAAAAAGGGGTTAGCAGGGACGAATGGTAAATGACTTACCTGTGCCAGTACCTGGCTGGGAAATAGAACCCCCCTCCCGCCCAACATTTGGCGTCGAGGAAAAGCCGCCGGCGCCCAAGTTCTCCTCCTCCATGTGTGTGGGCCCGGTGCCTGGCGCCCTTGCCGGGGATGCCCCCGGGGAGGCGTGGTCGATGTGGGCGGCATGTTGAGAGTAGCCCTCTGTGTCTCCTCCTGCAGCCGCTCTCCTCCTGCGTACTTGACAAGGTCAGCACCAAGGTGTCGTCCCCCTGACACATGTCAACGGGAGAAGAGTGATGAACTTACGCTGGGGGCTCTGCCGGGGGCTGCTGTCCGGGCTGCTCAACACCACCAATGGCACCCCCGAAGTACCAGCTGGGGGCTGGCCACCCGCAAAGACCTTGGCCCTCTTCATTCTCTGGGCCAGCGTCTCCTCGTCCCTGCAAAGATGAAAACAAGTCAAGACAAGCAACACAGATTGAGGAGGCAAAGATAACGAAAAGGAACCAGATACTTACTCGTCGTCCGCCTCCTCCTCCGTTGTCTTCCTCTTCCTCCTCCGGCTGAGGAATCCATAATCAAAAGTAACCACCGTGTCAACATTCGCCAGAGGAGGAGAAGGAGGTGGTGTCTGGGCATGCACGAATGAAGAAGGGGCAGCTGTCTTGTTCTTCATCGCGGCCTTCGCCGGCTTCTTTGCTGCCGCGGCCCTTGTATGGCGCCCGGGCTCCTCCACGGTCAGCTGTGACCGTGCAGCCCTGCCGGGCCGGACCGGCTCGCCGGAACTGGCCCGCCACAGGACTCGCCCCCTCCTCGTAGGTACCGTCAGCTCTGCGGTCTCGGCCTCCTCCTCCGACGACCTGCCGGTCAAATCCTCAACCAAAGGAGCCTCGGTGTCGGCGCTGCTGGCTTCCCCAGCGGCCCTCGCCCACCGGGCAAGCTCCTCCTCCTCCGCGGCCGCCGCGGCCTTTTCCTCCACTCCGCCGGCGTTGCCGGCCTGCCTGGCGAGTTGCGCCTCCCTCGCCCTAGTGGGGATGTAGTTCAGCTCCGCCTGGGAGGTGTCCTGGACAAGCAGCCGCTCGGCGTCGGCGTTGACATACACCTCGTGCAGGGTGTCAAAGAACTGCTGCACTTCAGCGTCCTCCGGCTCCTTCCAGCTCGGGACGGGGACGGGCGCGTTGCAGTCCGGCATCATGGCGATGATCTCGGACTGACACGAGTTGTTGCACAACGGGACCACCCCCATCGACAGCTTGAACAGAGGCCCCTTGAGGACCTTGCCGGCCTTCGCGGCGACCCTCGCGACCTTGCCGGTCCCCTCGACCTCGCTGTCGCGGCCCACGTCGAGCTGGAAGATCCGTTGGCAGAAATGGGCGTGCACCATCACTTTGAAGTTGTGGTCGAGGCCGGGGCGAAGCCGCATGTTGTCGGCGGGGTTCGTGAAGAGCTAGGCTGGCCTCCCCTTGTTATGCAGAGGAGCGATCCGGCGACGGATGATGTCCGCCCCAATCATCTCAAGGGTGAGCCCTGCTTGGGTAAGCCGGAGAATCCTGGTGATGGCGACCGTGAGCTTTCCGTCGTCGCCGTCGACATCGCTCCAATCGCTTCTGCGAACCGGTGGCGCCCAGCGAACTCTGTAGAACACCGGCGGGTCCTTCTGTTCGATCCAGCACCACCGGCCCCACCATTCTTCCCACCTCTCCTTCATGGCGCCGTCTGGGTATGCTCACTTGGATATTGGGATCCAGGCGATGCACCCCGAGATGGCACCTCCCGTTTGGATCCGAGGGAAGAAGTAATGGCGGAAGAGCACCGTGTTGGGGTGCACCCTGGCAAAGCCTTCGCAGAGGTGCGCGAAAATGGCCATGCATGCCACCGCATTCGGAGTAAAATCCATGAGGTTGAAGCCGAAGGTGTGCATCATGTCGCTGAAGAAATCGAAGAAGGGAGGACAGAGCCCGCAAGAGAAATAATCAACAAAGAAGGGGTACTGATTTGGGGCAGCCTCGGCACAGTCGGCGGGGATGACGCGCATGGCCGGATGCCCCAAATTCTCTCCCCCCATATTCACTCCCCAAAGGGGCCTGATGGAGTCCCGAAGCTCGAACATGTCGACCGTCAAGGGGAAGAAGGAAGACTGCGTCCGCTGCACCGCCAGCGCACTCTCCGGCGGCTCCGCGGCTCCGGCATCCTTGGACACTCCCTTGCCCTTGGCAAATTTTGGCGCCATGGCGACTGGGGGACGAGGGAGGACAGAGGGCGGTGGAAGCGCAACGACGGCAAGCGGGGACGAAGCTTAAGGAAGAAGAAGATAGACGGAGGTTTCCGAGATTGGGGTTGCATGGAGGGTAAAAGGAATAGTGCGCCCGTGGTTATCCCTTTTTATGGGGAAGCCGCAGGGCGCGCTGCCCATTTACTACGATGTGACGCATGCGTGTGGAAACCGCCCCATGCGTGCCGCCCACGTCACGCACACCCCTCCACGCCGCGCCATGCGCGCGGGTCATGGGAGGCGGAGCGCGTGAAGAATCTTACCATGGTAAAAACCGCCCCACCTGCCTGCGCACCGCTTTGGGCCTGACCAAACAACATCTAGGCCCGGGGGCTCCTGTCGCTGTACAAAAATAGGGGTGCATCTTTGTACCCCTTTTCCCAGTGCATGGGCAGTCAGAGCCGCGCCCACGGCCACACCAAGCAGAACGAGGGAGGTTAGCCAAGGTAAGATCGAAGCTCAAGACAATCAAAGCAAAACCAAGGCCAAGACCACAAAGAGCAGGGGGACAAAGCAAGTTCCCCCGGCAAGACCCTTGCCGGGTGGCCTTAGCGGCCCCGGCAAGACTCTTGTCGGGACAGATCGCCCCGCACCAACAGTGCAAGCCACCCCTGAGCCCACGGCCCGCAGTGCCATGATTAGCGTGGGGCCAGGGCTCGGGAAGGCACTCCCGTGGTGGCCTGTAGATCTTTGTGAAGACATACTCAATATCGGATTAGAAGACGACGACTCTCGGCAAGATCCTTGCCAAGGAAGGCCACCAGACCCCCAGCAAGATCCTTGCCGGGGACGACAACATGCCACGGCGAAACCCTTGCCGGGCCACCCGGCAAGGCCCTCGCCAAAAACGCCGGCAAGGCCACCACCAAGCCCACGTCAACTAAGCTTCCACCGCCGTTCACATGCCGCTGCTAGCCCAACCAGCTGGGCGGGCACCTGCGTGGCAACATGCAGCTCAAAGGCCAACTCATCAAGCGGTTGCGTGGCGGCATGCTGATCTTCATGAAGGCTCCACCACCGCACCAGCCCGGGGGCCTGCCTGCCTACATGGCACCGCACGCATCCCTGGCCAAGACGCGTGTCGAAGCGAGGACAAGCGGCGACGGACGGGACGGGCCTTGCCCCCATCCCCGATAAAGCAAGAGGACACCTAAGCGATGCATTAAATGCACCTTGTCCTGTAATACGAGGGATAACCTCGTGCCACTGTAGACCTTTCCACCTCCTGTGTGCCACTGTGGTAACCCCTTTTTCCTATAAACGGAGGCCCGAGGCGACAAGGACGAGGATTCGGTTCTTTCGAACCACACGCTGACCACCAAAGCAGGACTAGGGTTTTACGCATCCTCGCGGCCCGAACCTGGGTAAACGATCCTTATGCTGTCTACTAGCCCTGCTCTCCTCGCAACCCTGCGCCCCGGCAACCGTAGTAGGGACTCTTGTGATCCCATAGGTGCCGTTCCACACCGACAGCGAGGCGACGCCGATGAATACATCCGGTGTCTTGCACGATTCTTCTTCTACCGGATTCTGAAGGAGGACAAAGAGATCGGGCGGCGACCTTTTAGATTAGGTATTTTAATTCTACCAGGCTGGTTGTAATGGGAGTATTATAAGTAGTATCATGCATGCCAACTAGTAGTAGGCAAATTTGATGAGGTGGAGTAGAATTAAATGAAGAAAGAGAGAGTTGAGTATCATATTATCATACTGTATGGAATTAAGACCTCTTCCAATGCAAATGTGCTTAGATGAGGTGCTAAGTGCATTAAATGTCTTAGCAAATCAAGTCTCCAATACATAGGTGCTTAGTTTGTTGTTGCTAAGCTTGCTTCATTTAATTAGCTATAGACTCAAAATTGTCTTTCCACCGTTTCTTCCTGGGCCACCAAACTAGTGTCTCTCTTCTTAATTAAATTGCCACATCATATTTTATGCCTACATGGCAGGCTTAGCAGCTATACATGGTGGAGCTCTGGGAGAGGCCAAGGCTAGTCATAGTGGGGATTAACTTATACTGTAACATATTACTATGTTACTCTAAAGATCTCTCTCCTCATTAACTACGTGCCACATAAGCAAAATTTTCTTGGAGTGCGCTATGTTACTAGTACCTAAGTTACTCCGACTATGACGCGGGCGTCGAGCCGATGAGGTAGCCCAACGACCACTTGTGCTTGAAAGGCACCCACATGATCTCCTCTCCTCGTAGGAATGGTCGGGGTCCATTGGGTACATCTCCGACGACATCTGCGGCTTCCGACGGTGTCATTGCCATTTCATTAGTGTAAATAATTAGTCAATTCCCAGTCAACAATCGAAACCGCCTAAACTCTAACATGTGAACACTAAAACCATTCAAGGGGGTGATATAACCGGTTTTAGATATTTGAGGGTAAAAATCATACCGAAATTGACTTTGGGGGGTTATTTGTCCATCAACTTACATTTGAGGGTGAAAAATATACTTCTTTCAATGGTTCGCTGGTCATAGTATTCTTTTTAGATTTATAACATGTGGGACTGAGTGTGAGCGAACTGACCTCAAAATTGCCTACCGGACGCAATTTAAGAGAGACGAGGAGCAAGAAGCGATACGGGTTGCTCGTGTCATGCAAGAAAATGGCTGGTCTCATGTTTAAAACTTGTTGTACTATAGTAGAGGAATATGTAGATGTAGATGTAGTGTAGACGTAGATTTAGATGTAGATGCACATGTTGAGATGTAGACAAAAGTGAGACTCACCAACGGTCACCAACGTAGGCCGAGTACGAGCACGAATCACCCACAAAAAAAGGAGTATGTGAATGAAGTGAAAAATTGCACGCATGGACGCAAGTACTTTGTGCCTCATTCCCTAACACACACGCGCGGGTACATAGTGGAGCTCATTTCTGGATGAGGAGGCAACTCACATGATAATTTGACGCGTTTGGTTGTTGTTCACTTAGTGGAGGGTTGGGAATCACGCGTGGACGAATCAAATTTTGACAATAACGCAGTGGCGTGTTTGTTTTTAATTTTTTCTTCAATGGAACGTACGCAATTTTTTTCTTGAATGGCACGTGAATCATGCACATAATCAATGACGGAGCACGGGATGGGATGGTGGCCATGGACATGGTTGGCCCTTTTTGGAGACTACTACACTGGTACTTTGATGTACATATTGAAAAAAACTACTACTTTGATGTGTCATGTCAACTCGCAGAACGATGAGAAGCTTGCTTACTACGGCCTCTACATAGCCCACACTTTGTACGGGTAGTTATAGTGGGAGTCACTTAGCGCACTCCATGAAAATTTTGCTTATGTGGCAAGTAGTTAATGAGAAGTGGTAACATAAATATGTTACTATAACATAGCGTTTACCAAGACAAGATGAGTCTACAAGGTAATAAATGAAGCCATCATCACATTACTGTACTACTCCCTCCTTTCCGGTTTATAGGGCTCAATTCAAAAATCTCACCAACCAAGGTAGATGATGAGTGGTGGAATACTTTTTGTAATTTGCAAGAGCACCCAATTAATGCTCTTGTTTTCCTCAAAAATTTATTTTTACCATTGTATTAATTGCAATGCATGCATGCATAAAGTACACGCATTGGTTAATTTTCTCTTAATACTTGCATGCAATTATTTAATGTACCTTGAAATCTAAACTTGTGATGGGGAACAACCAAATTGATCCTTATAAAACGGAAAAACTAAGATTTCCAGATAAGCCCTATAAAACGGAAAGGAGGGAGTAGTAACATATACTAGTGTCATATGCATGAAATTAGTAGTGAGTATGGGAGCACATGATATTTCCCCCGTTCGGACCGATCCCGAGTTGGCTTCTCACTTTCTTGGCCAACAAAAACCCATCCCCTCTCGCGTGCGCTTCTCGCCCGGCGCCAGCTGAGCCCGCCGCTCCACATTGATGGCAAGTCAGGGCGATGCGACCTCTCACTGCTTCCGCCGTTGAAGCGGTACGCCGACCAAGGGCACCGCCCGCTGCACGCCCGACATTTCAGACAACACAGTGAAGAGTAACTTTAGAGCAAGTATGACAATTAGATGACAAAAGCAGGCTATATGGATTTAAATATAGTATTTGTGCTAAGTTGAAGGAGACAGAAGAGGTGAGAGAAGAGAAGCAGATTGTAAACTTGTAGCCAGTTGTAGCAGGAGCTCCAACATACTTTGTTAGACAAAAGGTGGGGACATTATTAATGATATAGTATTATACTAAAGGGACTAAGTATTCTACTAGCAGGTTATTAGGTTGGGTCTAGATGATGTGTCAACTTCATATAGCCGGATGTTGGTTATACTATTAACCATGCTCTAAGTGTGGTGTGAGTGGGACTAAAGTTTAGTCCCATACTGCTAGGTGAGTGTGAGTTGCACCACTTTATAATGTGATCTATTCTAGCATTTGCATTAGCATGATGATAGTAAACCTACACGCATGCTCTTCGAGAATGAGCCTATCCAAGGACAAAAGCTACCCATGTGGTCTATATTTTTGTTGGTCAAAAAATTTATTAAGTCATTAATTAGTAATTAATGGACGCCTTAATTACTCAGCCATTTCGCATTTTTTTGCATAGTTGGGCTATTATTGACTTGGACCTGGGGTTTGGGCCAAAGGCCTACTATTATACTTGGTCTTACTCGCATGACCGACCTAACAGGCTCTACCCTAGCCGCCGCTGTATCATATGGTTTCGCACCATTCCAGATCTTAGTGCCGCCATGCAATTCTTCTCTAGCCCAACTTCCAGCTTGCACCGCAAGAAGGGACAATAGTCCTCCGAACCCCGCCTTTCGTGATCCTGTACGGGAAAGGGGCGATCAGGTTTTTGGGGAGCACACTCTTGTGAGTGCTGCTAGCGACGACTTCCTCAACGACAGCCTTCTTCCCCGACCTCGGTTACCTCTTCATCAACGACATGAGTGACAACATCAACCACATCGGTTCTGCTCCCACTGTCCAGTATGTGATTCTGTCCTCCTGGTTTAGTCCGCATCATTACTTTGATCTTTCCAATTGTCGTCATAGTAAATTGCTCGTATATTCAACAATCCAATCCATAAACCTGATTATAGGCAATTTACTCCGAGTGGTTTTCCTGCGCTTTTGAAGCCGCCTACTTCTAAGGGGGTGCAATATAAAAGGTGGCGCACAAGAGCAGTATATTGGTTTCAGATCATGTACTACGATGACGCCACTAAGGGTAAGCCTGAGGGCGATCTTAATCCTACACAGCAGGAAGCTTTTGAGAAGATGAATACCCTCTTCAAAGCTGCACTGCTGAGTGTTCTTGACGATTCCATTGTGGATTCATATATGTCGTTTGACAGCGGCAAAGACATGTGGGCTGCGCTCGAGGCCACCTTTGGGGCCTCGGGCGATGGCAACGAGTTGTACATCATGGAGCAATTATGTGACTACAAGATGACTGATGAGCGCTCTGTTGTTCAGCAGACTCATGAGATACAGTCACTCGCTAAGGAACTTGAGTACTTTAAGTGTGTGTTGCTGGATAAGTTTGTTGCTGGGACCATCATTGCCAAGCTTCCACCTTCGTGGAATGATTTTGCTACTTCTCTGAAAAACAAGAGACATGAGTTTTCTGTTTCGGATCTCATTAGCACTCTTGAATTTGAAGGGAATGCGAGAGCAAAAGACACACGTGCTCGGGTCGCTGAGGGAGCTTCTAGTGCCCACATGGTACACGAGAAGAACTTCCAGACCAACCAGCCCCAAATCAACAAGAACAAATCTCAGGGGAAACGCAAGTTTGATGCAAAGAACAAGCCGTCACATTCTACCAACTTCAAGAAGAATTCTCATAACGGGAAGGGATACAAAGCTCAATTTTGGTAGCAGCGCACAAAATTTATATGGGTACATCTACCTGCTATCAGGTAACCTCATGGTTCTCTAGGTATTCCTACATTCGTAACTAGGTACAATGACCACCGCAAGATGAAATAAGCTTATTCGTTCGCTGACTTGCTCATTGTAGTGCGGAATGATCCTGTCATGCGTGGATGAGCAAACAAGCAATGCAGCCGAAGGTGGAAATCAACCAAGGACTTATGAAACTATATATAATCTTCCTCAGGAAGGTCGGTATCATATGGTTTCGCACCATTCCAGATCTTAGCGCCGCCACGCAATTCTTCTCCAGCCCTACTTCCGGCTTGCACCGCGAGACCGGACAGCAGTCCTCCGAACCCTGCCTTTTGTGATCCTGTATGGGAGAGGGGCGATAAGGTTTTTCAGGATCACACGCTTGTGACTGCTGCCAGCGACGACTTCCTCAACGATAGCCTTCTTCCCTGACCTTGGTTACCTCTTCATCAACAACATGAGTGAAAACATCAACCACAGCGGTTCTGCTCCCGCTGTACAGTATGTTATTCTGTCCTCCTGGTTTAGTCCGCATCATTACTTTGATCTTTGCAATTGTCGTCATGATCTATTTACTATTGATTCAGATTAAATGTCATAGTAAATTGCTCATATATTCAACAATCCAATCCATAAACCTGATTATAGGCAATTTACTCCGAGTGTGTTTTGCTGCGCTTTTGAAGCCGCCTACTTTTAAGAGGGTGAAATATAAAAGGTGGCGCACAAGAGCAGTATATTGGTTTCAGATCATGTACTGCGATGACGCCACTAAGGGTAAGCCTGAGGGCGATCTTAATCCGACACAGCAGGAAGCTTTTGAGAAGATGAATACCCACTTCAAAGCCGCCCTGCTGAGTGTTCTTCACGATTCCATTGTGGATTCATATATGTCATTTGATAGCGGCAAAGACATGTGGGCTGCACTCGATGGCCAACTTTGGGGCCTAGGGCGCTAGCAACGAGTTGTA
Source organism: Triticum urartu (assembly GCF_056163025.1). Classification (NCBI taxonomy): domain Eukaryota; kingdom Viridiplantae; phylum Streptophyta; class Magnoliopsida; order Poales; family Poaceae; genus Triticum; species Triticum urartu. Next base: position 313,003,672 of record NC_141874.1, on the reverse strand, counting down.
CGTCATGGAGCAATTATGTGACTACAGGATGACTGATGAGCGCTCTGTTGTTCAGTAGACTCATGAGATATAGTCACTCACTAAGGAACTTGAGTACTTTAAGTGTGTGTTGCCGGACAAATTTGTTGCTGGGACCATCATTGCCATGCTTCCACCTTCGTGGAACGATTTTGCTACTTCTCTGAAAAACAAGAGACATGAGTTTTCCGTTTCGGATCTCCTTAGCACTCTTGAATTTGAGGAGAAGGCGAGAGCAAAAGAAACACGTGCCCCGGTCGCTGAGGGAGCTTCTAGTGCCCACATGGTACACGAGAAGAACTTCCAGACCAACCAGCCCCAAAACAACAAGAACAAATCTCAGGGGAAAGGAAAGTTTGATGAAAAGAACAAGCCATCACATTCTACCAACTTCAAGAAGAATTCTCATAATGGGAAGGGATACAAATATCAATTTTAGTAGCACCGCACAAAATTTATATGGCTTCATCTACCTGTTGTCAGCTAATCTCATGGTGCTCCAGGTATTCCTACATACGTCACTAGGTACAATGACCACCGCAAGATGGAATAAGCTTATTCGTACGTTGACTTGCTGATTGTAGTGTGGAACGATCCTGTCATGTGTGGAGGAGCAAACAAGCAGTGCAGCCGAAGGTGGCGATCAACCAAGGATTTATGAAACTATATATAATCTTCCTCGGGAAGGTCAGTATCTTCTCACTGCGTCCGCCATTTGAAGCGGCGCATGGGCCCAGGGTGCCACCTGCTGCACTCCCAGTTGAACCTGCCTCCTCGCCGCATTCAAAAACCTACATTTAAAACTGCGTGGAATGCGAGAAACCAACTCCGGCCACACACGTCGGTTCAGGAGCAGGACGCCAGCAAAGCTCCTCCTTCCACCATTTTGTCCACTCTTTCGACGACATCTGACGAGTAGGAAGAGAAGTTCTCCGGCATAAAAGCTGTCTGGGCGGCCCGCCGAGCCCGACAGTTACGAGCGAGGTAGCTCGCTTCTCCACCTACTTCGCCTAGCCCATCAGAGGCAGTTGCCGCACTAAGCCAGCACGTTGTTCCGCAGCTTTCCTCTCCAATACAGCTCGAGGAAGAGCGCCGACTTGCTCCACGCCGGCTAGTTGGGGAGCATGGCGGCACGGGCACCATCGCTGCCCTCGACGCTGATGTGTCATACATCGCCTCCAGTGTATGCGACTGCGCCATCCGCCATCGAGGCGCTCGTAGCCGCGACATGCAGGCAGAGAAAGAAGTCGCCGCGGATGTCGGCAAGGTGATGCGGCTACGCATATGTCGACGAGGTGGCGCGTAGCATGTCCCTGCCTGCTGCCATAATCGAGGAGAAGTAGAATACAGGAGGCTGCCGCCGATCGTATCCCATGAAGGACACCACCGAGGTGACGCCGATGAATACAGCCGGTGTCTTGCACGATTCTTCTTCTACCGGATGTTGGAGGAGGACAAAGAGATCGTACAATGACCTTTTAGATTAGGTATTTTAATTCTACCAGGCTGGCTGTAATGGGAGTATTATAAGTAGTATCATGCATGCCAACTAGTAGTAGGCAAATTTGATGAGGTGGAGTAGAATTAAATGAAGAAAGAGAGAGTTGAGTATCATATTATCATACCGTATGGAATTAAGACCTCTTCCAATGCAAATGTGCTTAGATGAGGTGCTAAGTGCATTAAATGGCTTAGCAACTGAAGTCTCCAATGCATAGGTGATTAGTTTCTTGTTGCTAAGCTTGCTTCATTTAATTAGCTATAAACTCAAAATTGTCTTTCCACCATTTCTTCCTGGGCCACCAAACTAGTCTCTCTCTTCTTAATTAAATTGCCATATCATATTTTATGCCTACGTGGCAGGCTTAGCAGCTATACATGGTGGAGCTCTGGGAGAGGCCAAGGCTAGTCATAGTGGGGAGTAACTTATACTGTAACATATTACTATGTTACTCTAAAGATCTCTCTCCTCATTAACTACATGCCACATAAGCAAAATTTTCTTGGAGTGCGTTATGTTACTAGTACCTAAGTTACTCCCACTATGGGGCGGGCGACGAGCCGACGAGGTAGCCCGACGACCCCTTGAACTTGAAAGGCACCCGCATGATCTCCTCTCCTTGTAGGGATGGTCGGGGTCCATTGGGTACATCTCCGATGACATCGCAGCTTCCGACGGTGTCGTTGCCATTTCATTAGTGTAAATAATTAGTCAATTCCCAGTCAACAATCAAAACCGCCTAAACTCTAACATGTGAACACTAAAACCGTTCGAGGGGGTGATATAACCGGTTTTAGATATTTGAGGGTAAAAATCATACCGAAATTGACTTTGGGGGGTTATTTGTCCATCAACTTACATTTGAGGGTGAAAAATATACTTATTTCAATGGTCCGCTAGTCATAGTATTCTTTTTAGATTTATAACATGTGGACTGAGTGTGAGCGAACTGACCTCAATCGACGGCCAAATTGCCTGTCGGACGCACTTTGAGAGAGACGAGGAGCAAAAAGCGATACGGGCTGGTCGTGTCATGCAAGAAAATAGCTGATCTCATGTTTAAAACTTGTTGTACTATAGTAGAGGAATATGTAGATGTAGATGTAGATGTAGTTTAGACGTAGATGCAGATGTAGATGTACATGTTGAGATGTAGAGAAAAGTGAGACTCACCAACGATCACCAACGTAGGCCGAGTACGTGCACGAATCACCCACAAAAAAAGGAGTATGTGAAAAAAGAGAAAAATTGCACGCACAGACGCAAGTACTCTGTGCCTCATTCCCTAACACACACGCGCCGGTACACAGTGGAGCTCATTTCTGGATGAAGAGGCAACTCATGTGATAATTTGACGCGTTTGGTAGTTGTTCACTTAGTGGAGGGTCGGGAACCACGCGTGGACGAATCAAAGTTCGACCATAATTCGGTGGCGTGTTTGTTTTTAATTTTTTTCTTCAATGGAACGTGCGCAATTTTTTTTCTTGAATGACACGTGAATCATGCACATACTCATTGACGGAGCACGGGATGGGATGGTACCCATGGACATGGTCGGCCCTTTTTGGAGACTACTACACTGGTACTTTGATGTACATTTTGAAAAAAACTACTACTTTGATGTGTCATGTCAACTCGCAGAACAATGAGAAGCTTGCTTACTACGCCCTCTACATAGGCCTCACTTTGTATGGCTAGTTATAGTGGGAGTCACTTAGCGCACTCCAAGAAAATTTTGCTAATGTGGCAAGTAGTTAATGAGAAGTGGTAACATAAATATGTTACTGTAACATAGCATTTCCCAAGACAAGATGAGTCTACAAGGTAATAAATGAAGCCATCATCACATTACTGTACTACTCCCTCTTGTCCGGTTTATAGGGATCAATTAAAAAATCACACCAACCAAGGTAGATGATGAGTGGTGGAATACTTTTTGTAACTTGCAAAAGCACCCAATTAATGCTCTTGTTTTCCTCAAAAATTTATTTTTACCATTGTATTAATTGCAATGCATGCATGCATAAAGTACATGCATTGGTCAATTTTCTCTTAATACTTGCATGCAATTATTTAATGCACCTTGAAATCTAAACTTGTGATGGGGAACAACCAAATTGATCCTTATAAAACGGAAAAACTAAGATTTCGAGATAAGCCCTATAAAACGGAAAGGAGGGAGTAGTAACATATACTAGTGTCATATGCCTGAAATTACTAGTGAGTATGGGAGTACATGATATTTCCCCGTCCGGACCGATCCCAAGTTGGCTTCTCACTTTCTTGGCCCAACAAAAACCCCTCCCCCTCCCATGTGCGCTTCCCACCCAGCGCCAGCTGAGCCCGCCACTGCTTCCGCCGATAAAGCGGCACGCCGACCAAGGGCACCGCCCGCTGCATGCCCGGCATTTCAGACGACACAGTGAAGAGTAACTTTAGAGCAAGTACTACAAATAGATGACATAAGCAGGCTATAAGGATTTAAATATAGTATTGGTGGTAAGTTGAAGGAGAGAGAAGAGGTGAGAGAAGAGAAGCAGGTTGTAAACTTGTAGGCGGTTGTAGCAGGAGCTCCAACATACTTCGTGAGACAAAAGGTGGGGCCATTATTAATGATATAGTATCATACTAGCAGGTTATTAGGTTGGTTCTAGATGATATGTCAACTTCATATAGCCGGATGTTGGTTATACTATTAACCATGCTCTAAGTGTGGTGTGAGTGGGACTAAAGTTTAGTCCCATACTTCTAGGTAAGTGTGAGTTGCACCACATTATAATGTGATCTATTCTAGCATTTGCATGAGCATGATAATAGGAAACGTACACGCGTGCTCTTCGGGAATGGGCCTGTCGAAGGACAAAAGCCATCCACGTGGTCTATATTTTTGTTGGTCGGAAAATTCATGAAGTCATTAATTAGTAATTAACGGACGCCTTAATTACTCAGCCGTTTCTGATTCTTTTGCATAGTCGGGCTATTATTGACTTGGACATGGGGTTTGGGCCAAAGACCTACTATTATACTTGGTCTTACTCGCACGACCGACCTGACAAGCTCTACCCAAGCCGCCACTATATCATATGGTTTCGTACCATTCTAGATCTTAGCGCCGCCACGCAATTCTTCTCCAGCCCTACTTCCGGCTTGCACCACGAGAAGGGACAGCAGTCCTCCGAACCCCGCCTTTCGTGATCCTGTATGGTAGAGGGGCGATCAGGTTTTTGGGGAGCACACTCTTGTGATTGCTGCCAGCGACGACTTCCTCAACGACAACCTTCTTCCCTGACCTCGGTTACCTCTTCATCAACGACATGAGTGACAACATCAACCACAATGGTTCTGCTCCTGCTATACAATATGTGATTCTTTCCTATTGGTTTAGTCCGCATCATTACTTTTATCTTTGCAATTGTCGTCATGATCTATTTACTACTGATTTGGATTAAATGTCATAGTAAATTGCTCATATATTCAACAATCCTATCCATAAACCTGATTATAGGCAATTTACTTCGAGTGGTTTTGCTGCGCTTTTGAAGCCGCCTACTTTTAAGGGGGTGCAATATAAAAGGTGGCGCACAAGAGCAGTATATTGGTTTCAGATCATGTACTGCGATGACGCCACTAAGGGTAAGCCTGAGGGCGATCTTAATCCTACATAGCAGGAAGCTTTTGAGAAGGTGAATACCCTCTTCAAAGCCGCACTGCTGAGTGTTCTTGATGATTCCATTGTGGATTCATAAATGTCGTTTGACAGGGGCAAAGATATGTGGGATGCGCTTGAGGCCAACTTTGGGACCTTGGGCGCTGGCAATGAGTTGTACGTCATGGAGCAATTCTATGACTACAAGATGACTGATGAGCGCTCTATTGTTCAACAGACTCATGAGATACAGTCACTCGGTAAGGAACTTGAGTATTTTAAGTGTGTGTTGCCGGACAAATTTGTTTTTGGGACCATCATTGCCAAGCTTCCACCTTCGTGGAACAATTTTGCTACTTCTCTGAAAAACAAGAGACATGAGTTTTCTATTTTGGATCTCATTACCACTCTTGAATTTGAAGATCAGGCGAGAGCAAAAGACACACGTGCTCGGGTCGCTGAGGGAGCTTCTAGTGCCCACATGGTTCACGAGAAGAACTTCCAGACCAACCAGCACCAAAACACCAAGAACAAATCTCAGGGGAAAGGCAAGTTTGATGCAAAGAACAAGCCGTCACATTCTACCAACTTCAAGAAGAATTCTCATAACAGGAAGGGATACAAAGATCAATTTTGGTAGCACCACACAAAATTTATATGGCTGCATCTACCTGCTGTCACCTAACCTCATGGTGCTCCAGGTATTCCTACATTCATAACTAGGTACAATGACCACCGCAAGATGAAATAAGCTTATTCGTACGTTGACTTGCTGATTGTAGTGTGGAACGATCCTGTCATGTGTGGAGGAGCAAACAAGCAGTGTAGCCGATGGTGGAAATCAACCAAGGACTTATGAAACTATATATAATCTTCCTCATGATCGTGTTTTGTCATGCCGAGCTATTGATTTGTGTTACTGTTTTGCAACACCGTTTAAGTATATCTATTGTTTTCCTATCTTTTCAGATTTAGGACAATGAAGATGATTTCAGGGGAACTTCATAATATGGACTCATGTTGAGTCATCTCTATTGCCTCAGGTGATTGCTGCAAATGTGTCAGCATCAATTGCAAGATGAGGCAGCTAGCTAGCTCTGGAGTTGCCAACATGCTCAAAGTGCTCACAACATTGAGAAGAAACAAGCATGCCTAGGACATTAATGCGTGCTCAGAGAAGCATCGACCGATTTTCTTTATTTCCACACCTTCTCACAGCTGTGTATTGGTTATAGTATGGTGAATCATTGAGATGCATAAACATGCTGAACTTTTGTTCTTCTGAATGTTAGTATGCATACCGTATCTTCTGAAGCTTAGTTTATTGTGAATGTTGACTAGCCTGTGAACCTTCACAATCTAGTAACTATATTGTAGGCCGGTTATTTGACACCTCACTTTGCGGCGCTACGCGACCAGTGTGAGTGTCTGCATCCAGTGCCGCATCCTCTAATTTAGTGGATGCCAAGTTGAAAAAGGTTACCGATGAGTAGCGATAAGCTGGAGATGTCTCTTTTTTCTTTCTTTCAGATGGGCAATGAGCTGGAGAGTGTCTCGGACTGCCTCTAGCACAAGGCCCTCCAGTATGAAACACGGGCAACCGACTGGGCCGATACAAAAGCCTATCCATATTAAAGCCCATTTGTTTTTGTTTTTTGCGAGGAGAAGCCCATATTTCTTGAAGAGGGGGCGATCCCAGAAAAAACCTCCTTCCTCCTCGATTCCAAATATATGTAGCTCTCTTTCCCGCTTCTCTCTGTCTCCCCCCAATCCCCCCCACTCCCCATCTTCCCCACTCGTCCAGAAAACCCCCGCTCACCTTTTTCCTCACTCGTACAGAAAATGACCGCTCCTCTTCTTCCACTCCTACAGAAAACCCCAACCCTCCTTCTTCCCCACTCGCACTGTCACTAGGCTCGTCTCTGGCTACTCTGCTTAAACCCTTGAGCTCGATGCGACGCCCACAAGGAAAATGGACTCGGCTGGCCCCAGCACCAAGAAGATGAGGCTCCCGCCAGCGGCGACGCCGGTTGTAGATCCCGCACCCAGCAGCGCGGGGAGAAGCGACGAGCCCCCCCCCCCCACCTGGACGTAAGGAACCGGTAGAATCTCTGGTGGACCGCATCAGCGATCTCCTGGACGTCATCTCACTTCTCCCCACCAAGGATTGCTGCGGCACACAAGCCCTCTCAACTCGGTGGCGCCCTCTATGGTGCTCCGTTCCACTCAATCTTGGTTGTCGTTAGAAATATGTCCTTCGACTCCTTCCTGAATTTGATCTCCTCAGAGCCATCATCTCCTCTCACCAGCATGGCTCCGTTCAACGCCTCTACTGAAGGAAATATGCCTTAGAGGCAATAATAAAGTTGTTATTTTATATTTCCTTATATCATGATAAATGTTTATTATCCATGCTAGAATTGTATTAACCGGAAACTTGATACATGTGTGGATGCATAGACAAAACACAGTGTCCCTAGTAAGCCTCTACTAGACTAGCTCGTTAATCAAAGATGGTTAAGTTTCCTAACCATAGACATGTGTTGTCATTTGATAAACGGTATCACATCATTAGAGAATGATGTGATGGACAAGACCCATCCATTAGCTTAGCATAATGATCATTTAGTTTAATTGCTATTGCTTTCTTCATGACTTATACATGTTCCTCTGACTTTGAGATTGTGCAACTCCCGAATACCGAAGGAACACCTTGTGTGCTATCAAACGTCACAACGCGACTTGGAGATTATGAGGATGCTCTACATGTGTCTCTGATGGTGTTTGTTGAGTTGGTATAGATCGAGATTAGGATTTGTCACTCTGTGTATCGGAGAGGTATCTCTAGGCCCTCTCGGTAATGCACATCACTATAAGCCTTGCAAGCAATGTGACTAATGAGTTAGTTGCGGGATGATGCATTACGGAATGAGTAAAGAGACTTGCTGGTGATGAGATTGAACTAGGTATGATGATACCGATGATCGAATCTCGGGCAAGTAACATACCGATGACAAAGGGAACAATGTATGTTGTTATGCGGTTTGACCGTTAAAGATCTTCATAGAATATGTAGGAGCCAATATGAGCATCCAGGTTCTGTTATTGGTTATTGACTGGAGATATGTCTCAGTCATGTCTACATAGTTCTCGAATCCGTAGGTTCCGCACGCTTAACGTTCGGTGACGATTTGTATTACGAATTATGTGATTTGATGACCGAAGTTTTTTCGGAGTCTCGGATGAGATCATGGAGATGACAAGGAGTCTCAAAATGGTCGAGTGGTAAAGATTCATATATTGGAAGGCTATATTCGGACATTGGAAAGGTTCTGTGTGATTCGGATGTTTTTGGAGTACCAGGGAGTTAGGGGAATTCACCGGGAGAAGTAATGGGCCTTATTAGGCCATACGAGAAAAGAGGAGGCGGGCCAAGGGTAGGTGGCGCCCCCCCATGGGTCTGAATTGGACTAGGGGTAGGGGGCGCCGCCCCCTTGCCTTTTCCTACACCCTCTCTCTTTCCCTCTTTCCTTCTCTCCTACTCCGAAAAGGAAAGGGATTCCTACTAGGACTTGGAAGTCCTAGTAGGACTCCATACTCTTGGCGCGCCCCTAGGGGGCCAGCCTCTGTCCCTCCCTCCTTTGTATACATGGGCAGGGGGCACCCCAAAGACACACAAAGTTTCTCTTAGCCGTGTGCGGTGCCCCCCTCCATAGTTACACATCTCGGTCATATCGTCCTAGTTCTTAGGCGAAGCCTTGCACCAGTAACTTCATCATCATCGTCACCACGCCATCATGCTGACAGAACTCTCCTCCGTCCTCATCTAGATCAAGAGTTCGCGGGACATCATCGAGCTGAATGTGTGCTGAACACGGAGGCGCCGTACGTTCGATGCTAGGATCGGTTGAATCACGAAGACGTTCGACTACATCAACCTCGTTACTAAACGCTTCGGCTTTCGGTCTACGAGGGTACATGGACACACTCTCCCATCTCATTGATATGCATCTCCTCAATAGATTTTTTGAAATACCGTGTTCTCCAACAGTGGCATCCGAGCTAGGTTTATGCGTAGATGTTATATGCATGAGTAGAACACAATGAGTTGCGGGAGATAATAGTCATACTGCTTATCAGCAATGTCTGACTTTCATTCGGAGGTATTGTTGGATGAAGCGGCCCGGACCGACATTACATGACCGCATTCATGAGACTGGTTCTAACGACGTGCGTCACACACAGGTGGCTAGCGGGTGTCTGTTTCTCCAACTTTATTTGAATCGAGTTTGACTATGCCATGTCCTTGTTGAAATTTAATACAACACACTTGACAAAAAATCGTTGTGGTTTTGATGTGTAGGTAAGAACAGTTCTCGCTAGAAGCCCGTAGCAAGCACGTAAAACTTGCAACAACAAAGTAGAGGACGTCTAACTTGGTTTTCCACGGCATGTTGTGATGTGATATGGTCAAGACGTGATGAGATATAAATTGTTGTATCAGATGATCATGTTTTGTAAAAAGTTATCAGCAACTGGCAGGAGCCTTATGGTTGTCTATTTATTGTATGAAATGCAATCACCATGTAATTGCTTTACTTTATCAATAAGTGGTAGCGATAGTCGCAGAAGCAATAGTTGGCGAGATGACAACGATGCTACGATGGAGATCAAGGTGTCAAGCCGGTGACGATGGTGATCATGACGGTGCTTTGGAGATGGAGATCAAAGGCACAAGATGATGATAGCCATATCATCTCACTTATATTGATTGCATGTGATGTTTATCCTTTATGCATCTTATTTTGCTTAGTACGGTGGTAGCATTATAGTATGATCCCTCACTAAATTTCATGGTATAAGTGTTCTCGCTGAGTATGCACCATTGCTACAGTTCGTCGTGCAGAGACACCACGTCATGATCGGGTGTGATAAGCTCTACGTTCACGTACAATGGGTGCAAGCCAGTTTTGCACGTGCATAATACTCGTGCAGAATACAAAGGTCGAACGTGAATCATATAGTAGATATGATCAACATAGTGATGTTCACCATTGAAAACTACTCCATCTCACGTGATGATCGGACATGGTTTAGTTGATATGGATCACCTGATCATTTAGATGACTAGAGGGATGTCTATCTAAGTGGTAGTTCTATGTAATATGATTAAATTGAACTTTAAAATTATCATGAACTTAGTCCTAATAGTATTTGCATATCTATGTTGTAGATGAATAGCTTGTGATGTAGCTTCCCCTTTATTTTTTGATATGTTCTTAGCGAAAATAAGTTGAAAGATAGTAGCAATGATGCGGACTGGGTCCATGATCTGAGGACTATCCTCATTGCTGGACAGAAGAATTATGTCCATGATGCACCCCTAGGTGACGGACCTATTGCAGGAGCAGATGTAGACGTTATGAACGTTTCGCAAGCTCGATATGATGACTACTTGATAGTTTAGTGCACCATTCTTTATGGTTAGAACCGGGACTTCAAAAATGTTTTGAACGCCACAGAGCATATAAGATGTTCCAAGATCTGAAATTGGTATTTCGAACTCTTGCCCGAGTCAAGAAGTATGAGACCTCTGACAAGTATTTTGCCTACAAGATGTAGGAGAATAGCTCAACCAGTGAGCATGTGCTCAGAATGTCTGAGTACTAGTATCGCTTGAATCAAGTGGGAGTTAATCTTCTAGATAAGATAGTGATTGACAGGGTTCTCTAGTCACTATCACCAAGTTACTGGAACTTTGTGATGAACTATAATATGCAAGGGATGACGAAAACGACTCCCGAGATCTTTGTGATGCTGAAATCGGCAAAGGTAGAAATCAAGAAAAGCATCAAGTGTTGATGGTTGACAAGACCACTAGATTCAAGTAAAAGGGCAAGGGAAAGAAAGGGAACTTCAAGAAGAATGGCAAGAAAGTTTCCACTCCCATGAAGAAGCCCAAAGCTAGAGCCAAGCCTGAAACTGAGTGCTTCTACTGCAAAGGAAATGGTCACTGGAAGCGGAACTGTCCCAAATACTTGGCGGATGAGAAAGATGGAGAAGTGAACAAAAGTATATATGATATACATGTTATTGATGTGTACTTTACTAGTGTTGATAGTAACCCCAGGGTATTTGATACTGGTTCAGTTGCTAGGATTAGTAACTCAAAACAGGAGTTAGAAAATGAACAACGAATAGTTGAGGGCGAGGTGACGATGTGTGTCGGATGTGATTCCATGGTTGATAAGATCACCATCGCACACTCCCTTTACCTTCGGGATTAGTGTTGAAACTAAAATAAAAGTTATTTTGTGTTTTGCATTGAGCATAATATGATTAGATCATGATTATTGCAATACGGTTATTCATTTAAGTCAAAGAATAATTGTTATTCTATTTACATGAATAAAACCTTTTGTGGTCATACACCCAAGGTGAATGGTTTATTGAATCTCGATCGTAGGGATACACATATTCATAATATTGATGCCAAAAGATGCAAAGTTGATAATGATAGTGCAACATACTAGTGGCATTGCCGTTTAGGTCATATTGTTGTAAAGCACATGAAGAAACTCCATGCTGATGGGCTTTTGGAATCACTTGATGCTTGTGAACCATGTTTCATGGGCAAGATGACAAAAACTCCGTTCTCCAGAACAATGGAGCGAGCCATTGACTTATTGGAAATAATACATACTGATGTATGCGGTCCGATGAGTGTTGAGGCTCACGGCGGGTATCGTTATTTTCTGACCTTTACAGATGATTTAAGAAGATATGGGTATATCCACTTAATGAAACACAAGTCTGAAACATTTGAAAGGTTCAAAGAAATTCAGAGTGAAGTCAAGAATCATTGTATCAAGAAAATAAAGTTTCTACAATCTAATCGTAGAGGCAAATATTTGAGTTATGAGTTTGGCCTTCATTTAAATACAATGTGGAATAGTTTCACAACTCATGCCACTTGGAACACCACAGAGTAATGGTGTGTTCGAACGTCATAACCGTACTTTATTAGATATGGTGCGATCTATGATGTCTTTTACCAATGTAGCACTATCGTTTTTGGGTTATGCATTAGAGACAACCGCATTCACGTTAAATAGGGCACCATATAAATCAATTGAGACGACACCATATATATGAACTATGGTTTGGCAAGAAACACAAGTTGTCGTTTATTGAAGTTTGGGTTTGCGATGCTTATGTGAAAAAGCTTCAACCTGATAAGCTTGAACCCAAATCAAAGAAATTTGTCTTCATATGATACCCAAAGGAGACTGTTGGGTACACCTTCTATCATAGATCCGAAGGCAAGATATTCGTTGCTAAGAATGGATCCTTTCTAGAGAAGGAGTTTCTCTCGAAAGAAGTGAGTGGGAGGAAAGTAGAACTTTATGAGGTAATTGTACCTTCTCCCAATTTGGAAAGTAGTCCATCACAAAAATTAGTTCCAGTGATTCCTACACCAATTAGTGAGGAAGCTAATGATGATGATCATGAAACTTCTAATCAAGTTACAATCGAACCTCGTAGCTCAACCAGAGTACGACCCGCACCAGAGTGGTACGGTAATCCTGTTCTGGAGGTCATGTTACTTGACCATGATGAACCTACGAACTATGCGGAAGCGATGATGAGCCAAGATTCTGTGAAATGGCTGGAGGCCATGAAATCTGAGATGAGATCCATGTATGAGAACAAAGTGTGGACTTTGGTTGACTTGCCCGATGATCGGCAAGCCATAGAGAATAACTGGATCTTCAAGAAGAAGACTGACGATGACGGTAATATTACTGTCTACAAAGCTCGACTTGTTGCGAAAGGTTTTGGACAAGTTCAAGGAGTTGACTACGATGAGACCTTATCATCCGTAGTGATGCTTAAGTCTGTCTTAATCATGTTAGCAATTGGCGCATTTCATGATTATGAAATTTGGCAAATGGATGTCAAAACTGCATTCCTTAATTGATATCTTAAGGAGGATTTGTATATGATGCAACCAGAAGGTTTTGACGATCCTAAAGGAGCTAACAAAGTGTGCAAGCTCCAGCAATCCATTTATGGACTGGTGCAAGCCTCTCGGAGTTGGAATAAACGCTTTGATAGTGTGATCAAAGCATATAGTTTTATACAGACCTGAAGTGAAGCCTGTATTTACAAGAAAGTTAGTGGGAGCACTACATCATTTATGATAAGTATATGTGAGTGACATATTGTTGATCGGAAATAATGTAGAATTTTATGGAAAGCATAAAGGAGTGTTTGAAAGGTGTTTTTCAAAGAAAGACCTCGGTGAAGCAGCTTACACATTGAGCATCAAGATCTATAGAGGTAGATCAAGACGCTTGATAAGATTTTTCAATGAGTACATACCTTGACAAGATTTTGAGGTAGTTCAAAATGGAACAGTCAAAGAAGGAGTTCTTACCTGTGTTGCAAGGTGTGAAGTTCAGTAAGACTCAAAACCCGACCACGGCAGAAAATAGAACGAGAATGAAAGTCATTCCCTATGCCTCAGTCATAGTTCAGTCATAGTTTCTATAATAGCAATGTTGTGTACCAGACCTATTGTGTACCTCACCATGAGTTTGGCAAGAGGGTACAATAGTGATCCAGGAGTGGATCACTGGACAGCGGTCAGAATTATCCTTAGTGGAATAAGGATATGTTTCTCGATTATGGATGTGACAAAGAGTTGGTCGTAAAGGGTTATGTCGATGCAAGCTTTGACACTGATTCGGATGACTCTAAATCTTAATCTGGATACATATTGAAAGTGGGAGCAATTAGCAATAGTAGCTCCGTGCGGAGCATTGTAGACATAGAAAATTTGCAAAATACATGTGGCTCTGAATATGGCAGACCCGTTGACTAAACTTCTCTCACAAGCAAAACGTGATCACACCTTAGTACTCTTGGGGTGTTAATCACATAGTGATGTGAACTGGATTATTGACTCTAGTAAACCCTTTGGGTGTTAGTCACATGGAGATGTGAACTAATCACATAAATATGTCAACTATTGGTGTTAAATCACATGACGATGTGAACTAGATTATTGACTCTAGTGCAAGTGGGAGACTGAAGGAAATATGCCCTAGAGGCAATAATAAAGTTGTTATTTAATAGTTCCTTATATAATGCTAAATGTTTATTGTCCATGCTAGAATTGTATTAACCAAAAACTTGATACATGTGTGGATACATAGAAAAAATGCAGTGTCCCAAGTAAGACTCTACTAGTGTAGCGACCAGACCTCAAACGGTCTGACCTCTGTGCTCAGGTGTCATCCCTGGATCAGTAATGCTGACACCACACAGTACTTGAAGGATTTATAACAGAGTAGCAATCACACACTTATTACATCGAGTGTCTCAAAAGAGAACTTATTATAATAAATATGGCTTAAGGCCATCTAATAACTATAACAGCGGAAGGCTTGGAAGATAAGTGAGTCCATCAACTCCAACGGCATCACTGAGTATAGAACCACGACCTAAAAACTCCTTAATCATCGTCTAAAAAGTCTACAACATTAACGTTGCAGCCCGAAACGGGTCAGCACAAGGAATATGCTGGCAAGGTAACACATAGAGAGTAATGGAATGAAACAGCTATACCACATGCATATTTGGCTGGTGGAAAGCTCTATGGTTACAGTTTTGCGTAAAGCCAATTTTTCCCTACTACAAAGGAATAAACTTTTATTTAACTATCATGGTAGTTGTTAAACATTGAGAATGGTTGACAGCATTCTCAATACCAATTAAGCATCATTATTAAACAAAAACCAACAAAATTAATTTTAGAGTAACATGTTGAGATTCACACGATAATCCAAGTACTAGATACTCAAGATGTCCATAATCGGGGACATGGCTAACCATGATTAGTTTATACACTCTGCAGAGGTTTGTGCACTTTTCCCCACAATACTCGATCGCCCCCGTTTGGTTTCCCGCACTACATGGTGTTTGAGAAGACGGATGACTGAGACATAGTCTTTCAGAAGCGCTAGCACCTTACGATGGATAGATCGTTACACCTACTTTCCCCTACATCTGCTAGTCTACCCTGTAAGAGTTCACACGACTTAATCAACTATGCTAGATCCCATAATAGCTTGTGGCTGCACACAGAAGTTTCTAGTATGAAAAATCTCATGATCCCTTTGGGCCTGTTTGGCGGTCCATAAAAACAGGCAATCCTGGAATACCCAGGTACCTCAATCCACCCAGATGTGTATTTAAGTTGCCACCTTAGATAAACCATTAATTAACAAACTCACATCTGTCATGGATATCACTCACCCAATCCACGTCTACTAGCATAGCATGGCATAATAGGCAAACGTAGAGGTAACTCCCAAAGGTTTGATACTACAACAGGTAATAGGTTGTACCTCAACTACTTCCAATCCCACAATTTAATTAGATCCTAATCATGCAATGTTTGAGGATTGATCCAATGCAATAAAACTGGGTAGTAGAATGTATGATTAAAGTGTTACTTGCCTTGCTGATGATCCGCGAAACCTTGCGATTCGAAGTAGCAGGCGGCGCACTCCGGGTATTCTATCACAGACAAACAAACAAGCATACAATAAGTATTCATCTAATGCACAGGTAAAACTCGAATAAGAGATCTAACCAGAAAGTTCAACTTAAGAACTCCGGTTGGCAAAAAGAATCAAATCAAACCAAGCAACGAAAGTCAAACGGCAAAAGAAACAAGCTTCGTTTACTATTCTGGATCTAGGGCAATTTTTACAGTGGCAAAAACTTGTTTAAGTTGGTTAAAAGGTTAGAGGGTTTCGAGACGAAACTCCAGGCGCTTGAATCGCCTGATTCCGATAACCGAGCGAAAAGTTATACTAAAACGAAAATCGGATCAGGAATCGCGATCAGAAAAATCATGGATTTAATCCGAGAAAAAGAAAAACGATGAACGTTTGCTAGAACGAACGAACGGACGAACGCTCGCTAATTAAATAAATTGGGAAAAGCGATCTATTTTAAAAAAACCGAAACTAAAAAAAACCGACAGCGAAAACGAGGTTGACCTCGGGCGGCGGGTCTGGCGGCAGCGGTTTCAGGCGCGGTGGGCTAGGGCGGCTCGGGGCGGCGCTATTTAACGGCTGCCCCCGGGCGGAGTCCCGCTCGGGTACGGTCCGAAGTCGGTTCGCGTTTTTTTAAAATTATTCCATGCAGAAAAACAAATAAAAGAAATACTAAATGGACTCCAAAATTCCTGAAATAAATTTTCCCGAACTTCTAAAATCAAGCCGCACAAGGTGAACATTTATTTGGGGCCTAAATGCAATTTTGAAAAACGCACATTTTTCCTAAATTCAAATAAAATACCGAAAAACTCCGAAATAGAATCTTGTTTGATTTTATTATTAAATCCTCAATATTTCTTTATTTTGGGAAAGTCATTTTATTCCCTCTCTCATATTTTTGTAATAGAAATAATTGACGATAAAATAATTAAAATCGAATGATCCTATCTTCAAAATTTCAGAAAACTCAAATATGAAAATAATGAATTCCCCAACTCTCTCCGTGGGTCCTTGAGTTGCATAGAAATTTCTAGGATCAAACCAAAAGCAAATAAAATATGATATGCATTGATGATCTAATGTATAACATTCCAAATTGAAAATTTGGGATGTTACAAACCTACCCCCCTTAAGATGAATCTCGCTCTCGAGATTCGGCTTGGCTAGAAAATAGGTGAGGGTGGTCCTTGAGCAAATCTTCCTCTCGCTCCCAGGTGGCTTCATCCTCCGTCTGGTGGCTCCACTGAACCTTACAAAACTTGATAACCTTGCTGCGGGTGACTCGGCTGGCAAACTCGAGAATCTTAACAGGTTTCTCCTCATAGGTCAAATCACTGTCCAACCGAATTGATTCCAATTGCACTGTGTCTCTCAAGGGTATGTCAGCCATCTCCGCGTGACACTTCTTCAACTGAGAAATGTGGAACACATCATGAACTCCTGACAATCCTTTAGGTAATTCCAACTTGTAGGCCACTTCTCCCATACGTTCCAATACTCGGTATGGTCCTACAAATAGTGGCGCTAACTTTCCCTTAACACCAAAGCGCTTTGTTCCCGGAAGTGGGGATACTCGAAGATAAACTCGGTCTCCCACTTCGTAAACTGTCTCCTTGCGCTTAGAATCTGCATAACTCTTTTGCCTGGATTGAGCTACCTTGAGCTTATCCCGAATTAATTTCACCTTCTGTTCAGACTCCTTAATCAAATCAGGTCCAAACAACTGGCGGTCTCCAAATTCATCCCATGACAACGGTGTTCGGCACCATCTTCCGTACAAGGCTTCGAAAGGGGCCATCTTTAAATTGGATTGATAACTGTTGTTGTAAGAGAATTCTGCATATGGCAAATTGTCGTCCCAACTAGATCCATAATCTGGCGCACAAGCTCTCAGCATGTCCTCCAAAATCTGATTAACTCTCTCGGTCTGTCCATCGGTCTGTGGATGAAAAGTTGTGCTGAACTCTAGTCTGGTACCCAAAGTTTCATGCAACTGATTCCAGAACTTTGAGGTAAACCGGGTTCCTCTATCCGATACAATGCTCCTTGGAACTCCATGTAAGCATACAATCCTGGTCATGTATATCTTTGCCAACTTCGCACTGGTATAAGTGGTCTTTACCGCGATGAAATGAGCTACTTTCGTCAACCGATCAACTACAACCCAAATCGAGTCATAGCCTGAACGAGTCCTGGGTAATCCCGTGATAAAGTCCATGCCTAACTTATCCCACTACCATTCGGGTATCGGCAATGGCTGTAGCAATCATGCTGGCTTCTAATGCTCTGCCTTTACTCTCTGACACACATCACAAACTGCTACATACTCCGCAATATCTTTCTTCATTCCGGTCCACCAGAAAATATACTTCAAATCCAAATACATCTTGGTATTTCTTGGGTGAATCGAATATGGTGAATTGTGTTATGGTGAATTGTGTGCCTCTTGCAGAATCAACTTCCCGATCTCTGGGTCATTGGGCACATAAACACGGTCTTCAAACCATAGGGTGTCGTGCTCATCCTCAAGATATCCCTTAGCCTTTCCTTCGCTTATTTTCTCCTTTATAGAGGCAATCTTCTTGTCAGTATTCTGAGCTTCTCTGATTCTATCCATCAAGGTTGACTGAATCTCCAATGCTGCTACATAGCCTCTCGGAACTATTTCCAAACATAACTCTCGAAGATTTTCGGCTAACTCCCTTGGTATTTCTCCCGTCATTAATGTATTGACATGGCTCTTACGGCTCAATGTGTCAGCTACTACATTAGCCTTTCCGGGATGGTAATGCAAGCGCATATCATAGTCCTTGATGAGCTCCAACCATCTCCTTTGTCTGAGGTTTAACTCCTTCTGTGTGAAAATGTATTTCAAACTCTTGTGATCCGTGTACACCTCACAATGCTTTCCAATGAGAAAATGTCTCCATGTTTTCAATGCATGAACTACGGCTGCTAACTCCAAATCATGCGTAGCATAATTCAACTCATGGGGCTTAAGATTTCTTGAGGCATATGAAACAACTCTCCCTTCCTGCATAAGCACTGCTCCAAGTCCTCGACGTGAAGCGTCGCAATATACCTCATAGTCCTTGGTATGGTCTGGCAAAATCAATACTGGTGAAGTAACCAAGCGTTTCTTCAACTCCTGGAAACTAGCCTCACACTCCCCAGTCCATATGAACTTGTTATCCTTCTTTAATAACTCCGTCGTAGGTTTTGCAATCTTGGAGAAATTCTCAATGAATCTCCGGTAGTATCCTACGAGTCCAAGAAAACTCCGGATCTCTCCAACCGTTGTTGGGGCTTCCCAATTTTTCACGGTATCAACCTTAGTGGGATCTACTGCTATACCTTCTCCAGATATAACGTATCCGAGGAATCCTACTTCCTTCAACCAAAACTCACATTTTCTAAACTTGGCATATAGTTGATGTTCTTTGAGCTTTCCAAGAACGAAACGCAAATGTTCCTTATGCTCCTCTTCACTTTTCGAGTAAACCAGAATATCATCAATGAACACCACGACGAACTTATCCAAGAACTCCATCAACACTTTGTTCATCATGTTCATAAAATAAGCAGGAGCATTAGTCAGACCAAATGACATAACGGTATACTCGTACAGCCCATACCTGGTGGTATAAGCTGTCTTAGGTATATCCTGTTCTCGAATCTTCAACTGGTGGTATCCTGATCGCAGATCGATCTTGGAAAATACCTTAGCTCCTTGCAATTGATCAAATAGATCATTAATCATTGGTAGGGGGTACTTGTTCTTGATCATTACTTCATTCAACCCACGATAATCAACAACCATCCTTAACGATCCATCCTTCTTCTCCACTAGAAGTACTGGCGATCCCCAAGGCGAAGAACTTGGGCGAATATATCCTTTATCCAGTAACTCCTTAATCTGCTTCTTAATTTCCACCAAATCCTTTGCAGGCATCCTATATGGTCTCTTCGATATTGGCCCTGTGCCTGGCAATAGCTCAATCAAAAACTCAATGTCTCTATCCGGTGGCATGCCTGGCAACTCTTTTGGAAATACTTCAGGGAAATCCCGTACCACTGGTACTTTTTCCTGCACAACTCATGTTAAACAATTTACTTGAGTCCCTTTTGGCACATGCCGGGATACATACTTGATCCTTCTCCCTTCCGGGGTAGTAAGCAAAACTGTCTTACTAGCGCAATCGATGTTTCTTCCATACATCAACAGCCAATCCATACCCAGAATTACATCCAATCCTTGTGATTCCAAAATGATTAAATTCGAGGGAAACACATGCCTACCTATACTCAATGGCACTTGAAAACATCGTTGACTGGCCATATACTCCGCTCCTGGTGAGCTTACTAGCATAGGTGTTCTAAGAACCTTAGTAGGCAGGTTATACTTATCCACAAATCCCCTTGATATGTATGAATGCGATGCACCAGTATCAAAAAGAATGAGTGCAATAAATGACTTAACCAAAAACTTACCGATTACGGCATCCGGCTGCTCTTCAACCTCCTCCACATTAACGTGGTTCACCTGTCCCTTGTTGAAAGGGTTCGGCTTCTTCCCAGAGCTCCCATTACCATTTTGGCCTTCAGGACATTCATTGGCATAATGTCCGGTCTTCTGGCACTTAAAGCAAGTGACTTGGCTCAGGTCTTTCTTGGCTGGGGTTGATGGGTTGGTACGGTTCTGGCCGT
This sequence comes from Triticum urartu, assembly GCF_056163025.1. Taxonomy (NCBI): domain Eukaryota; kingdom Viridiplantae; phylum Streptophyta; class Magnoliopsida; order Poales; family Poaceae; genus Triticum; species Triticum urartu. The sequence goes on along the minus strand of NC_141874.1, from coordinate 312,983,226 downwards.
TGCTTCTTCCATTGGCATTACCATTCTTGGTGCCATTGTGATTGTACGAGCTACCTCCTCCATGGGTATGCTGAAAATGTCCTCCCGATCTAGGGGTAAAACGTGGCTTCTGCTGAGCTCCAGAATTGTACTTTCCTTGTCCATACTTCCTCTTGCGATTCTCAATTTGCTGCTGCTTGTCTTCAATCATAAGAGCACGATCTACCAACTCCTAGTAGTTGTTGAAGGTTGCTACCATCAACTACATGCTCAACTCATCATTCAGTCCTTCCAGAAACCTCTCCTGTTTAGTTGCATCCGTAGCAACGTCATCTTGGGCATAATGTGCTAATTTACTGAAGTCCTCCACATACTGGCCAACTGTCTGTCCTCCTTGGTGCAAGTTGTGAAACTCTCGCTTCTTCATGGCTATAGCTCCTACTGAAACATGGGCAGTATGAAAAGCCTGCTAAAACTGGTCCCATGTGACAGTGTCGACAGGGAAAGTGGCTGTGAAATTCTCCCACCATGATGCTGCGGGTCCTTCAAGCTGATGTGCGGCAAACTTGACCTTCTCCGCATCTGTGCACCCTGCTGTGGTCAACTCCCTAGCTGTCTTGCGGAGCCAATCATCTGCTACTATCGGCTCGGTGCTACTTGAAAAACACCGGCGGATTCAGCCTAAGAAAACGGGCTAAGTGATCAACAGGTGGTGGTGGTGGTGGGTTGTTGTTGTTGTTCCCCTGATTCTGATTCTGGACTAGCAACTGCATCAATGTGTTCTGCTGCTGGATCAACTGGGTGAGCTCCGGTGGAAAGGTAAATCCGGGGTCACGTCTCGGCGGCATCTGAGGGTTTAGAAAAGACGAGATTTAAGAATAGAGGGGTCTAAAGAGAAAACACTACCCATATGCGCATGAGGCAAAAGCAAACAATTCACTTCATTCAATCAAACAAGGGCATACAATCGATCTAACTATCGCAAAAGTGCTCGGACTACTGTATTTACATGGTGGACTACTAGTACTGATGAGGTGGTCTACTAGAAATATTCTTCGGTTGTAGACTCCATGATATCTGCTCCGACTCCATCAACATAGTCATCATCGCTATCATCTGGGTCCGAGTCGGTGTTGTCGATGATGATGTAGTCTTTTGGGCGAATCTCCTTGGGTTCTTCGTCTTCTTCTACTGGTGTAGGGCCTCCCACAAATATTCCGATCTTCTTGATCAGATCGTCATTATTCTCCACTAATACTTCTATTTCCTCTTCATAATCTTCACGTGTAGCCTTGAGTTCTTCCTCCAGCTCCTTGATTCTTGTCCTTGCCTTCTTTAGGTCTATCATGTCGGCGCACATCTGGTTCTCCTGTCGTCGAATGTGCTGGTTTAATTCCTGGATAAAAGCTGCAATTGATATATCCTTTCTGGTGCTGATCATCTCCCAGTGCTCATCTCGGTGCCCACAAATCTGGTAGATAGTATCCTTGAGATCATTGCGGTAGACTTCTCCAATGCGTCCCATGGCGATGTGAGCTGCCATGCTCTTTCCTAGACTCCAAGTTGGTGCATCAAAACAAAACTCTGGGCTCAGTGACTGGCATGAACGTCCTTCCTGGAACTTGAACTTGAATCATCCAGCGCTCTTCTTCAGGTAAAGTGGCGTTGTAGGTTGCGGTGAAGCTTGGTACTCCTATGTTCAGGTATCTAGTGACTTCCTTCAAGTGACGTCCAAAGGGTGTATCTTCATCCGGTTGTGTGAACTTGTTCCTTGCATCCGCCATCATAAAGAATAGAAAAGAGGAGAGGTCAGAAGAGAATAGAGTGAATAGTGTTCTAGGTCTTTAGCTTAGTGGTCGTGTCCTACAGTCAGCGTGTGCTCTGATACCATCTCTGTAGTGACCAGACCTCAAATGGTCTGATCTCTGTGCTCAGGTGTCATCCCTGGATCAGTAATGCTCACACCTCACAATACTTGAAGGATTTATAACAGAGTAGCAATCACACACTTATTACATCGAGTGTCTCAAAAGAGAACTTATTACAATAAATATGGCTTAAGGCCATCTAATAACGGTAACAACGGAAGGCTTGGAAGATAAGTGAGTCCATCAACTCCAATGGCATCACTGAGTATAGAACCACGGCCTAAAAACTCCTTAATCGTCGTCTGAAAAGTCTGCAACATTAACGTTGCAGCCTGAAATGGGTCAGCACATGGAATAAGCTGGCAAGGTAACAGATAAAGAGTAATGGAATGAAACAGCGATACTACATGCATATTTGGTTGGTGGAAAGCTCTATGGTTACAGTTTTGCGTAAAGCCAATTTTCCCTACTACAAAGGAATAAACTTTTATTTAACTATCATGGTAGTTGTTAAACATTGAGAATGGTTGACAACATTCTCAATCCCAATTAAGCATCATTATTAAACAAAAACCAACAAAATTAATTTTAGAGTAACATGTTGAGATTCACATGATAATCCAAGTACTAGATACTCAAGATGTCCATAACCGGGGACACGGCTAACCATGATTAGTTTATACACTCTGCAGAGGTTTGCGCACTTTTCCCCACAAGACTCGATCACCTCCGTTTGGTTTCTCGCACTACATGGTGTTTGAGAAGATGGATGACTGAGACATAGTCTTTCAGAAGCGCTAGCACCTTACGATGGATAGACCGTTACACCTACTTTCCCCTACATCTGCTAGTCTACCCTATAAGAGTTCGCACGACTTAATCAACTATGCTAGAGCCCATAATAGCTTGTGGATGCACACAGAAGTTTCTAGTATGAAAAATCTCATGATCCCTTTGGGCCTGGGTGGCGGTCCATAAAAAAACAGGCAATCCTGGAATACCCAGGTACCTCAATCCACCCAGATGTGTATTTAAGTTGCCACCTTAGATAAGCCATCAATTAACAAACTCACATCTGTCATGGATATCACTCACCCAATCCACGTCTACTAGCATAGCATGGCATAATAGGCAAACGTAGAAGTAACTCCCAAAGGTTTGATACTACAACAGGTAATAGGTACTACCTCAACTACTTCCCATCCCACAATTTAATTAGATCCTAATCATGCAATGTTTGAGGATTGATCTAATGCAATAAAACTGGGTAGTATAAGGTATGATCAAAGTGTTACTTGCCTTGCTGATGATCCGCGAAACCTAGCGATTCGATGTAACAGGCGGCGCACTCCGGGTATTCTATCCAGACAAACAAACAAGCATACAATAAGTATTCATCTAATGCACAGGTAAAACTCGAATAAGAGATCTAAACAGAAAGTTCAACTTAGGAACTCCGGTTGGCAAAAAGAATCAAATCAAACGAAGCAACGAAAGTCAAACGGCAAAAGAAACAGGCTTCATTTACTATTCTGGATCTAGGGAAATTTTTACAGTGGCAAAAACTTGTTTAAGTTCGTTAAATGGTTAGAGGGTTTCGAGACGAAACTCCAGGCGCTTGAATCGCCTGATTCCGATAACCGAGCGAAAAGTTATACTAATACGAAAATCGGATCAGGAATCGCGATCAGAAAAATCGCGGATTTAATCCGAGAAAAAGAAAAACGACGAACGTTCGCTAGAACGAACGAACGGACGAACGCTCGCTAATTAAATAAATCGGAAAAACCGGCGAAAAAAACGAGGTTGACGTTAAAGGCTGCTACGGCGGCAGCGGTTTCGAGCGCGGTGGGTTGGGGCGGCTCGGGGCGGCGCTATTTAAAGGCTGCCCCCGGGCAGAGTCCCGCTCGGGTACGGCCCGAAGTCGGTTCGCGTTTTTTTAAATTATTCCACGCAGAAAAAAAGTAAAACAAATACTAAACCGACTCCAAAATTCCCAAAATAAATTTTCCCGGGCTTCTAAAATCAAGTCGCACAAGGTGAACATTTATTTGGGGCCTAAATGCAATTTTGAAAAACGCACATTTTTCCTAAATTCAAATAAAATACCAAAAAACTCCGAAATAAAATCTTGTTTGATTTTATTATTAAATCTTCAATATTTCTTTATTTTGGGAAAGTCATTTTATTACCTCTCTCATATTTTTGTAATAGAAATAATTGACGATAAAATAATTAAAATCGAATGATCCTATCTTCAAAATTTGAGAAAACTCAAATATGAGAATAATGAATTCCCCAACTGTCTCCGTGGGTCCTTGAGTTGCATAGAAATTTCTAGAATCAAACCAAAAGCAAATAAAATATGATATGCATTGATGATCTAATGTATAACATTCCAAATTGAAAATTTGGGATGTTACAACTAGACTAGCTCGTTAATCAAAGATGGTTAAGTTTCCTAACCATAGACATGTGTTTTCATTTGATAAACGGGATCACATCAATAGAGAATGATGTGATGGACAAGGCCCATCCGTTAGCTTAGCATAGTGATCGTTTAGTTTTATTTCTATTGCTTTCTTCATGACTTATACATGTTCCTCTGACTCTGAAATTATGCAACTCCCGAATATCGGAGGAACACCATGTGCGCTATAAAACGTCACAACGTAACTGGGTGATTGTAAAGATGCTCTACAGGTGTCTCCGATGGTGTTTGTTGAGTTGGCATAGATCGAGATTAGGATTTGTCACTCCGTGTAACGGAGAGGTATCTCTGGGCCCTCTAGGTAATGCACATCACTATAAGCTTTGCAAGCAATGTTACTAATGAGTTATTTGCGGGATGATGCATTACAAAATTAGTAAAGAGACTTGCCGGTGACGAGATTGAACTAGGTATGATGATAACGATGATCGAATCTCGGGCAAGTAACATACCGATGACAAAGGGAACAATGTATGTTGTTATGCGGTTTGACCGATAAAGATCTTCGTAGAATAGGTAGGAGCCAATATGAGCATCTAGTTTCCGCTATTGGTTATTCACGAGAGATATGTATCGGTCATGTCTACATAGTTCTCGAACCCATAGGGTCCGCACGCTTAACGTTCGATGACGATTTGTATTATGAGTTATGTGATTTGATGACCGAAGTTTGTTCGGAGTCCTGGATTAGATCACAGACATGATGAGGAGTCTCGAAATGGTTGAGTGGTAAAGATTCATATATTGTAAGGCTATATTCGGACATTGGAAAGGTTCCGACTCATTCGGGTGGTTTTCGGAGTACCGGGGAGTTTCGTGAATTCACCGGGAGAAGTAATGGGCCTCATTGGGCCATACGAGAAAAGAGGAGGCAGGCCAAGGGGAGGTGGCGCGCGCCCTCCCATTGGTCCAAATTGGACTAGGGGAAGGGGGCGACGCCCCACTTTCCTTTTCCTACTCCCTCTCTCTTTCCCTCTTTCCTTCTCTCCTACTCCAAAAAGGAAAGGGATTCCTACTAGGACTTGGAAGTCCTAGTAGGACTCCATACTCTTGGCGCGCCTCTAGGGGGCCGGCCTCACTCCCTCCCTCCTTTATATATGTGGGCAGGGGGCACCTATAGACACACACAAGTTTCTCTTAGCCATGTGCGGTGCCCCTCCATAGTTACACACCTCGGTCATATTGTCGTAGTGCTAGGCCGAAGCCCTGCCCCGGTAACTTCATCATCACTATCACCATGCCGTCGTGCTGACAGAACTGTCCTTCGTCCTCAACCGGATCAAGAGTTCGAGGGACATCATCAAGCTGAACGTGTGCTGAACACAGATGCATCATACGTTCGGTGCTAGGATCAGTTGAATCATGAAGATGTTCGACTACATCAACCCCGTTAATAAACACTTCCGCTTTCGGTCTACGAGGGTACATGGACACACTGTTCCGTCTCATTGCTATGCATCTCCTAGATAGATCTTGGATGATTGTAGGTACATTTTTTGAAATATTGCATTCCCCAACATCTGCATCCAGACATGCTACCTGCTGTCCATAACCGGCACGGAGGACGCTTGGCTGACATCCCCTGAATTCGGAAAACCACAGCAGTTTGAGTTCTACCATTACAACGAAAGTTTCGTACAACGAACACGCCAAGAATTCGTGCCCACACCACCGTTTTCCATCTTGCAGTTTTCCTCCTCTCTCCACACCGCCACCTTTTCCCGGTGCCATCTACCAGACAATCTGGTACAAATGCTTCGACTCCCACTGCTAAAAAAAACTTTCGCTTGTGGTAGTTTATCTGTCGGAGGCCTCACTGCACAGAATCATCCACTCCAGTTGCTCTGCCCTAGAGCGCTTGCTGATTGTTTTGGGAATAGAAATCCCCATCAGTTGTCTCCAAATAAAGTCGCCTCAACTTAAAAGCATTGGGATTTGTTTTGAACGACAGCAGGTCATCATCGAAGATGCCCCTTCACTACAAAGGTTGCTCCTTGATAATTGTTATAGACCATTGCAAATAACTGTCGTCTCTGCGCCCAAACTGGAGACCTTAGGTGTAATTCATGATCCGTTTAATGATCACAGGAAGTTGGTGTTTGGCTCCTAACTTTTTCAGGTACCGTATATTATCATCTACACATTTGTAATCATAATCTGCATTTTCATTTGTGCGCATAAGTTTTATATCATTTCGGAGTACACTTTGGGTACTAATGTTATGTTATAAGCTCAATGAAGAGTTCGTCCATGGATTGCCTATCAATGTTGCTGGATTCTGTCAAGATCTTATATTCGGAATGTCTAGTTTTGATATAAACATAATTATTGGCTTGCTGCGATGCTTTCGATCTCTAGAGAATTTATATATATAGAGGTGATGATTTCATGCACAGTAAAAGCCCGTATATATTGTACTAGAATTAGCCATTCAGCTGTCGCTCTTTCGACATACTATTTTTTCAGACCTTAACTGTTTTCGATCTTCATGTCTACTTAGGTACTGCGACCACATGGAGAAAATGTATAACCAATCGGTGGTGTAATAAGCACCAGGATTTTCTCAGTTCTCATGACACTCGTTTGAGGACAATAATGATGGAAGGATATGCATCCAACCAGGCAAACAGAAGCTTTGTCACATTCTGCCTGTTGAATGTGAGGATACTATTGTCCATGAGGTTTAAGTTTTACCGCAAGAGATTTCTCACGAAAGGAAATGTTCAACACAAAAAAAGAAGTTTCAGGTGGACAAATGGGCATCTAAACGTGCTCGGCTTCTATTTACAACAAGTTGTAGTCATCCTGAAATAATTTTTTTGCACAGGATGTTGATTTTATGGATCAGACTGATCCATTTGTTTGTGACTGCGAAAAAGAGTGGTTGGGTTAGATGTTACTGCCATGTTCAATCTGGGTTTTGTCTAAAAATTTGATGAACAATTAATCCTTGGGCTTTTTGTACCGTTTGTAAGCTTGAGTTGCATGTTGTTGCCCTCGTACTCCCTCCACCTGCCACTACAATGCCGCATCTTCCACGACTGTTGTTCGTTCCTATCCGAGGCCTCGCCGTCGTTCTCTGCCTTGGTTCGCTCGATGTGCCCGCCGCCGTCTGGCGTTGTCAACATGGTCAACAACCAGGGTCATTGCATTACGCAAGTAGGTGCCTTGTTATTACAAGCCAACAAAATACTCCGTCCAAATTGTTTGACAACTAGGTCCCACGCCATAGTCAATGTAGTCAATAAACGGGAAAATTACACAACAAGCAGATAACACCAGGGACCCAACAGCTTGCCCAGTTGTTTTTTAGTTTCAGAGACGGAGCTCAACCGCGTGCTGTGCGGGGGTTGTGGCCCGTCTAGCCCAAGCTTACGCTTTTATTTAAGCACATGACGAGCCCAGTTGATATCTTTTTTCTTTCTCAAAATGGCTAGCCTAGTTCTTTTTTTTGGAGAATACCAAAACCGAGGCCTACTTGCTTTTCTCAGCCCTGCTGGGCTGCAAATCTTCCAAGACGAGGAGGGATGTAAGTAGTAAGAAATGGGCTTCCCTAGAAAATGGGCTATATGTTGTAAGAAATGGGCCGTAAATTTTTAAACCAAAGCCAACCGACAATTAAATTCAAATATCATTTTTCTGGATTTCTCTACTCTCTACTCTTATAAAAACCAAATCCAACTAGCAATTACATTAAAATATTGTCTTTTCTCCCACAAGATAAACTACTCATACAAATCCACCTTCATGTTCCGCGCAACGCACGGGCATCTTGCTAGTTAAGATTTTATGTTTCATTCATTTATTGCATAGAATTGTTTTTTTAATTTTATTTTGATATAATTTTAAAAAAATTATTGTTAACGTGACCCCACCGAAATATGCAAAATTTCGTTGAATTTTTTAGCAGTGCCCAGAATATATGGTATGTAATGCTAATAAAAAGAATACGGGCTTCAAATATACTTAAGAATTTGCAAATGGGTTGTAAATTATTGAAAATAATGGCAAATGGGTTGTATGTTGTTTTCCACAGATTTGGAGGCTGATTTCTGGGTCTACAAGGTTTTTTTTACCGCATTATGGGCCTACTAGGTTGACGATGACGCTGTCCTAAAAACAATTTGACGCGTACGCAAGGCTTTGTCAACTTAGTCAACACAGAGGACTGACTGTTGGATGTCCATCCAACGGCCACCGTTCTTTTTCAATCTCTGATATTCCTGCTCCAGCCGCCCAAACCAGCATCGGCGGGATTTCCTTCTCACTCCTCCCGTGGCTGGTTGTGCTGCCGCCAAGCCATCCCTCTACCCACCCGCACATCCTATTATTTTCCAGCGATGTCAGCCTCACCCCGCTGCCGACCAGTCAGTGCTCGTACAACCTTTAGCGTGGGCATCTGCTGCAGCTGCTTCGCCGGCTCCAGGTCATTCCCTTCCTAGGCTTCGCCCTCGTCCACCGCGTTTGTGCTCTCGGCATGGCAAGGTCAACATGGTCAACATACAACATCCATCGGAACAGGCTGACAGTAGGGGCCGACACAAGGAAATGCCTCCTTATTACACGCAAAATAATGATTCCTCCACCTGACAGCTGGGACCCACCAGAAGGGCCTTTGTATTTCGCAAAAAAAATGTTCCCCCCACTGACAGGTCGGACCCACCAACTATATCTTCGCACGCAAGTGCCTCGTTATTACACACACAAAAATGAATACTCCCCCTGCTAGCTGGGACCCACCATAGTAGGAGGCTTACGTGTTGGCCTAGTAAGATGACGGGGATGGAGGGATTTGTCAACTTAGTCAATATGAATGATTCTAGCTCCAGTGACCGCATGATGTCCATCCAACAGCCGTAGTGCTTCTTCAACCTCTGGTCTTCTTGCTCCAGCCGCCCGAACAAGCGTCCGTCGTGCCGCCTGCTCCTGCCTCCTGTGTCCGGCTATGCTGCCACCGCTGGCCATGCCATCCCTCTATACTCACCCACACCTCCTATTATTCGCTGGCAACAGCAACCTCACACCGCAGACGAAGCAGTCAACCCACGTACTCCCCTCTGCCTGGGCATCCACTGCCATGTCTTCCTCGGCTCCGTGTCGTTCCCTTCCTAGGCATCGCCGTCGTCCACCGCCCTCATGCTCTCACCGCGCCGTGGTCAATGAACGACATCCATTGGACGTGGACTGTACATGGAGAAGCTGACAGCTAGGTCCACGACCGCACACAAGGAAATGCCTCCTTATTACGCGCAAAATAATGATTCCTCCACCTGATAGCAGGGACCCATCGGACGGGCCACCGTATTTTACGAAAAAAATGTTTCTCCCTGACTGCTGGGACCTAGTAGCTACATCTTTGCATGCAAGGAAGTGCGTCCATATTATGGGAAAAAAATTGATTCGCCCCCCTGACTGCTGGGACCCATCAGCTACATCTTCGCACGCAAGGAAGTGCCTGACAGTCGGGACCCACCTGGTCTAAGCGTACGTAGCATTGTCATTTTGGTCGCGAACATGTACATACATAATGTTCGATATAGAGGCGCGCACATGTCGTAATAGAGGCACACACGTAGCATGTAAACGTATGTACAAGCAGGGTGCAAGAAAGAAAATACGGCCACGTACGTACATACATGTGGGGTCTCGAATGCCTACTCGTGCATACGTACGAGCAGGGATCATGTGCATCGCTGGGTCGGAATGGAGAAACTACGTCGTCGTCGTGTTCATGGGGAGGCAACGGAATGCGTCGTGTTCATCAGGAGGCAACGGAACGCGTGCTGTTCATCCGAAGCCAATCGTCTTGGACGGAACAACCGATGGAAACGAGGCCTGGCGTACCGCAGAATGGAGGAAACGGCTTTGTGTTTGACCAGCCACGGTCGAAACGGGATCCTGTTCATTAGGAGGGGTCTGACATACTGCAAAACGGAGGAGAAAAACTTCTCTTGGTCGAAACGGGGTCCTGTTGATCGGGAGGGGTGTGGCGTACCGCAAACCGGAGGAAACGGACTTTTGTTGGAGCGCTACGGTCGAAACGAGGGTCCTGTTCATCGGGAGGGCTGTGGCGTACCGCAAAACAGGACTCCACAGGATATTTTTCATCTCCACCGTCGACCTCTGATACGTCTCCGTTGTATCTACTTTCCCAAAAACTTTTGCCCTTGTTTTGGACTATAACTTGCATGATTTGAATGGAACTAACCCGGACTGATGCTATTTTCAGCAGAATTACCATGGTGTTATTTATCTGTAGAAACAAAATTTCTTAGAATGACCTCAAACTTCACGGAACAACTTTTCAGAAATAATAAAAAATCCTTACAAAAGATGAAGGCCAGGGGCCCACCACCTGTCCACGAGGGTGGGGGCGCGCCTGCCCCCTAGGGCACGCCCCCTACCTCATGGGCCCCATGGAGCTCCTCCAACCTCGACTCCAACTCTATATATTCGTTTTGGAGAGAAAAAGATCATAGAGAATGATTCATCGTGATTTACATTACGGAGCCACCGCCAAGCCCTAAAACCTCTCGAGAGGGTTGATCTGGAGTCCGTTCGGGGATCCGGAGAGGGGAATCAATCGCCATCGTCATCATCAACCATCCTCCATCACCAATTTCATGATGCTCACCGCTGTGTGTGAGTAATTCCATCATAGGCTTGCTGGACGGGGATGAGTTGGATGGGATCTATCATGTAATCGAGTTAGTTTTGTTAGGGTTTGATCCCTACTATCCACTATGTTCTGAGATTGATGTTGCTATGACTTTGCTATGCTTAATGCTTGTCACTATGGCCCGAGTGCCATGATTTCAGATCTGAACCTATTATGTTTTCATCAATATATGAGTGTTCTTGATCCTATCTTGCAAGTCTATAGTCACCTATTATGTGTTATGATCCTTTAACCCCGAAGTGACAATAATCGAGATACTTACCGTTGATGATCGTAGTTTGAGGAGTTCATGTATTCACTATGTGCTAATGCTTTGTTCCGGTAATCTATTAAAAGGAGGCCTTAATATCCCTTAGTTCCCATTAGGACCCCGCTGCCGTGGGAGGGTAGGACAAAATATGTCATGCAAGTTCTTTTCCATAAGCACGTATGACTATATTCAGAATACATGCCTACATTACATTGATGAACTGGAGCTAGTTCTGTGTCACCCTAGGTTATGACTGTTACATGATGAACCGCATCCGGCATAATTCTCCATCACCTATCCATTGCCTATGAGCTTTCCATATATTGTTCTTCGCTTATTTACTTTTCCGTTGCTATTTCTATCATCACTACAAAATACCAAAAACACTACTTTTACTACTATTACCTTTTGCTATCATTACCACTACTATCATATTACTTTGCTACTAAATACTTTGCTGCATATATTAAGTTTCTAGGTGTGGTTGAATTGACAACTCAGCTGCTAATACTTGAGAATATTCTTTGGCTCCCATTGTGTCGAATCAATAAATTTGGGTTGAATACTCTGCCCTCGAAAACTGTTGCGTTCCCCTATACTTGTGGGTTATCAAGACTATTTTCTGGTGCCGTTGCCGGGGAGCATAGCTCCATTCTTTGAGTCACTTGGGATTTATATCTGCTTATCATTATGAAGAACTTGAGAGATCTAAAAACCAAGATTTATCCCTCAACTACGAGGGGAGGTAAGGAACTGACATCTAGCTCTGCGCTTGATTCACCTTCTGTTTTGAGCAAGCTTGCGACACCTAAACCTGCTTCTGATATTCGTTCTGATATCTCGCATGTTATTAATGATGTCACTTCTGCTATGCATGATACTTATGATGAAACTACTTCTATGCTTGATACTACTGTGCCACCTGGTGAATTTCTTGATGAACAACTTGCTAGGGCTAGAGAGAATGAAAATATTGAATTTCATAATATTGATGAAAGTGATGATGAAGACTTGCCTGTTATTCCTAAGGGTTATGTTTTTGATAAAGAAGCTTCTTTAGCTATTTTAGCTTGCAAAGATATATACGAACTCAAGAGGTTATTAGCTAAATGGAATCAGCAATCTCTTAATGCTAGAATGAAATCTGACCCTGCTTTTGCTACTTCACCTATTTGTATTACTAATAAGGATTATGAATTCTATGTTGATCCTGATATAATTACTTTGGTTGAATCTGATCCTTTTCATGGTTATGAATCTGATACTATTGTGGCACATCTTACTAAATTAAATGATATAGCCACCCTGTTCACTACTGATGAGAGAACTCGTTACTTTTATATTCTTAAAATATTTCCGTTCTCATTAAAGGGTGGTGCTAAGACATAGTTTAATTCTCTTGATCCTGGTTGTGTGCGTAGTCCCCAGGATATGATTTATTACTTCTCTGCTAAATATTTCCCCGCTCATAAGAAACAAGCTGCTTTAAGGGATATATATAATTTTGTGCAAATTGACGAAGAGAATCTCCCACAAGCTCGGGGGAGGCTTCTCAAGTTACTTAATGCTTTGCCTGATCATCCTCTTAAGAAAAATGAAAAACTTGATATCTTTTATAATGGACTAACCGATGCCTCCAGAGATTACCTGGATAGTTGTGCTGGTTCTGTTTTCAGGGAAAGAACACCGGATGAAGCTGAAATTCTATTGAATAATATGCTGGCAAATGAAAATAATTGGACACTTCCTGAACCAGTTCCTGAGCCCATTCCTAAACCAACTCCAAAGAAGAGGGGTATTCTATTTCTCAGTCCTGAAGATATGCAAGAGGCAAAGAAATCTATGAAAGAAAAAGGTATTAAAGCTGAAGATGTTAAGAATTTACCTCCTATTGAAGAAATACACGGTCTTAATTTACCGCCTGTTGAAGAAACATATAATCTTAATCCGTTACCTATTGAAGAAACTCATGGTCTTGATAACCCGACACAGGTAGTAAAGGTAAATTCTCTCTATATATATGATGAAGCTGAAATCCCATTTACTAAGTTTGCTAGCCCATGCTTAGATGAGTTTGATAAATTTATGGCTAAGCAAGAAGACTTTGATGCTTATTTTGGTAGAAAATTGAAATACAATTCAAATATGCTTGAACACTTGGGTGATTATATGGATAATGTCAAAGGTGAACTTAAACTTATTACTAAACATGCTTCTATGGTTACCACTCAAGTAGAACAAGTACTTAAGGCTCAAAATGATTTGCTCAATGAATTGAATGGTAAGAATAATGATAATGCTGTTAGAGTTATGACTAGAGGTGGTAGAATGACTCAGGAACCTTTGTATCCTAAGGGCCACCCTAAGATAATTGCGCAAGATTCTCAGAGAAATAATGTAGAAGCACCTAGTCCTTCTAAAAGGAAGAAAAAGAAAAATGATAGGACTTTGCATGCTTCTAGTGAACCTATTACTGAAACACCTGAGAATCCAAATGATATTTCTATTTCTGATACTGAAACACAATCTGGTAATGAACCTGAAACTAGTGATAATGTTAATGATAATGTTCATGATGATGCTCAACCTAGTAATGATAATGATATAGAAATTAAACCTGCTGTTGATCTTGATAACCCGCAATCAAAGAATCAATGTTATGATAAGAAAGACTTTGTTGCTAGGAAACACGGTAAAGAAAGAGAACCATGGGTTCAGAAACCCATGCCTTTTCCTCCCAAACCATCCAAGAAAAAGGATGATGAGGAGTTTGAGCGCTTTGCTGAAATGATTAGACCTATCTTTTTGCGTATGCGATTGATAGATATGCTTAAATGAATCCTTATGCTAAGTACATGAAAGAAATTGTTACTAATAAAAGAAAATACCGAAAGCTGAAATTTCCAACATGCTTGCTAATTATACTTTTAAGGGTAGAATACCAAAGAAACTTGGAGATCCAGGAGTACCCACTATACCATGCTCCATTAAAAGAAACTATGTTAAAACTGCTTTACGTGATCTTGGAGCCGGTGTTAGTGCTATGCCTCTCTCTTTATATCGTAGACTTGATTTGAATAAGTTGACACCTACTGAAATATCTTTGCAAATGGCTGACAAATCAGCTGCTATACCTGTCGGTATTTGTGAGGATGTGCCTGTTGTAGTTGCAAAAGTTACTATTTTAACGGACTTTGTTATTCTTGATATTCCCGAGGATGATAGGATGTCTATTATTCTTGGAAGACCCTTTTTGAATACTGCAGGGGCTGTTATTGATTGCACTAAAGGCAATGTCACTTTTCATGTTAATGGTAATTAGCATACAGTACACTTTCCGAGGAAACAACCTCAAGTTCATAGTATCAACTCAATTGGAAAAATTCCATCGATTATATTTGGAGGTTTTGAATTTCCTCTTCCTACTGTCAAGAAGAAATATGATATTCTTATTATTGGGGATGTGCATATCCTCGTAGAGGTAACATAGTGGTATTCGAAATTTCTTCGGTTCCATGTTATTCGGAATGAGTTCGTTAACAAGACTTGATCAACCTTGTTAGTGGATTCCTTTTGATGAGCATGAGATGGATGAAACTAGAAGGCACAACCTGCTGCGCCCTCCTTTTACTTTCTATTATTTATATAAAATAAAATAAAATTAGTATTTCTCTGTATGTTATCTAAATTATCCGTGCAATATAAAAATGCCCCCAAAATAAAAGTTCTCCAAATGCCCTGAAATTTAAATATGTTTTTTCTGGAATATTTGAGAATATTTGGCACTTAGAACACAGTAGGAGGAGCTGGCACCTGGCCATGAGGGTCAGGGGCGCGCCCTACCCCCCTGGGCGCGCCCCCCTGCCTCGTGGGCCCACGGTGGCCCTCCTCCACTTATCCTTTCACCCACACACTTCTTCTTCCTCCCCCAAACACGAATATCTAGTTCTTACCCGAGTCCAAGCTCGTTTTGCTGCCATTTTTGATCTCCTTGCTCAAAGCACCTCTCACAAAACTGCTTGGGGAGATTGTTCCTTGGTATGTGACTCCTCCATTGGTCCAATTAGTTTTTGTTCTAGTGCTTTATTCATTGCAAATTTATGCTTCCTAGGTGACCATGTTCTTGAGCTTGCATGTCAAATTTATATGGTCAATAGTGTTTTGATGCATGATATAGGCTCTAGGCACTTGTAGGAGTAGTTGCTATCAATATTATTGAGTTTGGCTTACTTTTATTTTGAAGTTACTAAAAATTTCAGAAATTTTTCTGAGGAAGAAATATGCTTAGGAAAATGTTCCAAGGTGGTTCTTCAAGGAAGCAAGGACCCCGGCTTGCAATGCGTGATGCTGATGAAGAGCCACCAAGAGATGCTCCAGTGCATCCTTGTGAGTGGCCTTCGGAAAATTTTATGGATCGAGCGGGAATTAAAGAAGAATTTAACACATATTTGCGTAACGCTGATCTTGTGAGCTTCGAGTAAGAGAAGTGTAGCCAGTATCACTATCTCACTAGTAACTTTGTGAGGAGGTTTGAATTTTCATCTTCACGTAATTCTCCAACTGTCCTGTTTGACCTTTATGAAAATTCTTACACTATGGACTTAGAGGATTTTACCACTTCTTGCAAACTTTCACAATGGGGTAGTATCAGGGATCCTCGCAAATTTGAATTTAGAGATTTTCTTGCAAGTATGACTGTGGGGGAATCTAGAGATATAACACAAGCTACCATAGGGAGCATTCACTTTCCTTCTATACATTATTTTGCTCTCTTCACAGGTGGATGCATTAATGGTAAAGATGAGGCATGTCACCTGTGTGTCCCTGACCTCAGTATTCTTAGGAGTGCTGTGTAAGGAGACAAATCGTATAATTTGGGAGCCATTGTTGCACGTAGGTTGCATCTTAATAGACTTAATGGAGATTTCTTTGGTGGAATTTATGCAACCCGCATACCTAATTTTCTTGGTGTAGCCATACACGAAGATGATATTGAATTACCCCCTGCTTACCTAGACTTTAATGCTATGGTTCAGCACTAGTTTGTCGAGAGGAATAAATCACCTCTCCAGTATCGTTTAATCTTTGACAGACGACGTGCTGTCCATATTACTCTCCATACTCCTGCCTTCTTTTATTATCAGGCAAAAGGAAGATATGTTATTACCAGAGAGGAGGCTGATGAGTACGAGAGGAGGGCGGAGGCCGCTCGTCGCCACACTACAGCTCAGGAGGCGATAGCCGCTGTATCTCAGTACGATCCCAACTTTTACTATGGATATCCGCCAGGCCAGCCGTGGCCATAGACCAACTTAGGCCAAAAGCCTAAGCTTGGGGGAGTACGTATTTCTCACCGATATTACATTTATGTTCACACACTCATTGCTAGATGTCGATGCTCATACTTTTTCATTGTATCATCCATGCTAGTTTATTTTCCTTTTAATGCTTTCTTCTTGTGTGTTTAATAAACCTTATGAAAACCAAAAAAATTAGCTGTATGTTTTAATTAGTTTACTTTCCATGTTTCTAGTAGTAATTAAAAAGAAAACCCAAAAAGATTTCCTGTTCTTCTTTTACTTGTTGGGAGCTCTCCCATGTAAATAGTTTTATTTATTTTCTTTTCTTTGGGGGTCGATATGAGAAGACCATAATTAAATTGTTGAAGTGGCTCTTATACGCATTATTGTTGATCTGACAAAAGAGCCCATATTGTCTTCTCTTCTCCTGTTTATTGAATGCATGCAGATCCCAGCTTACTCCGATGCACATGCACTATTATTATTATTCACATCATTTGGTCGTGCAAGTGAAAGGCAATTATGACGATATATGATGGACTGACTGAGATGAGAAAATCTGGTATGAACTCGACCTCTCTTGTTTTTGTAAATATGATTAGTTCATCGTTCCTGATTCATCCTATTACGGATAAACATGTTTGCAATGACAACTAGAGACCATAGTCCTTGTGCCATGCTTGATTAGCTAGGAGCTTATAATGGTTTACCTCGCGTGCCAACATGCCATTAAAATGGTTGTGATGTGGTATGATAGGGTGGTATCCTCCTCTGAATGATTTAAGTGACTTGACTTGGCGCATGTTCATGCATGTAGTTGAAACAAAATCAACATAGCCTTCATGATATTTATGTTCATGGTGGATTATATCATACTCATGCTTGCATTCGGTGTTGATTAATTTTAATGCATGTTCATGACTGTTGTCGCTCTCTAGCTGGTCGCTTCCCAGTCTTTTGCCAGCCTTCACCTGTACTAAGCGGGAATACTGCTTGTGCATCCAACTCCATAAACCCCAAAGTTATTCCATATGAGTCCACCATACCTACCTATATACGGTATCTACCTGCAGTTCCACGTAAATTTGTATGTGCCAAACTCTAAACTTTCAAATAAATATCCTGTTTTGTATGCTCGAATAGCTCATGTATCAACTAGGGCTGTCTGTATCTTCCATGTTAGGCGGGTTATTCTCAAGAGGAGTGGACTTCGCTCCTCACTCATGAGAAAATGGCTGGTCACCGGGATGCCCAGTCCCATGCTTTATGCAAACTAAATCAAAATAATTGCAAACAAAACTCCCCCTGGGACTCTTGTCAGTTGGAGGCACTCGTTGTTTCGAGCAAGCCATGGATTGATGCTTGTTGGTGGTGGGGGAGTATAAACTTTACCATTCTGTTTGGGAACCGCCTATAATGTGTGTAGCATGGAAGATATTGCCATCTCTTGGTTTTTATGTTGACAATGAAAGTATACCGCTCAAAATATTATTCACCTCTATTTCAAAACCGAGCTCTGTCACCTCTACAAATCCCTGCTTCCCTCTGTGAAGGGCCTATCTATTTACTTTTATGCTGAGTCATCATACTCTTATTAAAAAGCACCAGCTAGAGAGCACCGCCGTCATTTGCATTCATTATTGTTAGTTTACATTGAGTATGACCTGACTGGATCTCTTTTACCATGAATTACAATGTCTAGTCAGTCCTTGATCTTTAAAGATTCTCTGCATTTATGTTTTGCGGTCTCAGAAAGGGCTAGCGAGATACCATCTTGTTATATCATATTATGATTGTTTTGAGAAAGTGTTGTCATCCGAGATTTATTATTATTGCTTGCTAGTTGATTATGGCATTAATATGAGTAAACTAGAGACCAAAGCGTTATTGTGAATGTGGTTAGTCATAATCTTTGGTGAAAACTCGAATGATGGCTTTACATATTTACAACAACAAGAGCAAACATTGTTTGTAAAAGTTTTTCTTTATCACTTTCAGTTTTTCAGCTGAATTGCTTGAGGACAAGCAAAGGTTTAAGCTTGGGGGAGTTGATACGTCTCCGTCGTATCTACTTTTCCAAACACTTTTGCCCTTGTTTTGGACTCTAACTTGCATGATTTGAATGGAACTAACCCGGACTGACGCTGTTTTCAGCAAAATTACCATGGTGTTATTTATGTGCAGAAACAAAAGCTCTCGGGATGACCTGAAACTTCACGGAACAACTTATCAGAAATAATAAAAAATCCTTGCAAAAGATGAAGGCCAGGGGGCCCACCACCTGTCCACAAGGGTGGGGGGTGCGCCTGTCCCCCTAGGGCGCGCCCCCCTACCTCATGGGCCCCCTGGAGCTCCTCCGACCTCGACTCCAACTCTATATATTTCGTTTTAGAGAGAAAAAAATAAGAGAGAAGAATTCATCGCGTTTTACGATACGGAGCCGCCGCCAAGCCCTAAAACCTCTCGGGACGGCTGATCTAGAGTCCGTTCGGGGCTCCGGAGAGGGGAATCCATCGGCATCGTCATCACCAACCATCCTCCATCACCAATTTCATGATGCTCACCACCGTGAGTGAGTAACTCCATCGTAGGCTTGCTGGGCGGGGATGAGTTGGATGGGATCTATCATGTAATCGAGTTAGTTTTGTTAGGGTTTGATCCCTAGTATCCATTGTGTTCTGAGATTGATGTTCCTATGAAATTGCTATGCTTAATGCTTTTCACTAGGGCCCGAGTGCCATGATTTTAGATCTGAACCTATTATGTTTTCATCAATATATGAGAGTTCTTGATCCTATCTTGCAAGTCTATAGTCACCTATTATGTGTTATGACCCGTTAACCCCAAAGTGACAATAATCGGGATACTTACCGGTGATGAACGTAGTTTCAGGAGTTCATGTATTCAATATGTGCTAATACTTTGTTCCGGTACTCTATTAAAAGGAGGCCTTAATATCCCTTAGTTTCCATTAGGACCCCGCTGCCACGGGAGGGTAGGACAAAAGATGCCATGCAAGTACTTTTCCATAAGCACGTATGACTATATTCGGAATACATGCCTACATTACATTGTTGAACTGGAGCTAGTTCTGTGTCACCCTAGGTTATGACTATTACATGATGAACCGCATCCGGCATAACTCTCCATCACTGATCCATTGCCTACGAGCTTTCCATATATTGTTCTTCGCTTATTTACTTTGCCGTCGCTATTGCTATCATCACTACAAAATACCAAAAACACTACTTTTACTACTATTACCTTTTGCTATCGTTACCACAACTATAATATTACTTTGCAACTAAATACTTTGCTGCAGATATTAAGTTTCCTGGTGTGGTTGAATTGACAACTCAGCTGCTAATACTTGAGAATATTCTTTGGCTCCCCTTGTGTCGAATCAATAAATTTGGGTTGAATACTCTACCCTCGAAAACTGTTCCGATCCCTTATACTTTGTGGGATATTAACCTCCTCTAGCGTCCACGGGCTACTGTTCATCCACCGTCGACCTCCTCCAGCCTACACCTATGACTGTTCATCCAGCCTCCACCGGTGACTATTCAACCAGCCCTCTCCACGGGGTCCTGTTCAACCACCCTTCCACGGGTCATTGTTCATCCAACCCTCCACCGGCTACTGTTCAACTAGCCCTCCACGGGGTCGTCCTGTTCATCCAGCCCTCCACGGGGTCCTGTTCATCCACCCCCAAACCGGCTCGATCGGGGTCCTGTTCATCCAGCAGCAACGACCTCTACTACAACGGGGTCCTGTTCATCCAACCCCTCACAGGGAACTATTCATCCAAACCCCCCAAACAACGCTCACTGTTCATCCAGGGAA
The DNA here is from genome assembly GCF_056163025.1 of Triticum urartu. Lineage (NCBI taxonomy): Eukaryota > Viridiplantae > Streptophyta > Magnoliopsida > Poales > Poaceae > Triticum > Triticum urartu. The sequence continues at coordinate 312,962,813 of NC_141874.1, read as the reverse complement.
GGAGGCAGCAGGGTTCGATCAGCTTCAGTTAGCAGAAGTAGAGAAGGAATCACTCGGGTTCAGTTAACAGCAAGGGATTGATCGCTCGGGTTCAGTAACTTAGCTAGTGCAATTGCTCGGGTTCAGTTAGAGCCCAACGCCTTGCTCGAGTTCAGTTAGAGCCCAACGCCTAGCACACATGCTCATACGTATGAGAGAAACACGCATCACTCGGCACCCGACCACCCATCGTAACCGGGAACACCCCCGATATTTTCCTCGCCCTCGCTTCTACCACGGTTTTTTCCGTCATAGATGGCCAAAGAATTTCATGCAGCTGCGTCTCCGGCCCGCCCAAGATGAAAAGCCCATTTTCTGTCATGGTTTTTTGTCATAGAAGTAGGAGCCCACCACATCTATGATGATACCGGGTTTTGTCACAATTATCGTCATAGAAGTGTCATAAGCATGACAGGAAGTGTCATAAAATGTCAAGGATGTGTATTTTTTTTGTGGTGCTAGTCGAAGTATGTCGCTGCAACAAACCCTGGGTCCATTGCCCAGACTATGCACAGGAACAAGAACAGAATTGAAGCATCAGCTAGAGTCAAAGATTGAAGGACCAATAGATTTGAAGAACCAACATGCAGCTCAGAGGGATCAAGATCAAGCCAGAGGAGCAATATATCGGCAAGAGTAGGGCCTCCCTTGCCGGGCAGGTGATCCCGGCAACGGGCAAGCCCACCACCAGAAGCAAGCAATCAAGGCGCCCCGGCAGGGCCTATCGGGGCTCGCAGAGGGAAAACCACCCCACCAACCACTCAAGCACGACCCATGTCGTCAATCAGTGTGGTGTCAAGCTACAAGGTGATTAAATGGCAGCCATTCGCCGTTTCATACAGAATAAACAAACAGATGACACCCGTCCTCCAACGTGTCAATAGGATAAGCACGGAACTGGCTAGATAGCCTGGCAGGCCTTGTCGGGAAACCAGTGATGTGACACTAAGTGGTCATTTAATGCAGCCTATCAGCCCATAGAGTTCTGTATGATAGCACAATTTGCTGTCATATCAGTGGATAATGACCACTTTGCCATTGTGGTGTCTGCTTAATTTATAAAAGGAGGCCCATGGCACCCGTAGGACGGGTTGGAAAGTTGAGGAACCCGCACCTCATACGCGCGTAGTCGCTATTGCCATACGGCGACCCTTGCCGGGCAAGTCTACTACATTGCATTATCCACATTCCACCATCAATCCACGAAAGCAGGAGTAGGGTCTTATGCCGTGCAACGGCGTGAACCTAAGTAAATTGCATGTGTGCTCTCTGTCATGTTGCCGCGCACTGGTCCACTCTTTGTGCAACGCGATGTCCCCCTGCCGAACCAGCAAGGGGCCTCCTGGTCCCATAGGTGGCCGTGGATATCCCGCGACATCTTTGGCGTGCCAGGTAGGGGGCTCGTTTTCGCGAACCTGAAAGTGTGCGCAGCGCGTCATCTTCATCACGATCTTCATCTTCAACAGTGCCCTCGACAATGGCGCCTAAGAAGAAGAAGTCCGGCCCTTCGGCCCATCCGTCCACCTCGAAGGCTTCGCCGCCCGCAGCCTCGGGCGCTTCAGAGGATGCGGAGGCGAGCAAAGACGTGGATGCTACTGGGGGCGTGGTTGGAGCAGGCGGCGCCATCGCCACTCCCCCTACGAACAGCACCAGGGAGGGAGTCCTGGATTAGGGTGTCTCCGGGCGTCCGGGCTATGTGACGTGGGCCAGACTGGTGGGGCGTGAAGATGCAAGATAGAAGGCTTCCCCCATGTCCGGATGGCACTCTCCTTGGTGTGGAAGGCAAGCTTGGCATTCGGATGTGAAAATTCCTTTCTCTGTAAACCAACTCCGTATAAACCCTACTCCCCTCTGGCATCTATATAAACCGGAGGGTTTAGTCTGTAGCCATTACGATCTCGAGGTAGATCAGCTCTTGTAACCCCTATACTCATCAAATTCAATCAAGCAGGACATAGGGTATTACCTCCATCAAGAGGGCCCGATGTCGGTGTCAAAACCGGCGGATCTCGGGTAGGGGGTCCCAAACTGTGCGTCTAAGGTCGATGGTAACAGGAGACAAGCGACATGATGTTTTACCTAGGTTCGGGCCCGCTATATGGAGGTAATACCCTATGTCCTGCTTGATTGATATTGATGAATATGAGTATTACAAGAGTTGAACTACCTCGAGATTGTAATGGCTAAACCCTAGAGGCCTAGCTTGTATGGCTATCATAATGTGTGTCCTATTCGGACTAAGTCCTCTGGTTTATATAGACACCGGGAGGACATAGAGTCACTCAAGGTCGGTTACAAAGAAGGGAATCTACATATCCGGTCGCCATGCTTGCCTTCCACACCAAGGAGAGTCCCATCCGGACACGAGTGCAGTCTTCGGTCTTCATATATTGATAGCCCATCAGTCCGGCCCATGGCTAATAGGCCGGACGCCCGAGGACCCCTTGGTCCAGGACTCCCTCAGTAGCCCCTGAACTTGGCTTCAATGACAAGGTATCCAATGCGTAGTGTTGTCTTCGGCATTGCAAGACGGGTTCCTCCTTCCGAACTCTAGAATAGTCTTCAGACGAATTGATCGGGTCCCGACCTGTAACACACACCACACACAACCGTAGAGAGAATATAATAATACACGAGTCCAATCCGCTAACAACTTTTATAACATGACATCACGTCGATCCGGTCATAATTTCGAACCATTTTTTGCCTGCCGCAACATGTTTCGAGACGTGGTTGCTATTTTGGCATGTCTTGTCGAAGCAGAGATCGTGTCTCCTTATTACGAGATTCTCATCAATAAAGGCGTGGGTAACCCAATCGTGCCGTTTACACAGCCCTCGAGAGCAGGCGAATTTTGAGGCGAGTGGGGTGGCGTTCAATATTCACTGCCCTTATAAGGAGATAAGATTCCCCTTTCTTCTCCCACACCTTCTCTCTTCTTCTGCCTTTTCCACCCTTGAGCTCCAGCACCCAAGTTCTCATCTGTTTCCCACTCTAGAAAAGCACTCAACCATGTCCGAATCCGGAGATCACGGCAAGTGGATGGCCTCCTCTGTCAAGGAGGAGGACATCGCTGAGCTTCGGGCGGCTGGGTACTTGGCGAAGGAAATCGCCCACCATCCTCTAACCCAAGGAGAAATCATTCCCATGCCGAAGCCCGACGAGAGGGTACTGTTCCTCCCCCATTTCCTCCGCAGGCTAGGGTTTCAACTCCACCCCTTCGTCCACGGAATAATGTTCTACTATGGGATAGACTTCCACGATCTATCCCCGAACTCCCTCCTCAATATCTCGGCATTTATCGTCGTGTGCAAGGCCTTCCTCCGCATCCACCCTCACTTCGGGCTATGGCTCAAAATCTTTAACGTGAATCCCAAGGTGGTGGACGGACAACAAGCAGAGTGCGGGGGCACCATGGTGAGCAAGCTCACCAACGTTTCTTGGCCAAAAGGCACATTCATGGAGTCTGTCAAGGAATGGCAAAAACAATGGTTCTACATCACCGAACCCCGCGATGCCACCTGGGCCGCGGCTGCCGCATTCAACTCCGGCACTCCCATGCGACTTACCTCATGGGTCGAGAAGAGCCCGAACTTGTGTTCGTCAGACGAGCTGATTGTGTTGCAAACACGCATTCAAAGCATGACCGATCGGGAAATCAAGCTCGTCGACATAATTCAAGTGATGCTGGTGTGCCGGATCCTCCCCTGCCAGAGCCGAAGCCGCCCTCAAAGGGATTTCAACCCGAAAAGCACCACACCTTGAAAGGCTCCTCGAAACAGCTCACGAAGATTATGACTTCTGTGTTGATCCTGAGATAATTACTTTAGTTGAATCTTGTCCTTTCTATGGCTATGAATCTGAAACTGTTGTGGCATATCTTACTAAATTAAATGATATAGCCACCCTGTTCACTAATGATTAGAAAACTCGCTACTATTATATCCCTAAGATATTTCCATTCTCAATAAAGGGTGATGCTAAGATATGGTTTAATTCTCTTGATCCTGGTTGTGTGCGTAGTCCCAGGATATGATTTATTCCTTGTCTGCTAAATATTTCCCCGCTCATAAGAAATAAGCTGCTTTAAGGGAAATATATAATTTCGTGCAAATAAAAGAAGAGAGTATCCCACAAGCTTGGGGGAGGCATCTCCAACTACTTAATGCTTTGCCTGATCATCCTCTTAAGAAAAGTAAAATACTCAATATCTTCTATAATGGACTAACTGATGCTTCCAGAGACCACCTGGATAGTTGTGCTGGTTGTGTTTTCAGGGAAAGAACACTAGATGAAGCTGAAATCCTATTGAATAATAAGTTGACTAATGAAAATAATTGGACACTTCCTAATCCAATTCCTGATCCAATTCCTGAACCAACTCCTAAGCCAACCCCGAAGAAGAGGGGTATTCTATTTCTCAGTCCTGAAGATATGCAAGAGGCAAAGAAATCGATGAAGGAAAAAGGTATTAAAGCTGAAGATGTTACGAATTTACCTCCTATTGAAGAAATACTTAAAGCTCAGAATGATTTTCCCAATGAATTAAATAGTAAGAAAAATGATAATGCTATTAGAGTTATGCCTAGAGGTGGTACAATGACTCAGGAACCTTTGTATCCTGAGGGCCATCCTAAGAGAATTGAGCAAGATTCTCAGAGAAATATTATTGATGCACCTAGTCCATCTAAAAGGAAGAAAAAGAAAAATGATAGGACTTTGCATGCTTCTAGTGAACCTGTTATTGACACACCTGAGAATCCTAATGATATCTCTATTTCTGATGTTGGAACACAATCTGGTAATGAACATGAACCAAGTAATAATGTTTATGATGATGTTCATATTGATGCTCAACCTAGTAATGACAATGAAGTAGAGATTGAACCTGCTATTGTCTTGTTAACCCACAATCAAAGAATCAACGTTATGATAAGAGAGACTTTGTTGCTAGGAAGCACGGTAAGGAAAGAGAACCATGCATGGGTTCAGAAACCTATGACTTTTCCTCCTAAACCGTCCAAGAAAAAGGATGATGAGGATTTTGAGCGCTTTGCTGAAATGATTAGACCTATCTTCTTGCGTATGCGTTTGACTGATATGCTCAAAATGAATCCTTATGCTAAGTATATGAAAGAAATTGTTACTAATAAAAGAAAGATACCGGAAGCTGAAATTTCCACCATGCTTGCTAATTATACTTTTAAAGGTGGAATACCTAAGAAACTAGGAGATCCCGGAGTACCAACTACACGAGGCTCCATTAAAAGAAACTATGTTAAAACTGCTTTATGTGATCTTGGAGCCGGTGTTAGTGTTATGCCTCTCTCTTTATATCATAGACTTGATTTGAATAAGTTGACATCTACCGAAATATCTTTGCAAATGGCTGATAAATCAACTGCTATACCTGTCGGCATTTGTGAGGATGTGCCTGTTGTGGTTGCCAACGTTACTATTTTAACGGACTTTGTTATCCTTGATATTTCCGAGTATGATAGTATGTCTATTATTCTTGGAAGACCCTTTTTGAATACTGCAAGGGCCGTTATTGATTGCACCAAAGGCAATGTCACTTTTCATGTTAATGGCAATGAGCATACGGTACACTTTCCGAGGAAACAACCTCAAGTTCATAGTATAAACTCTATTGGAAAAATTCCATAATTATTTTTGGAGGTTTTGAATTTCCTCTTCCTACTGTCAAGAAGAAATATGTTATTCTTATTGTTGGGGATGTGCATATCCCCGTTGAGGTAACCTAGTGTTATTCGAAAATTCTCCGGTTCCGTGTTATTCGGAATAAGTTTGTTAACAAGACCTGATCAACCTTGTTAGTGGATTCCTTTTGATGGGCATGAGACGGATGAATTTAGAAAACACAACTCTCTATACCCTCTTTTTACTTTCTGTTATTTATATTAAATAAAGCAAAAATAGTAATTTCTGTCTGTTTTCTAACTTATCAATGCAATAAAAAATACCTCAAAAATAAAAGTTCTCCAAATGCCCTGAAAATTAAATATGATTTTTTCTAGAATATTTTAGAATATCTGGCACTAAGACCACAGCAGGGGGAGCAAGCACCTGGCCACGAGGGTGGAAGGCGCTCTCTACCCCCTGGGCGTGCCCCCTTCCTCATGGGCCCATGGTGGCTCCCCTCCACTTATTACAGCTACCAGACATTCCTTCTTCCTCCCACAAACAGCACTAACCAGCTCAAACCCGAGTCCAAGCTCATTTTGCTGCCATTTTCGATCTCCTTGCTCAAAGCACCTCTCACAAACTGCTTTGGGGGGATGGCTCCTTGCTATGTGACTCCTCCAATGGTCCAATTAATTTGTGTTCTAGTGCTTTATTCATTGCAAATTTTTGTTGCTTTGGTGACCCTGTTCTTGAGCTTGCATGTCAAATTTATATGGTCAAAAGTAGTTTTAATGCATGATATAGTCTCTAGGCACTTGTAGGAGTAGTTGCTATCAATATTGTTGAGTTTGGTTCACTTTTATTTTGAAGTTACTAAAATTTCAGAAATTTTCATAAAAAGATGAAGAGATTTTTGAGGGGCTCATCGAGCCGAATCTCGAAGGATAAGCAAAGTGAGGAGGATAAGAGGCCCAAGTATAATCTCCCTCGCACCGCGGAAGTTCGGCCTTGTGATAATTTCTTGAAAGCAGCCGAGATTTATGATGATTTCTATGAATTGGCTGAGAATGCAGGCCTCACCGCCTTCCTCCACAACCAACACGAGCAATATCTCTTACTCACCAATATCTTTATGCAAAACTTTCATTTCCATGCTACTAGCTCACCACCTACGGTGGAATTTTATTTATATGATGAGCATAAACAGATGTCACTTCATGATTTTTGTCGGGTTTGTTTGATCCCTTTCGAGGGTAGCGTAGAGGAACCCCATCGTGACGATGTGGGTGGATTTATTGACACCATTACTGTAGGGGAAACGAGGAAGGTTTCTGACGCACGAATTACTAGCATACACTTTCCCGTTCTACGTTACTTTGCCATATTTGCTAGTAGATGCTTAATTGGGCGCGGAAACAGTGGAAACCTGAGTGCCCCTGATATTATTATTTTGTGCCATGCCTTATTTTGTGATGACACATTCAGTATGGGTGCTATTATTGCAAAGCGGTTAAATCTTAACCGTACTAAGGGCCCCGTCCTTGGTGGCATCTTCGTCTCACACCTCACTGCACATTTTAACATACCTATTAGGCATTATGAGAAGGAAGAAAAATTGCTGCCTCCTATTTATTTAGATTATAAGAGTCTGGTAGCACATGATTTTATTGTCAAGAATAGGGAAAAGGATCTTAAGTACAAATTAATATTTGGTAAAAATCATCCTGAGACTATTACCTTGCTGGCTCCTTCCTTGTTTGATTTATCTGCAGGCAAGTACCTTGTTCCATTGGAGGCCATCCACGCCTACCGGAACCCTACAGCAGCTACAGAGCCAGAGCCGAAATCACAATTTGATCCTCCATGACAGTCTGATTATCAGTGGGATCCGGAGGTGATTGCCAACCAGTGGCAATTGGAGGCTTCTTCACAGTATGACCCCAACTATTACTTTGGATATCCTCCAGGCCAGCCATGGCCATAGACCAATGTAGGCCAAAGGCCTAAGCTTGGGCGAGTACGTATCTCTAACCGACATTACATTCATGTTCACACACACATTGCTAGTTGTCGGTGCTCATACTTTTACATTGTATCATCCATGCTAGTTTATTTCCCTTTTTATGCTTTTTTCTTGTGTGTTTAATAAACCTTAAGAAAAACACAAAAAATTAGTTGTAGTTTTTAATTAGTTTACTTTCCATGCTTGTAGTAGTAATTAAAAAGAAAACTCAAAAAGATTTCTCGTTCTTCTTTTGCTTGTTGGGAGCTTTCCCGTGTAAATAGTTTTATTTCTTTTCTTTCCTTTGGCGGTCGATAGGAGAAGACCATAATGAAAATGTTAAAGTGGCTCTTATATGCATTATCATTGATCTGATTAAGAGCCCATATTACCTTGTCTTCTCTCTTGAATTGAATGCTTGCAGATTCCAGCTTAGTCCAATGCACATGACTATTATTATTATACACACTATTCAGCCGTAAAAGTGAAAGGAAATAATGATGTTTATATGATGAACTTATTTAGATGAGAAAAGCTAGTATGAAGTCAACCTCTCTTGTTTTTGTAAATATGATTAGTTCATCGTTCCTGATTAATCCTATTATGAATAAACATGTTTGCGATGACAATTAGAGATTATAGTTGCATATGCCATGCTTAATTAGCTAGGAGCTTATAATGGTTTACCTTGCATGCCAACATGCTATTAAAATGGTTGTGATGTAGTATGATAGGGTGGCATCCTCTTTTGAATGATTCGAGTGGCTTGACTTGGCACATGTTCACGCATGTAGTGCATTATATCCTACTCATGCTTGCATTCGGTTTTGATTAATTTTAATGCATGTTCATGACTGTTGTCACTCTCTAGCTGGTCGCTTCCCAGTCTTTTTCTAGCCTTCACTTGTACTAAGCGGGAATACTGCTTGTGCATCCAACTCCATAAACCCCAAAGTTATTCCATATCAGTCCACCATACCTACCTATATACGGTATCTACCTGCCGTTCCAAGTAAATTTGTATGTGCCAAACTCTAAACCTTCAAATAAATATCCTGTTTTGTATGCTTGAATAGCTCATGTATCAACTAGGGATGCCCGTATCTACCATGTTAGGCGGGTTATTCTCAAGAGGAGTGGACTCCGCTCCTCACTCACAAGAAAATGGCTGGTCATCGGGATGCCCAATCCCATGCTTTATGCAAATCAAATAAAAATAACTAAAAACAAAACTCCCCCGAGACTCTTGTAAGTTGGAGGCACTCGTTGTTTCGAGCAAGCCATGGATTGATGCTTGTTGGTGGAGGGGGAGTATAAACTTTACCATTCTATTTGGGAACTGCCTATAAGTGTGTAGCATGGAAGATATCGCCATCTCTCGGTTGTTATGTTGACAATGAAAGTATACCGCTCAAAATATTATTCATATCTATTTCAAAACCAACCTCTAGCACCTCTACAAATCCCTGCTTCCCTCTGCGAAGGGCCTATCTATTTACTTTTATGTTGAGTCATCATCCTCTTATTAAAAAGCACCAGTTGGAGAGCACCACTATCATTTGCATTCATAATTGTTAGTTTACATTGAGTATGACTTAACTAGATCTCTTTTACAATGTCTAGTCAGTCCTTGAACTTTAAAGGTGCTCTGCATCTATGTTTTGCGGTCTCAGAAAGGGCTAGCGAGATACCATCTTGTTATATCATATCATGATTGTTTTGGGAAAGTGTCGTCATCCGAGATTTATTATTATTGCTCGCTAGTTGATTATGTCATTGATATGAGTAAACATGAGACCTAAATGTTACCGTTTATATGGTTAGTTCATAATTTTTGCTGAAAACTTGAATGCTGGATTTACATATTTACAACAACAAGAGCAAACAGAGTTTGTAAAAGTTTTTCTTTATCACTTTCAGTTTATCAAACTGAATTGCTTGAGGACAAGCAAAGGTTTAAGCTTGGGGGAGTTGATATGTATCCGTTGTATCTACTTTTCCAAACACTTTTGCCCTTGTTTTGGACTATAACTTGCATGATTTGAACGGAACCAACCCGGACTGACGCTGTTTTCAGCAGAATTGCCATGGTGTTATTTTTGTGCAGAAATAAAAGTTCTCGGAATGACCTGAAAATCAACGGAGAATTATTGTGGAATATATAATGAATATTGGAAGGAAGATCCACGTCAGCGGGTGCCCCACATGTCCACGAGGGTGGGGGCGCGCCCCGCTACCTCGTGGGCCCCCTGATGCTCGAGCGACCTCAACATGGGCTCCATATATTCACTTTTGGGGAGAAAAAAACCGAGAGAGAAGGATTCATCGCGTTTTACGATACAGAGCCACATCCAAGCCCTAAATTCTCTTGGGAGGGCTGATCTGCAGTTCGTATGGGGCTCCGGAGAGGGGAATCCATTGCCATCGTCATCATCAACTATCCTCCATCACCAATTTCATGATGCTCACCGCCGTGCGTGAGTAATTCCATCATAGGCTTGCTGGACGGTGATGGGTTGGATGATATTTATCATGTAATCGAGTTTGTTTTGTTATGGTTTGATCCCTAGTATCCACTATGTTCAGAGATTGATGTTGCTATGACTTTGCTATGCTTAATGCTTGTCACTAGGGCCTGACTGCCATGATTTCAGATCTAAACCTATTATGTTTTCATCAATATATGAGAGTTCTTGATCCTATCTTGCAAGTCTATAGTCACCTATTATGCGTTATGATCCGTTAACCCCGATGTGACAATAATCGGGATAGTTACCGGTGATTACTGTAGTTTGAGGAGTTCATGTATACACTATGTTTTATTGCTTTGGTCTGGTACTCTATTAAAAGGAGGCCTTAATATCCCTTAGTTTCCGCTAGGACCCCGCTGCCACGGGAGGTAAGGACAAAAGATGTCGTGCAAGTTCTTTTCCATAAGCACGTATGACTATATTCGGAATACATGCATACCTTCCATTAATGAACTGTAGTTAGTTCTGTGTCACCATAGGTTATGATTGTTGCATGACGAGCCGCATCTGGCATAATTCTCCATCACCGATCCATTGCCTATGAGCGTTCCAGATATTATTCTACACTTATTTACTTTTCCGTTGCTATTGTTATTATCACTACAAAATACCCAAAAACATTACTTTTGCTACCGTTACTTTTTCTATCGTTACCACTACTATCATATTACTTTGCTACTAAACACTTTGTTGCAGATATTAAGTTTCTAGGTGTGGTTGAATTGATAACTCAGCTGCCAATACTTGACAATATTCTTTGGCTCCCCTTGTGTGACAGCCTAGTTTTTGCCCTCCTTTATTTGCCTTATTTTTTAGTGGTTTGATTTTGAAATTTGGAGTTTTTGAATCCTTTCATATGGACTTAAACACTTGGGTACCCATTGGCTTTCACCCAAGTGTCCCATTTCCCTCTCTAACCATCATTCCCCCTCTGGTTCATCTCAAAATAATATTTGGAATATTTTTCCTTAATGAAAAATATTCATTTCCCTCTCTTAAATCCTAGCTAGATCAATGTGCTGCAAAGCAACCCCAATTTTTCTTGGCCACAAAAATCTAGGAAAATTCACAAATATTCTTGGAACCCTAGGGCACCTTCCTGAGCAAAAATATTGCATGACTTTTTGGAATATTTTTGCTACAGAAAATATATTCTGTTCTGGACAGAAATGGTAGTTTCTACAACAACTACCATTTTACTTGCTCCTTTGGGGCTCATTTTTCTTGTGCATCATCACCTTAGTAGACGATTGCTACCCTCCAAAACTCAGCTCCGAACACCCAGCCGTTTGACCATAGTAAGCTCTCAAAGTTACTGATCAGAAACTTACTAGGCTTGTGAAATCTTTTCTACTGCGTCTGGATTCAAACCAAAGCGTGGTAACATTTAAAACTACCACGAACAATATGCCAGTCATGAAGTTTGGGCTGAGGTCGGCATGACGTCAGAGTTCATGCGGTGACCGCGTTCGTCAAGGCATGCTGGCATGTTTCCTGTTAAGAACATAGCTGCTATAACTATATTTGACTCTGGGGCTTCCCACTCTTTTATCTCTCGGAGTTTTGTTGCCCAAAACAAATTTCTTTGTTCGCTTTTGGGCAAGAATATGCTGGTACAAACCCTGGGATCCTTAATCAAGAGCAATCTGGTCTGTTGTAATCTGGAAATCAATGTCAATGAAGTATGCTTTTCAACTTCTTTGATAATTATTGAGTCTGCTAAACTGGACATTATCTTGGGTATGAAATGGCTGACTCAATACCAAGTATGCATAAATTGCGTGACTCGAGAATTCACTTTGACCAGTCAAAAGGGGCAGACTACCAGATTATATGCTCGCAGAAGCATACCCAAGAAAGAAATGGCCTTCACCGATATGGCTGAATTGGAATTAATTCCTATGGTCAGTGATTTTCCTGATGTATTTCCAGAAGAGCTACCAGTCATGCCACCAGATCGAGAGCTTGAGTTCGCAATAGATCTTGTGCCCGGAACCGCACCGTTATACAAGAAGTATTACCGGATGCCCTCATCAGAATTAGTGGAGCTAAAGAAACAGCTTGATGAAATACTCCAGAAAGGATATATCTGTCCCAGCTCTTCACCATGGGGATCAGCTGCTATCTTCATGGACAAAAAGGATGGCAGCCTCCGCATGTGTGTGGATTACCGTCAGTTGAACGATGTCACCATCAAAAATAAATATCCGCTGTCAAGGATCGATGACTTATTTTATCAACTCAGTGGGGCCAAAGTATTCTCCAAGGTTGATTTACGGACTGGATATCATCAGCTCAAGATTAAAAAGGAGGATATCCCTAAGACCTTCTTTACCACTCGGTACGGTCTTTATGAATATACAGTTATGTCCTTTGGTCTCACCAACACCCCTGCTTTCTTCATGCATATCACGAACAAGGTATTCATGGACTTCCTCGATAAGTTCGTGGTAGTCTTCATCGATGACATACTTACTTACTCGAGGAGTGAAGAAGATCACAAGGAACACCTCCGAGCAGTGTTACAATGACTCCGCATCCATCAGCTATACGCCAAATTCAGCAAATGCGAATTTTGGCTCAAGCAGGTTGGATTCCTTGGACATGTGCTATCCGTCGAAGGTATATCTGTGGACCCAAGCAAAGTAAAGGATGTGCTCGATTGGTTGCCACCCACAACGGTATCACAGATCCGGAGTTTTCTTGGATTAGCCGGGTATCAACATTGTTTCATTGAAGGGTTTTCCAAGATTGCTAAACCCATAGTGGAGCTGCTAAAAAAGGATAAGAAGTTTGAATGGATTGAGGACTGTGAGAAAAGTTTTAATGAGCTAAAGATATGGGTGACGACCGCACCAGTGTTAACCCTTCCAGATATCTACCGCAGTTTTGATGTGTACTGTGATGCCTCCAGACAAGGACTTGGATGTGTACTTATGCAAGACAGCAAGGTAGTAGCCTATGCATCGCGACAACTACGACCCCACGAGGGAAATTATCCCACTCATGATTTGGAATTAGCAGCAGTGGTTCATGCTGTAAAAATTTGGAGACACTGTCTCATCGGGAAGAGGTGCCAAATTTTTACCGATCACAAAAGTATCAAGTATATATTTACTCAGTCAGATTTAAATATCCGTCAACGAAGGTGGTTTGAGTTAGTCAAGGATTATGATCTTGGAATAAATTACCACCCGGGTAAGGCCAACGTGGTCGCCTATGCACTCAGTCGAAAGCCTGTCAGCCTGAATGTCATATTGGAATCCTTGCCTCCTGAACTTCAACAGGAGATTGCTCAGCTCAACCTGGTCATTGTTGATGCTGACCTTGCTAATATTTTGGAAGTCGCCCCCACCCTTGAGGAAGAGGTGCGCAAGGCACAGCCAGATGACACCATTCTGCAGAAACGTGCCAAGAATGTGGTACCAGGACAGACTTCACATTTCTCAAAGGATCAATTCGGTACTCTCCGATTCCGTGGAAGAATTTGTGTACCAAATCAGGCAGATATAAAGCAGAAAATCCTGTTAGAAGCACATGAATCTTCGTATTCTATTCACCCTGGAGGTACAAAAATGTATGAAGATCTGCGACAAGTATTTTGGTCGGATGGGATGATGAAAGACCTTTCTTATTTTGTAGCCTGTTGCGACATATGCAACAAGGTAAAGGCAGACCATCAGAAGCCAGCCGGACTTCTCCATCCCCTACCAGTCTCACAATGGAAATGGGATGATGTCTGCATGGATTTCATCATAGGACTGCCCAAGACTCCGCGAGGCAATGATGCAATATGGGTCACAGTGGACACCTTAACCAAGGTTGCTCAATTTATCCTGATCAGAACCACATATCGAGCAGATCAACTTGCACAACTGTATGTATCCAGGATAGCCAGTCTACATGGAGTATGCCGAACCATCACTTCTGACCGAGGTTCACTTTTTACCTTTGTTTTTTGGTCACGTCTCCATCAAGCCTTGGGGACAGCACTGAAATACAGTACCGCTTATCATCCCCAGACCGATGGACAGACAGAGCGGGTGAACCAAATACTCGAAGATATGCTGCGAGCCTATGCTTTGGACCAAGGATCTTAATGGGAAGACTGTCTGCCATATGCCGAGTTCTCTTATAACAACAGCTTCCAGACCATCCTAAAAATGTCACCATATGAGGCCTTGTATGGCCGTAAGTGCTGCACTCCATTAAATTGGTATCAAACCGGAGATAGCCATATCTCCGGAACAGATATCATGATGGTAGCTGAGAAACAAGTTAAGGAAATCCAAGACAGATTTCAATTGGCCAAATCACGACAGAGGAGTTACTATGATGCAAAGCACCGACATATCAGTTTTGAACCCGGAGAACATGTATACCTCCGACTCACTCCTATGAAAGGAGTCGAGAGATTTCAGACTCGTGGAAAGTTGGCACCCAGATTTGTTGGTCCATTTCCAGTTATGTCATGAGTGGGTACTGTTGCATATCAGTTGGAACTACCCCCTGAATTGTCGAACGTGCACTACGTGTTTCATGTTTCACAATTGAGGTGATGCATATCGCCGCCTGAGAAAAAGACAGCTATGACTGAGGTAGAGTTGGCAAAGGACTTAACATACGAAGAGAGGCCAGTTAAAATTTTGGATCAAATGGAAAGGATCACTCACAGCAAAGTAAGGAAACTCTTCAAGATTCAGTGGGAGCATCACACAGAGTCAGAATCCACGTGGGAACGGGAAGAGTTTCTCAAGACACATTATCCAGAATGGTTTTCCCAAGCAACCGAACCTCGAGGACGAGATTCATTCTAAGTGGGGGAGGTTTGTGAGAGCCTGGTGTTTGCCCTCCTTTATTTGCCTGATTTTTAGTGGTTTGATTTTGAAATTTGGGGTTTTTGAATCCTTTCATATGGTCTTAAACTCTTGGGTACCCCTAGGATTTCACCCAAGTGTCCCATTTCCCTCTCTAACCATCATTCCCCCTCTAGTTTATCTCAAAATAATATTTGGAATATTTTTCCTTCATTTCCCTCTCTTAAACCCTAGCTAGATCAATGTGCTCCAAAGCAACCCCATTTTTTCTTGCCCACAAAAATCTGGGAAAATTCATAAATATTCATGGAACCCTATGGCACCTTCCTGAGCAAAAATATTGCAAGACTTTTTGGAATATTTTTGCTACAGAAAATATTTTCTGTTCTGGATAGAAATGGTAGTTTCTACAGTAACTACCATTTTACTTGCTCCTTTGGGGCTGATTTTTCTTGTGCATCATCATCTGAATATATGATTGCTACCCTCCAAAACTCAGCTCCCAACTCCCAGCGGTTTGACAACAGTAAGCTCTTAAAGTTACTGATCAGAAACTTACTAGGCTTGTGAAATCTTTTCTACTACGTTTGGATCCAAACCAAAGCGTGGTAACATTCAAAACTAACACGAACAACATGCTAGCCATGAAGTTTGGGCTTAGGTCGGCATGAGGTCAGAGTTTACGCGGTGACCGCGTTCGTCGAGGCATGCTGGCATGCCGCCGATGCGCTCTGCGACACACCCGAGCCTCTGTTGATCGCGTGCTCGCTTCCCCGCCTGCCTAAGCGTGCCAAACCTCGCCAGCATCTTCGTCTTAGCCCCATTAACTCTGCCCTGGCACTCGCCGACGCCGGAGCTCACCGCAGCAACCACGGGCATGGCCCGACCAACGAAACAGTGCGGTGCGCACTGTGCTCGTCGTCACCCCAGTGCCCCTGTGCTCGTCCCCGTTCGCCATAGTCCCCGCGTGAGCTCTGTCTCCTTCTCCCTCTCTCACTGATGCCGCTCTTCGCCGGGCGCCGTGTCCAGGTGTCCACCGGCAGAGCCCGAACCCCACTCGACGCACGGCTATAAATAGAGCCCTCCCCCAGCCTCCTCGAGCATCATCCACCACTCGCACACATTCCACAACCTAGTAGAGGACCGTAGCCTGGGCGGGCAGGCCGCGAGCCGCCGTCCCCGAGCTCAAGCTCGCTGGCTATCCCCTTGGGTCGTCCCCATAGCTCCGGCCCCTCCCAGGCCTGGGCAACCCTTCCAGGGCCTCCGCCACTCAGCGGTGGTGCCGTTCTGCCCGGTTGGAGACCCTAGAGTCGCCTCTGCTCGCCGTCGTCTTCGTCTCCGGCGAACTCTGCTTCATGTCTCCGCTAGAGAGGAAGATCCCGACGCCGTTCGACCACCCCCAGCTACTCTACAGGTACGGGCAGGTGCGCCTCAGTCTCCTCTCTCGATCCCTCCCTCTCATTTTGGCCAAGGAGCCCTTGTCACCGGCGTTTGGTTCGGCAAAGCCGTGCCGCCCCCTGTCTCATTTCCCCTCTCCCCCTCATCTGACTAGCGGGGCCCGCTAGTCAGCCGCTCAGTACGCGCGCGAAGCGGTATGAGTGGTGGCGCCCCGAGGCTTTACGCCTTCGACATCACCCCCCACCAGTCTGTTTATTTAAATTTAAATTCATATTTATCCAGAGAGCTTCAAACGGCTATAACTTTTCAACCATAAATCCAAATGAATTGATTCTTTTTGCATTGTGTTCTTTGCAAAGAAATCTAGCAGCTCAATAAAAAATGGGATTTTCCCTGCTGTCTAGATTTTATGGTGATTTTCAGAAGGGTTCTTGATGATTTCTTTTTTTGTTTGTAATTGTTTTTAGAGCAGTGAAGCTTGTCTTGAGGATCACAAGGAGTTTTGTGAACCTCATCTGCACTAAGGCAAGCCACAGCAACATTTTCATGGTGCCACTGCAATATTTGTGATTTTCCTGCTTGAATGAATGATTTAATCCATGCATATAGATCATTGTTGTGTTATTCATATTCTGTTAAGTGCTTGTTCAAGTTAATATGCTTGTGTTACAGAAAGTTTAGAGCTAACTAAGTTGATAAAGAGACTAGAATTAATTTTTGCTATGGTAGAAATAATATGGTTATGTATATAAGTAATTAATTGAAGTTATTTTTCTTGCATGAGAAAAATAATAAAACTTGTTAGAAAAGATTCTGTTTAATGTGAGGTTTAATCTTGATCAGAGGAGTGTCAAGAGTTGTTGATGGTTATGCTTAGTGTGGATATAGTTGAGTCAGTCCTTTCCGTTAAGATGTGATGCATATGTTATTGTTGCACTTCATGTCATACTATGACACCAGTTAGTTTCAATTTAAGTTGAACCTGATAATAATACAACTTGAATATATTGTTGACTGGGTCATGGTGCCACTGAATCAAGTTTTTCCAGTGCAACCACATTTTCCTGTATGAGAAGGCCTTTAATCTGTCCATTGTCATGCCTCTGGTCGATGCCTCCAACTAGGGAAGGTTATGGGCGTGTGGTACCCTGGCCCGGTAAGCAGACATAACCTTGTGTGCCCGTTGTTGAGATTTTTTGTACTGGTCCCCGTGAGGGACGTTTTGGCCACGACGGTGGTCGTTGTGTCTTTGGTAGACACGGGGCCACCCAGGACTAGCCTAGTTGGAAGTGGGTCGGAGTGGCCAAGAGAGTGTCATGGCAATGGAGTGGTTTCGTCGGAATGCCGTTGTTCCACTCGAATGGGAGTACGAGACCATGGGTTCCGTGGTGTTGGTACAGTGTGCTACCTCTGCAGAGTGTATTAATCTATCGATAGCCGAGTCCACGGTTACGGAGATGCTCGAAAGTAGGTAACACCATTGGTCAACATTTAATAAAACTTGCACACTAAGTTATGAACTCTGCACTTTGATGATGGCGGGAAGGCGATCGTTTGGATAGGACCAAGTGTTGGTCGTGGTTATGATCGCCAGAAGGATCATTGTTTTAGACCTAATATGGGTCGAGGTTGTGATCGCCGGAAGGATCATGAGATAGCCATGGTTAAGATTTTGAGGTTGGTATGGTGTTGATCCAAGAGGTGATCACCATTGGTAAGAGGAATTTTTCCTCACATGGATATGATCACAACATGTTGAATATATTGTTGCATTGTTAATCATTGGTTAAATATCATGATATTGTTTGTCATTATGTTTATGTCTGTTGTGATCTTGCAAGTACATTCAATGTACTGACCTGGTGTGTCATGCCAGCTTTCAGGAAAAGCCTTGTTGGAGAGGAATGCTGTCCGAGTCTAGATTGTGTCCACATCGGTGTCCCTGTGCTATGGAGCTTCCGCTACGACGTTGTTCCGCTGCCGCGTAGTTGTTATGATCGAGGCCTTTATGTTCACTAAATAATGTACATATTGTTCAGCTGCACCGTGTGTGCCGCTTGGCCTCGCTACCTATTGTAATGTAAACTTTGATCCACTAGCATCAATAAAGTGGTTGTTTTCCATACCAAGATGTTGTGTGTTAACAGAGGACATGGTCTCTGGGCTGGCAATGCATGGGAAACTGGTTGCTCTGAGCCGGGGTGCCGCACCTTGTGTCGAATCAATAAATTTGGGTTGAATACTCTACCCTTGAAAACTGTTTCGATCACCTATACTTGTGGGTTATCAAGTGCTATAAGTGTCTGATCGGAAGTACCAATCCTTCGCGTAATGCGAAAGAAATCTCCAATGATTTACAACCTCCGAACAGCTGACCAGCTCTCGCCGCATCATGACAGTCAGTTTTCACCTTTCTCTACTGAGGTGCTCCTTTGGATAAACCAAGCCACAATCGCAGTAGTTCTCCCTTTACTACCTTAGCCGATATAGTGGAATGTAAGGTAGCAAGCACAGGAATCGGGCAAGCCAACTATTGCCCAAAGACATGATTCGGAGCCAATGCATATAATGCTAAATTCAGGGTGCCGAGCTATACTTACAAGAGATGCCTCGGTTAGTTCATTTGGATAGGTTTGTTTGGATACTATTTCATCTCTAGAGCTCACAAACATCCGGGTGAAATAGATAAAAAGTATCTTTTGTAAACAAAAGCGTTCAACTGTTCAACCTGCATCCAAAACTTGTGAAGAAATAACTCTTATTGTGCTTTGCAGGAAATGATCTTCAAGAATTAGTTTTTGAGTATCCATTGTTATACATGTTGGCTATAGATGACATGGCACTTTCTTGTAGCCAACAGTTGGCTATACTATTTAAGTATTAACCATGCCCTTATACACCTAGACGGAGGGATTAAATCAGGATGACTTGGGAGGGGGCAGAGGACGGCTTCGATGAGACAACCCACCATGTACTCCTACATGGCCTCCCACCGCTACCTTTACCAAATCGTGTTCACACACTTAGCTAACACACAATAGGACATGTTCATCACCAATCCACTTCATCCCCGATGAATCAGACCTGACTCAACTCTAAGCAGTAGTAGGCATGACAAACAAGCATGAATGAGTAGGCACATTAGGGCTCAAACAACTCCTACTCATGCTAGTGGGTTTCATCTATTTACTCTGGCAATGACAAGTCATGTAGAGGAAACGGGTTCAACTATCGCAGCATGTAACAGTTGAATCGTTGTTGTCCTAATGCAGTAAAAGAGAGCAGGAGCAAGAGAGTGGGATTGTATCGGAATGAACAAGGGGGTTTTTCTTTCATGGCACTTCTGAAGATAGTATAGTTCTTCATCAATGTCATCGATCTCATCGTCAAACCCACGTCTACTAAGAGGGGACAAACACCGGCAACAGAGAAAGAACACAATCAATGTATTGCAACAATATGATGCATGATCATGACATGGCAATATGCTGTGATTTGAGCTAATTCAACTAGCAATGATTTAAATGAAGTTGGTTTGAGCCAAAGGTTCAAATTCAAACTCCATGTGTGATTATTTAAATGCCAACATTTGATTTGACCTGATCAGCATGCATAAGTTGCTCAAACATGCATGGAAATAGCATAAATGGATAGATTGGATTTTTCTGATAATTTTTCATATATAATTTATTTCATTTGGAGTTTTAGATTAATTTATATGAATTTTTGAAGTTTATGACATTTTCTAAAAATAAATAAATCTTTTAGATTTATTTAAAATCAAGAAAAGTGATTACTGCATCAGTGTTACGTCAGCGTGACACCAGCAAGTCAACAGGGGCTGGTCCAGGTCAAACCTAACGTGTGGGGTCCACATGTCAGTGACACAGGGCTGGGTTGTGTCGCTGACAGGGGGCCCGGTCAACGGCCACGTCAGCGAGGTCAACGCCGGCGCGTGGGCCACCGTGATTAACTTAACCTAAACAGAGGTTAAACCATGGTTAGTTAAGGGCGTGGGGCCCATATGTCATCGACACAGGTCACTAACTAAACGTGATTAGCACCTAAACTAATGGTGCCACATCAGCCTCCGGAGTTTCGTCGACGATGACCACGGCCAGCGGCGGAGGTGCACTGTGCGCTCACTATGGAGCACCATTCGATGCGCGGTTTTCTCCTACGGGTTCCTGGGAGTGCGGCGCATCCAAAGAAAGAAGCGGCACCAGCTGGGGCGGCCGGAGACGACGACGCAGAGCTCTAAGGCAGCGACCGGAGTTCGGGCGACCACGGGTGAGATGCTGTAGAGAGCAAGCGGGCATGTTTTTGCGCTAGGCATGCTCTACGGGGCACTACGAAAGCGTTGGGCTTGCCGAGGTGACCAAATGGTCACCGGAGCTATGCCAACGGCGAGCTCAGGCGGCGGCTTGCTACGGCCATCTACGAAACAACGGCTATAGTGAGCGGAAAGCCACAGGGTTAGGGGGAAAATGTGCAAGAGCTCACGGTGGGTCGGATGAGGTAGAAAGCGAGCTCGGGAAGGCGGAGACGGCGCCGAATCGACGGGCGCAGCCTTCGGCGACCGAGGAGGAAGAAGGTGGAGTAGTCGGTGATGTAGGTCGTCCTAGCTCTTGGGGCTAGGGTGGGGCGAAGCAGCGGTCGTCAGTGGTTGTTGCAGACACAGAGGGGTGGTGAGAGGAGCAGGGTGGGCGCGGCTATGGCAGCAGCGAGCTCAAGCACACGTCGGCCATTGCGTCAGGGGGTGAAGGAGAGAGCAGAGGGAGGAAAGAGAGGCCGGATTGATCGGGACGGCACCAAGGAGAAGATCTGCAGTGTTGCATTGTCCCGGGGACGCAGGCAGGTGATGTGGCAGCATGGCTGTGCGCGCGCGTCGGGCACGCGCTCGGCATCCGACTGGCGCGGTGGAGACGACGACTGGCAGTTGGGCCATTGGGCCACACCGCTGGGCTGGTAAGTGGCCAAGTAGGCTGTTGCTACAGGTAAGAGGCCCAGGCGAGTTTCTCTCTCTTATTTCTATTTGTTTCAGTTTTTTATTTCTTCTATAGGTTCAGGGCTTTATTAAAAATACTTAGACATTCTCAAAAATCATGAAACTACTCATGGCAAGGGGTTTATGCCATCCCCATTTCAAGTTTCTGGAAATTTTAAACATGTTGCAACACCAGATGCTAGCACTAGGCAGACCAGAACTAGGGATGTGACACTGGGCTCGAAAAGAGTCCTTGTAAGTCCGTAGGATGAATAGGTTTTAATTCACCTATGGTAAAACAGAAAAAATAATTAAGGAAAAGGGAACACCATATAGGGTCAAACCGTACTATGGCGTGTCCGTATTGTGCCTCCGCTGATGACCAAGGTATTTTGAGTGCATAATTATGCACACACAGTATGAATTTTGCGGATGTGTGCGGCGACAAGCGGAGGCGAAACTCCTAGTCTAGCTCTAGAATTACGGAGCTGTCAGCAGGTGGAACTGGTCAATCTTGTCTAATTAATTCCGGCGGCTTGATGGCCATTGAGGTGTGCGGCTTGACAGGGCCGCTCTGTACTTCAGTCGCGATGGCCGCAGTATGCTCCTTAGTACGGAGGGAGCGTTCCGTGTTTCCATTGATTGTAATGATGCCACGTGGGCCGGGCATCTTAAGCTTTAGATAAGCATAGTGCGGGACCGTGTTAAAACGGGCGAAAGCTGTTCATCCGAGCAGTGCGTGATATCCATTGCGGAAGGGGACGATATCAAATACCAAGTCTTTGCTTCGGAAGTTATCTAGCGAACCGAAAACGACTTCCCATGTTATTGAGCCCATGCAGCGGGCCTCTACACCAGGTATTACTCCTTTAAAGGTAGTTTTAGTGGGCTTGATTCTTGAATAATTAATATCCATTTTGCGGACAGTGTCCTGATAGAGAAGGTTGAGAGTGTTGCCGCCGTCCATGAGGACTCACGTAAGGTTGAACCTGTCGATGATTGGATCGAGGACCAGAGCTGCCGAACCTCCATGATGGATACTGGTTGGGTGGTCCTTTCGATCGAAGCCGACCATGGGTTGAATTTTGGGGCGACCGGCTCGACGACATAGACGTCCCTTAACGCATGCTTGCGCTCCCAATTGGGGATGTGTGTGACATATATCATATTCACCATTTTTACCTCGGGGGTAAATTTCTTCCGTCCCCCCGTGTTTGGTGGGCGAGGTTCTTCATCGTCCTCCTCGCTGGGCGGCCCTTTCCTTTTATGTTCGGCGTTAAGTTTGCTGGCCTGTTTAAAGACCCAACAATTTTCTGTTGGTATGATTGGCAGGCTTGTCGGGGGTGCCGTGAATCTGGCAAGGCCGATCATGTATTTTGTGCAAACTAGATGGACAATCTCTGTTTCCTTTGAACGGCTTCTTCCGTTGACCGGATTTAGATCCGCTGAATCCAGCGTTGGCCGTTGTGTTTTCGGTACCTTCGTTGTTGGTTCGACGCTTGTGCTTGTTGTGTCATGGTTTGCCATTGCCGTCCCTGGCTTCAGAGGTGCCGTGGTCACTGGTGCTACTGCTTCTGCGGGCTAGCCAGTTGTCTTCTGCCGCACAAAAGCGAGTCATTAGTGCGGTAAGGGCTGCCATAGACTTTGGTTTTTCTTGGCCGAGGTGTCGGGCGAGCCATTTGTCGCGGACACTATGTTTAAAGGCTGCGAGGGCTTCGGCATCCGGGCAGTCAACGATTTGGTTCTTTTTGATTAAGAACCTTGTCCAGAGTTTCTGTGCTAACTCTCCGGGTTGCTGGACTATGTGACAGAGGTCATCAGCGTCCGGGGGCTGTACATAGGTACCTTGGAAGTTACCTCTAATGGCATCTTCCAAGTGTTCCCAACTGCCAATAGAATTTTCTGGGGGGCTGTTTAACCAGTGTCATGCTGGTCCCTTAAGTTTCAAGGGGAGATATTTGATGGCATGTAGGTCGTCACCGCGAGCCATGTGTATGTGGAGAAGAACATCTTCAATCCAGACTACGGGGTATGTCATGCCGTCGTATGAGTCCACGCTTACGGGTTAAAACCCTTCTGGGAACTGGTGCTCCATTACCTCATCTGTGAAGCATAGAGGGTGTGCGGCGCCTCTGTATCGGGCAATGTTGCGACGCAGTTCAGATCAAGTCTGTATGTGATTTTCGTCCCGAGTGAGGTTGTGCTTGTCGCGCCAGGCCTGACTGTTGCCCTCTCATGCTGGGGCACGTCCCCTTGATCCATAGATTGATCTGGTTTGACTGGCTCAATTGTCCAGGTCCTGTCGTAGGTGGTATGTATATTTCGGAGCCGCTGTTCCCCTACTTTTATGGCGAGGTGGTGCGGGCTAGTGCTCGGCTTGAGTTGCCACTCTGTTCCGGCCACGCGACGGTCAGTTAGCAGCGTCACACGTTTGTGTTATGGGCTCTAGGGCCTCATCGTCAAATTGGGGTAGCATCTTGCGCTTCGGGTAGCTCTTTGTTGGGCGTTCGAGGCCATATTCCTCGACTGCCAGGATGTTAGTCCATCTGTCATTGAGTAAGTCCTTATCAGCTTGAAGCTGCTACTGCTTCTTTTTCATGCTCCTTGAGCTGGCGATTGGATGACGCTTAAAGCGCTCTATTCGAGGGGTTCCTCTGGCATGATGAAATTTTTGTCACCGAGGCTCACATCTACTTCAGAGGTCGGTAGGTAGTTACTATCCTCTGAGCCCTCGTTCTCGACAAGATCGTCGGGGTTTACCTGCCCATCCTCCCAATCATCCTATTCAGATGTTGGCTCTATAGGGTCTTCAGGGTCTTTGGCATTCTGCGGAGTATTAGTGTCATCGGTGCCGGTATTTCCGTCTTTGTCGCGATGCAATTTTGACCGGCGCCGCTGACATCAACGCTTCAGATGGGCTTCGGCAGGCTTGTCCTCAACCGTATTCTCCTTGTCGGTGTCGCCATCCTCTTTGGTTCTATCCACCATGTACACGTCGTATGTGGAGGTGGCCGTCCATCGTCCGGTAAACGGAGGGTTTTGGCCTTGTTCTTCTCCGGCATCATCGTCCATACTATCGATGTGTTCGGAGGCATAATCCGTCATATCAGTTAAATATTCGACAGTGGCTATGAAGTGGGTGGTGGGTGGGACACAAAATTCCCTGCTCTCAGGCCCTAGTCTAGGCTGGGCGTAGTTTGGAAGTGATCCTTCCGTAATGGCGACTGATCGCATTAAGTCCAGGACCTCGTTTAAAGGTGAGGGTTGGACAGAGAAATGAGAGTCCGTGGGGCTGTCCGTAGTCAGAATCTCCTGGGGGCGCCCGCTTAACACAACCCTTGAAAGTTCGGACCTAGAGTCCGGCGGAGTGTCTGATGCTTTTCCGGTAGCAAGCCACATAAGTGGAGAGTGGCCGGCGGGCTCTAGACTCCCGTCTTCGGACTTGTCAGCCTGCTCTGGATGTAAGGCCAGAGCGGTAATCGGGGCCGCAAACCCTTTGAAGCTCAAATCTCCTCGGATATCAGCAACATAGTTTAAGTTCCCGAAACTGATCTGATGACCAGGGGTGTAGCTGATGATCTGCTCTAGGTGGCCAATCGAATTGGCACGCAGCGCAAATCTGCCGAATACAAAAATCTGGCCAGCGAGAAAGATCTCCTTCATGGCGTCATTGTTGTAGAGGACAGAGGAACTTTCAATGAAAGAACCAATGTTGGTGTCAAAACCGGTAGATCTCAGGTAGGGGGCCCTGAAATGTGCGTCTAAAGATCAAAGGAAACACGAGGCAGGGGACACGATGTTTACCCAGGTTCGGGTGAGGGAGTCCTGGACTAAGGGTCCTCGGGCATCCGACCTGTTAGCCATGGGCCGAAATGATGGGCTATGAAGATATGAAGATCGAAGACTGCACCCGTGTCCGGATGGGGCTCTCCTTGGCGTGGAAGGCAAGCTTGGCGACCGGATATGTAGATTCCCTTCTTTGTAACCGACTTGTGTAACCTAGATCCTCCCAGTGTCTATATAAACCGGAGGACTTAGTACGGATAGGACACACATTATCATAGCCATACAAGCTAGGCCTCTAGGGTTTAGCCATTACGATCTCGAGGTAGATCAACTCCTGTAATACTTCTATTCATCAATATCAATGAAGCAGGACGTAGGGTATTACCTCCATAGAGAGGGCCCGAACCTAGGTAAAATATCGTGTCCCTTGTCTCCTGTTACCATCGACCTTAGACGCACAGTTCGGGACCCCCTACCCGAGATCCATCGGTTTTGACACCGACATTGGTGCTTTCATTGAGAGTTCCTCTATGTTGTCGCTAAAAGGTTTGATGGCCCCTTCAATCGTCCATAATGACGCTATCCAAGGAGAAACTTTCCTCCCCGGACAGATCTTTGTGTTCGCCGGCTTCGCACTGCGGGCCAATTCGCTTGGCCATCTGAAGCAGATCGAAAGCTGCGCCCCTGGCCATCTAGTCAGATTTGGGAGCATGAGCTACATTGCAGAAACCCGTGGAGACTTGATCTTCGCCGGATTCGAGACTGCAGTAAATGCTCTCGGGGGCCCCAATGATCATGACCTAAATCTATCATCAGGCTGCATCCAGGAGATCGCTCCTGTAACCGCTCTGGCCTTAGATCCGAAGCAGGCTGCGCCACACGAGGACGGGAGGATAAACCCCACCACGGAGGACACAGATTCCACAGTGTTGGAGCCGCATATAGAGTTAACCTCTCATGACGTCTCTGTTAGTGGAACTCCGGGCCATTCTCCAGCCGTATGTTCCGAACCACGTGAGGCCACGGACGCCAAGCCTGATCATTTATCGATCTTCGAATTCTGCAACGCAGACATTTTCCAGCACTCGCCTTTGGGCGATGTGCTATACTCATTAAAAAACCTGTCCTTCACAGAGGACTCAGAGCCGAACTATATCCGGCTCAAACTAGGGGCTGACAGTGGAGAATTTTGTTTCCCACCCGCCACCCACTTCATAGCCACGGTCGAGGATTTGACCGACGAACTTGACTACGACTCCGAGGACATCGACGATATGGACGATGATGCCGGAGAAGAAGAGGTCCAAAACCTGTCGTTCACTGGACGCTGGACGACCCATTCCTCGTATGATGTATACATGGTGGATGCACCAAAGGAGAACAGCGACGAGGACAAGGAAGATCCAACTGAGGATAAAAGCTTCTGAAATACAGTCCAAGCGCCGGCGTCAGCAGCGCCGCTCTAAGTCATGCCGCAGCAAAGACAGTAGTACTGGCACAGGAGAAGACAACACTCCAGAAGGTGCCGAAGACAAAGAAGACCCCATTGATACAGCTAATGAACAAGACGAACGGGAAGGCAGGCAGGATAGCCTAGATAAACAGGCCACGCACGAAGATTCATTGGACAATAATTACCTTCCACTCTCTGAGGACGAGGTGAGCCTCGGCACCGAGGATTTCATCGTGCCTAAGGAGCCTCTTGAGCAGGAGCGCTTCAAGCGCCAGCTAATTGCCACTGCACAGAGCCTGACAAAGAAGCAGCAGCAACTTCAAGCTGATCAAGATCTGCTAAATGATAAATGGACCAACGTCCTAGCAGCCGAAGAGTACGACCTCAAGTGCCCAACCAAAAGTTACCCAAAGCGCAAACTTCTACCTTAGTTTGACGAGGAGGCGCCGGACTACATACCTCCATCGTACAATGCGGCTGACCGACCACCACGTGGTCGAGACAAAATGGCAACTCACGCCGAACACCAGCCATCCTCGCCTCAGCGCATAGGCAGAGGTAAATTAGCCCATGGGCATACATATGACCTGCGGAAAACCCTGAAAAATAAACTAGGACCCACTAGAACAATCTACAGATCGTGAAGGCATGCCTCGACATGCGACGACGGCCACCTATTCGGACGTGACAAACTTAGTCACGCGCGAGCCGAAAACCGCAGACGGACTCCATCCAAGCTACATCGCAATACGGCTCGATATAGAGGCGACACACAACCTCATTGCTTCACTGATGAGGTCCTGGATCATGAATTCCCAGAAGGATTCAAACCTGTGAATATAGAAGCATACGATGGAACCACGGACCCCGCGGTGTGGATCGAAGACTTCATTCTCCACATTCATATGGCCCACCGCGATGACCTCCACGCCATCAAATACCTCCCTTTAAAACTCAAAGGGCTAGCTCGGCACTGGCTCAGCAGTCTGCCTGCAAATTCTATTGGCAGCTGGGAGGACTTGGAAAAGGCCTTCCTTGATAACTTCCAAGGTACATACCTTCGACCTCCGAATGCTAATGACTTAAGCCATATAGTTCAACAGCCCGGAGAGTCCGTCAGGAAATTCAGGACTAGGTTCTTAACTAAAAGAACCAAATCATTGATTTTCTGCATGCCGAAGCCCTAGCGGCCTTCAAACACAGTATCCGCGACGAATGGCTCACTCGCCACCTTGGCCAAGAAAAGCCAAAATCCATGGTAGCCCTCACGGCACTCATGACACGCTTTTGTGCGGGCGAGGATAGTTGGTTGGCCTATAGCAAAAACAATGCAAGCGATTGTCGGTGTTCTGGGAACGGGGGTCCCCAAATTTGCCTGCCGCGGGTAAGCCAGCAGGCCATATGGCCCATCTTCATCAATAAGGCATCCAAGACCCTCGCAAGGGGCCAAGCCTCGCGAGGCAGACGACACAAGACCTCCTCTGGAGTGGCCTAGTCGGGCAAGCTCAGGAGGAGCGGAGAAAACAAGGCGAGGCACCATGCGGACGACACAAGACCTCCTTGTTTCCTCTTTGATGCTACGGAGGCCAGCGCAGGCAAGGAGTACCGAGGCATTAGGCAAAGGTTGCCATTTTGGTGCAACAAGACCAGGACCAGAAGGATGGCAAGATGGAGGTCATCGTGGAGCCCTAGACGGCGTCGCCACCAGAGCCTTTTGTAGGCGAAGACCACCACTACTAGGGAAAAGGCTAGCAGCAGCGCGGGGACCGGCGCTACTAATAAGGCGCTACAGCTAATAGTTAGCAGTAGCGTGGGAGAAACCCGCGCTACTACTAACTCTGTTAGTAGTAGCGTGTGCCACCCACGCTACTGCTATTACAGACTCGCGCTACTACTAATGAAGTAGTAGTAGCGTGCCTACAATACCAGCGCTACTAGTATCCTAAATACTAGTAGCGCCCAGTTTTTTCCCACGCTATTACTAACCTATTAGGAATTAAAAAAAAATCAACCAATTCCATTCCATCACACAATTCCTCATTGTAGCGGCAACTCATGTATAATTCAAATCACACAGTGTTGTGCGTAGCAACTTGGTAAGCAACTACCTAAGTAAGCTCTACTGCTATTAACTTGGTAAGCAACTACCTAAGTAAGCTCTACTGCTATTACACATCGGGCAGCCTCAATGAGCCGCACCTGACCGACGGCAGCCGCCATCATGACTTGCGACACCATCACGTCCCTCTCCCTGGCCCTCGGCTCCAGCTGGCCTCGATCGATGTCGTCCTCGTGCCTGCCTTGCCACTAGCGGGTTGCTTCTCCTCTGCTCGCCTAGGTACCCTACTTCTCCTCAGCGCTCCCGGGCCCAGGTCCCCTGCTTCTCCTCGCGTCTCCAGCAGCAGCGATCCGGAGGCAGATCCTGCAGCACGCCCAGGTCACAGATCCCAGGTCCTCAGCGCTCCAGCAGCAGCGATCTAGGGCCTTCTTCTCCTACTCGTTCTTCTCCTGGTCATGCTCCTACTTCTCCTACAACAAAAGCAACATCAGGTCAATGACAACAGCAGCAGGTCAATAACAACAGCGGCAACTCCTGGCAATGCTTCAATTTAAGTCCATTTCTTTGATCAACAACTTATGCTAAGGACGACGTGCTATCGAACTTTGGAAAGTACAGTATGAATATGACAATAGAAGCAACAGTTTTACAACAAAAACTAAACTACTAAAATTACAGCAAATGCAAGTTAACTGAACATTTTGATCTACTGCAAGTTCATTGATCTCCATTACCTACTGGAGTACTCCATTCTAAGCTACTGAAGCTACTCTAACTATCCTATTTTACTCTAACGGAAACTAAACTAAGCAAGCACTACTGCTTGCAAGTCCTACACTAAACTAAACAATCATGATTTCTAGCAACAGCAATCATCATCTTCAAGTCCTAACTTAATAGCAGCAAGGAGAAGAAGAGAAGAAGAGAAAAGAGGAGAAGAGAAGAAAAGAGATGAGAAGTTTGTGTTAAGGAAAAATAATTACTCCTCTCTTCAAATGAATCAAATGAGTAGCTCTATACTGCATGTTTAATTAAAGTAACTGAAAATGTTTCTGTTAACTTAAATTAACAGAAAAAGGTTTTATTTGAAGTAACTGAAAAAGGTTTCACTTAAATTGACTGAAAAAGGTTTCAGTTAACTGAAGAGAGGTTCTATTTAATCCATTTATAGTACCCCTAATGCTTGTGCTGCAGTAAAACTACTCCTAATGCTACAACAGTTAACAACAACTGAAATTACTTTAATGTTCAAATATTACAGTACATACTCCACTGAATATTACTGAAACTTAATAGAGGTCGGAAAATATGCTTCGTTTCAGATAAATTTTGACAAATCAAGTGTGACAACTTCATTTCAGTCAAATTTTGTCAAATCCATTGTTACAGGCTAGCAGCAGTAGCTTAGTTACAGAATTGGGAGTAGAAGTTATTATAGGCTAGTAGTAGTAGCTACAAATTTACAACTTCATTTCAGACAAATTTATAACTTCATTTCAGAATTAGGAGTACAACTTGATTTCACTAAATCCAGTGTTACAGGTTAGCAGTAGTAGCAAGGGAACTGTAAGATTAACAAAGCTACAGAAAATCAACAAGCTATTTCAAAGGATGATTCATGACTAACAAAGGTTGGCCTTGGCGAAGCTGCACATTCATGACTAAGCTACAGAAGTTGGAGTAACAGAAGCTACAGAAGCTTCACAAGAAGATTAACAAAGATGTGCAAGATTAACAAATCAACTACGGTGTTGGATGGATGGATGGACGACAAGGAGATTACCATGAGGATGACGACGTCGTGGCACCGTGGCGGGGCAGGGCCCGTGCTACCAAGGTGGGGGCACCATCAGGACGATGACGCTGCTCCGCTGGTCCAGCGCTCTGCTACTCCGGCGTCGCTCTAGATCCGCCGCTTGGGCCACACTCCAGGTCCGCTGCTCCACATCCAACGCCTCCATCGCTCACATACAGTACGGGTGCAAGCCTCCGTCGCATAGAAGCTCATCACCGGCGCAAAAAAACTCAATCTTTTCACCTAAGTACGTTGGTGGACACCTTCAGATAGATGTGGGAATTAATCCCTGCAGCATTAATCAAGGATACAACAAAAAATTGTCAAGGGGAAATCTCGGTGCAGTAGCACGACAAAAACTGAACTTGAGTACAGTAAACCTGGTTGCGTAATCACTTATTAGATTGACGGAACTTATTCTTTGCACAAATGAGAAATCTGAAGCCCTTCTTGTACTTTTGCCACTTCTACTAGTACAACCTAAGCACTAACAACCAATGAACAAGAAATATAATGTAGGAAGAAAAGAATACATCCATCTGAAGCCCTTCACATGAACCAGATCCTCTTACACGTGCAGAATATCAACATTGGCCAACTAAAATCAGACCTATTAGTGGGTCACAAACATGGATTTCACATGCAGGTCAGCAGTAAATCACGCATCTACGCAGGTCAACTAGGATAAGCAGGTGAACAAGATTTTCATCTAATGAGGAAACTCTGATGAAACATACCATCTCTTGCTCTGTATCTTCTATAGACATTCATACACTGAATTTATGAACACATTCTTCTACTATCCACTACTTACTAGTCACAGGGATTGAATGCTAAAATCAAGGTAGTACAACAATCTAGTCTAGATAAACAACACAGGGCGCAGGGGGAAGTCCTCTTCGTAACAAAATCTTGCGGAAACCGCCTCATTAGTTGGAATTAGGATGCCATGGCAAGAAGAACTGAAAAATGAAAAAAGGCGGCCGCACTGACCTTGATGAACTCGGCGGGGACGCCGCGAACGCGCTCGACGAGCAGGCCGGCGCCCTCGAGCTCGCGCACCAGGTGCGCCATGCTGTCCTTCCCCGCTTGCACACGGCCTGCCAAATCGAATCAAAGGGGGTCAGGGGCTGCCTGCGGTGAAGAGAAAGAGAGGATAATGGGGAACCTCACCTCCATGGCGTTGGTCCAGACTAGCAGCAGCAGGAGGAGGGTCGGAGGAGCAAGTAGTAGGACCACCGGTTGGCCGTCTGCATCAGCGGTGGGCAAGAGGGAGCCCTCCCCACGCCGCGCCGTGCCGCACCCGGAGAAGGGGGGCCCTAGCTAGGGTTTGGGGCCGACACAAGGGCACGGCGAGGAGGAGGATCCACACGTGAAGTGGGGGGCGCCGGTGGTGGGGTTGGGGGAGAGGAGGTCGTCGGCGTCGGCGGTGGCGGCGGGGTTGGTTGGGGGAAACGTGGAGAGTGGAGGACAAGGAGAGGCTTCGTGGGAGAGAAAGGCAGAGAAGGGGTGAGAGGCTGAGGTGGGGCGGCAAGGAGATAACTTAATAGTAGCGTTGGGTTTATACCCCACGCTAATCCAACGCTACTACTATGGTATGTCTTGGGTGCACGGTGGAGACCATTTAGTAATAGCGTGGGATTTATAACCCACGCTGCTACTATCAACTTAGTTGTAGCGTGGGTTTATAACCCGTG
This sequence comes from Triticum urartu, assembly GCF_056163025.1. Taxonomy (NCBI): domain Eukaryota; kingdom Viridiplantae; phylum Streptophyta; class Magnoliopsida; order Poales; family Poaceae; genus Triticum; species Triticum urartu. Next base: position 312,930,603 of record NC_141874.1, on the reverse strand, counting down.
CTACTACTATGGCTGGTCCGGAGGGGCACGGTGAAAATCACTTAGTAGTAGCGAGGGTTATAAAACCGCGCTACTACTATCAACTTATTAGTAGCGCGGTTCCTTTAAGCTCGCTACTGCTAGTTAGCAGTAGCGCCTGTTTTTAAACCGCGCTGCTGCTAAGATTCTGTGTATGATGTTTTCCCTAGTAGTGCACGTTTGTCAGGATGGCTTGTACTAGCTGGCCCCCTTCAAATTAGCCTGCCGTTGTTGGCTCCCTTCCCGCTCAATATTTGGGAAGAGGACCAGGGCCTCTATAAATAGGACTAGCCACCATGATAGGCAGGGGGGAACGACAAGGACGACGAAGGGGACAGACGACAGAAAGAGAGAGAGGAGAGAGATCAGTCTCACCCACACAAGTTAGCCAAGCACAAGAACACCTCAACCTCAGGAGGCTGTTCTTCCCCTTGTATTGTTCATCATCAGCCCAAGAGGCAATCCACCACCACCACACTGGAGTAGGGTATTACACCACAACGGTGGCCCGGACCAGTATAAATCTTGTATCTTTCTGTGTTGCGAGTTCGTCGAGTTCGTCCGCGAGATCTTAGCGAGCTAGGGCATAGATCGGTGGGAGTAAAAGACTTCACGCGCACCCCAATGTTCGAACATTAAGGGTTTGTCGGAACCCCACATCCGAAATTGGGTGCGCCAGGTAGGGGTGCGCCGTAGCTTCCCCTCCGTCGATCTGCGCTCCGTCGCCACCGCGCTTCGCCCACATGGCAAGCGCCCTGCCGCCGACCCCGACGGTCAGTGTTGACAATGGGGCAAAGGGGCTCCGAGTGCTGGCCCCCGCCCCGTGGCGGGTGCAGTGGCCGCCCAAGTTCAGGCCGGAGAAGCTGTCGCGCTAAGACGGCGCGGCGGACCCATCGGCTTTCTTGCTGGCGTACGAGGAGGCCGTCCTCGAAGCCGGGGGGTGATGACAAGGTCATGGCCAACTGGCTTCCCATGGCCCTCGCCGGCGAGCCACGCGCCTAGCCGCTCAACCTTCCCGGATCCACGGTGGCATCTTGGGAGGAGCTCCGCGACCTCTTCACTTCTCACTACGCGGTGCCGACGCACCACGCAGCCGTGGCCCTGCTGGACGGCTCTCAAGCACTGCCGTCAGATCGCCACGCCAAGCCGTTCCTCTGTCAGATCGGGGCCACCTCTAGGCACCCGGGGGCTCCGCCGGGCTGGGCTGCGCTAGAGGCCGACCTTACCTTCGGCTCAGAAGACCACCCCGACTCCACCGCTGGCTCCGGAATGCTCCCAATGCTCTGCACACCCACCATCTGCAACGTGGCCGTCACCAAGACCCTCATCGACGGTGGTGCTGGACTCAACTTGCTCTCCATTGAAGCCTTCAGCCTTCTCCACGTGCCACTCGAGCGGCTCGACCTCAGTATGCCCTTCTCGGGAGTGGGTGGTGGAGCTGCCCACTCCCCAGGACAAATCCGCCTCCCTGTCTCCTTCGGCGCACGCGACAACAACCGCACCGAGCTGGTGGACTTCGACATCGCTCGCATCGGTCTCCCGTACAACGCCATCCTCGGGTACCCGGCTCTCGCTTAGTTCATGGTGGCGACTCACCCGACTTACAACCTCATGAAGATGCCAGGGAGCAACGGCATCCTCACCGTCAAGGGGGACACTAAGGAGGCCGTGACGGTACTCAGGCTCGCCTTCAAGACCGCGGCAGCAACACAACCCGCCAACACTGGTGCCCCCGCGGCCAGGGAGGTCACGCCCACCAAGAAGAAGCAGTTGTTCACCCAAGACAAGGCGGAAACTAAGTAGGTATCGGTCAGCGAGGACGGGTCTTCAGGGGCCACCTTTACCATAGGAGCCGACCATGACCCGGAACAAGAAGAAGCCCTGGTGAGATTCTTGCGCGTGAACAAGGAGATATTCGCATGGGAGCCCAATCAGCTGGTAGGGGTCCCGAGGGAGGTGATCCAGCATCATCTAAGGGTATGCCCCAACATCCGCCCCGTGAAGCAGCGAGCGAGACGGCAGTCCACTGAGAAGTAGGCCTTCATCGTCCAAGAGACACGCAAACTGGAAGCGGAAGGTGCCATCCGAGAGGTCTGATACCTCGAATGGCTGGCGAACCCTATCGTGGTGCCGAAGAAAGGCGGGAAGGAACGGATGGGTGTCGACTTCACCAATCTTAACAAAGCCTGCCCCCAAGACTCATTCCCACTCCCGCGTATCGACCAGATTGTTGACTCCGCCGAGTGTGACCTGCTGTGCTTCTTGGATGCGTTCTCAGGGTATCATCTAATCAAGATGGCGGTGGAAGATGTGGAGAAGACGTCCTTCCTGACACCATGTGGGGTGTACTGCTACACCTGCATGCCCTTCGGGCTGCGCAACATGGGCGCGACCTTTCACCGGTTGGTGCACATCGCTCTGGGGCGCCATCTCGGGAGGAGCACAGAGGCTTACGTCGATGACATAGTGGTCAAGTCTCGCGAGGCAAGGACATTGATTCAAGACTTGGAGGAGACCTTCGAGAGCCTGCGCCAAGTGAACTTGAGGCTCAACTCGGAGAAGTGCGTGTTCGGTGTCCCCTCCGGCAAGCTGCTGGGATTCCTTGTGTCCCACAGGGGGATCGAGGCGAACCCGGAGAAGGTCAAGGCTATCAAGGACATGAGCCCGCCGCAGACCCTCAATGAGATGCAGAAGCTAGCAGGGCGGGTGACCACATTAGGGAATTTCATTTCCAAACTGGGAGAGCGCGCGTTACCATTCTTCAAGCTCATGAAGAGGAAGGGCCCGTTCGAGTGGAACCCGGAGGCCGACCGGGCCTTCCAAGACCTCAAGAAATACCTTACTATCCCCCCAGTGATGGTGGCACCACGGCCCATCGAGCCTCTCGTACTCTACCTTGCTGCCACCCCGTACTCCGCCAGCACGGCGTTGGTGGCGGTTCGGGAGGAGCGCCAAGCCAAGGGCACGCCCCGCCAGGCCAAGGCTGAAGTAGCGCGGGGTCAGGAAGGCGCAGCAAAGGCATCAGCGGTGGAAGGCCAAGCTCAGCAGGGCGGAGTCACAGAAGCTCCTGAGGACAGTCGGGTCCCAGGGACCCTTCCAACTTAGGATATGCGCCGATCTCCGCAGGACCCGAGCCTCAACAGCGTGCCAGCCCTCGTCGAACACCCGGTGTACTTTGTCACCACCATACTACGGGATGCGAGAGCGCGCTACCCCATGCCCCAAAAACTCCTGCTCGCACTCCTGGTGGCCTCATGCAAGCTGCGACACTACTTCCAGGGCCCACCCATCAAGGTCGTCTTAGCCTACCCATTGGAAAGGATACTTAGGAGCCCTAACTCAGTCGGAAGGGTCTCAGAGTGGAACATCGAGTTGCAAGCATTCCAGTTGGAGTTCAGCACTACCAGGGTCATCAAGGGGGCTGCACTCGCTGACTTTGTGGCGGAATGGACGGATGCCCTGACACTTGAGGAAGGAGAAGACCGGTCCCACCACCCCAGGAGGTGAGGGTCCGGACGGTTGGGTCATGTATTTCGATGGTGCCTTCGCACGCCAGGGCGCGGGGGCTGGAGCAGTGCTCATCTCGCCCACCCAGGACAAGCTCTACTACACTGTGGAACTCTGCTTTCAACACGGCGAGAAGGTCTCCAACAACATCGCAGAATACGAAGGCCTCATATCTGGCCTGAAGGCTGCAGTGGCCCTAGGGGTGAAGCGCCTCACCGTCAGAGGCGACTCACAACTCCTCCTCAACTTCTCCAACAAGGTGTATGAGCTGAAGGACGAGCATATGGAGGCCTACCTCGCGGAGGTGCGCAAGGTGGAGAAACAGTTCTCGGTCCTGGAGCTGCAGCACGTGCCCCGGGGCACCAACAAGGAAGCCGACGACATCGCCACGAGAGCTGGCAACCGCAGGACCTAGGCGTCTTTGAGGAGCGGCTCTTCAAGCCATCAGCTGCACCACCTCTTTCAAACATGACTCAGCCTCGGGAGGAGCTCCTCGAGCCTACAGCCACGGGAGCCCCAACCTGTGGACTAACCTCCGGAGCTCGGCTGATGTCGGTGTCAAAACCGGCGGATCTCAGGTAGGGGGTCCCGAACTGTGCGTCTAGGCGGATGGTAACAGGAGACAAGGGACACGATGTTTTTACCCAGGTTCGGGCTCTCTCGATGGAGGTAAAACCCTACTCCTGCTTGATTAATATTGATGATATATATAGTACAAGAGTAGATCTACCATGAGATCAAGGAGGCTAAACCCTAGAAGCTAGCCTATGGTATGATTGTTGTATGATGAAGTTGTCCTACGGACTAGAACCCTTCGGTTTATATAGACACCGGATAGGGTTAGGGTTACACAGAGTCGGTACAATGGTAGGACATCTTGAATATCCGCATCGCCAAGTTGCCTTCCACGCCAAGGAAAGTCCCATCCGGACACGGGACGAAGTCTTCAATCTTGTATCTTCATAGTCCTGGAGTCCGGCTGAAGGTATAGTCCGGCTATCCGAACACCCCCTAATCCAGGACTCCCTCAGTAGCCCCAGAACCAGGCTTCAATGACGACGAATCGGGCGCGCAGATTGTCTTCGGCGTTGCAAGGCGGGTTCTTCTCCAAATTTTGTGTTCCTGTAGGAATAATATCCGATTTTTGTAATGTAGCGCTCCTTGGCTTCCACGGCCAATAATGGCCGTCTTCCACGTGTCAAACGAATGCGAAAAGCCGGGGCGTTTTTACATCCACACCCCTCGCCGCATAAATGAGCCGCCTATTTAACGGGATGGGGATTCAGATCCAAACCACACCTTCTCCTCTCCGCGAGTAATCATCAGAGCGCCTCCAGCAAAGGTCCATTCCAACATGGCCAGCCATCGCAGTGCCTCCCCTCGCCCTTCCAGTCCTAAACCCGGAGACTGGGAGAGTTGCTCCGTCCTGCACAGCGAGTTAGTGTCGCTTCAGGCCAAGGGATTTCTCCCTCAGGCTTATATGGTCCCGGTCCGAGCCGGACTCGCCACCTATAATGGCGGAAAGCAAGCGGAGAGCACCCCCAATCCCTCTAAGGGAGAGCGGGTGTGCTTCGTCCCTTATCTAGTAAGGGGACTGGGATTTCCAGTTCATCCGTTTCTCCGTGGGCTTCTGGAGTTCTACGGCCTCCAGCTGCACAATCTCACGCCCGCCTCTATATTGCATATCGCGGGCTTCGTCGCCCTTTGCGAGCTATTTTTGGGTGTTGAGGCTCCTTTCGCAGTGTGGAAGAGGATACTCTGCCTGGTGCCCCGTTCTCAAGAGGGGTCTATATATCAATGGGCGGAGCCGAAGTGTGGCGCATCGCCGGGACCGGATACCTATCCGGGACCCCAAAGAAGGCGTCCGAGGACTGGCCTTCGGAATGGTTTTATATAGATGATGTCCCGCTACCGGACCCAATCCGGGTCGGTCTCCCTGTGTTCAGCAATGCTCCATTAAAGAAACACTTGAGCTGGCGTCCGCGGAGCTCTCAGAGAGAAAGCGACAGAGACGTCCTTTACGTGATGGGCCGGATAAGACTATTGGCTCATTCCGGACTAACCATGATTGGAGTCATGGCTGCATGCATCATGCGGGGGTGCAGCCGCTTCAATATAGAGGCCACCCCATGTGGGATTTTAACGGGGAGGATGAATCCACCCGTTACGGTCGTAAGGGGCCAGCCTCAGCTACCGCTCTAGTAAAGATCTTATCCTCTTTGTACAAGGGAGAAGAGGAGGAATTCCGCCGTGTCAACCCGCAGGGCGGATTTACTATGTACAACCCTCCAAGTTGGGTAAGTGGACAATTGTGCTTGCCCATTCGTTTTATATTCCCATGATTAAGTATATAGTCTAACGACTTCAACGCAGGAACTGCGTCAGGAGGTAAAGGATATAAACAGCCGTCCTCCACAGCCCGAGGATCCAGAACGGTCCCTCGATCCAGACTCTGAAGAGGATCCGGACATATCGGTGGAGCTTATTGATGGGGTGTTCCATCAGCTAAGCAAGCACAATATCTTGGTGGCCATTACGGCTGATTACCCAGGGTTAATCCCGGCCTCCCAGGTGACAGAGACCGGAGCCTCATCCCCTTGAGAAGGATTCCATTCTCACGTATTTCAGTTTTTTTGACGACAACCGCATTTTGCAGGGGAGATTTCTGAGGCGGGAGGCCGAACCTGCAGCGGCTAGCCAATGAGGGGCCGCAGGGCCCCGTGGGGTAAAAAGGTGCAAAGGTATAGCACACCCTCTATTTCCCTGGTGTTATTTCTTCAGGGCATATTAACATTCGTGCTATCTTCAGGACGAAGAAACCTCGCCGGACTATATCCGGAGAGGTTGCCAATCGCGCCTCCTCCAGCCAGGCTCCAACGCCTGGCCCGGAAGCGGAGGCGAGCACAAGGCGCGCACCGGACGCTCCTCCGACAGAGGATGTGGACAGGCTTTTTGCCACGAATTCTGAGGTGGAGAGTGCCATGAACCACAGGCGTCACCGGACAGTTCTTCGCGACGCTTGTTTCTCCCAAGAGGCGTTAGATGCCTTCAATTCGGGAGATGTGTACCTCCGTGCCACTCAAAATGGTTTAGCCAGAGCCACGTAGCAGTATGTTAAAGACATACGGGTAAGAAAATTTTGGTCAAATATATATATATATATATATATATATACCAGTAGCCCCCGAGACTTGAAATAGTTAGAGTAACTGATTTAAGGATCATTTGTTATGCAGGTTCTTACAGAGAAGAATACCGTACTGTCCCAGGAGCTGGAAGAGTATAAAGCCCAACTGGAGCCTGCACTAGCCGCGGCAGGGGAGCCCAAAGAGACCCCCTCTTGTAAGATACACTTCGAAAGATTAGTATTTTGCGGCGTGGGTGCAAATCTGACAAATCATATTGTAGATGGCGCCGGACTCGATCCGGAGAGACAACAACTCTTACGCCGGCTAAAGGCCGATGAGAGTACGCTGACAAAGGTGAGGCGAGAGAAGAATGATCTTCAGGATGCCAACACCAAGCTGGACGTTGAACTTAGAGATGTTCGTGGCCAGCTGTCGGACTCCACTAAGGAGAATCAGCGGCTTCGACGCGGCATATTTAGTAAGTGCTTAAGCGAATCTTTTGAAAAAAGAGTTCAGCGAGGAAGTCAACTAACAGAGTAATGTCTGTAGGTATGCTAACAGGTCGTCCTGCAGAGGAGATGCCTGGTTCTACGGGTGACCTTCTTCCCGAGCTATTGCAACTGCACGAGCGAGTTCGGCAGGTAATGCGAGGCGTTGCCCAAGCCTTATGGCTGTCCCACTCCATGCCCGAGGGCCATGGAGAGCTTGCGGAGAAGCTTAAGGGAGCTCGGCGGCGCTTCCGGTTGTGGAAGATATTGGCCTGCCGGCAAGGTGCTAGGGAGGCCTGGGCCATGGTGAAGACCCGGTTTACGAGGTCTGACCCAAACCACATGGCCGAAGTCGGACCTGTGGGGCGTGATGGGAAAGAGATCCCTGTAAGCTTAGTATACGGCCAAGTAGAATTGGCCGCAAAGTATTCCCAACAGGACTGTAAATTAGAGAGCCTGTTAGATGGTATAGAAGAGGAATACAATCAGTTAGAGTGACTATGTAATTGTTAATTGACATGTGTAATGCTTTCTAGCCGGATTGTAGATCGTTTGTCATTGCCGACCTTTTCGCTTCTACCTCGGGACCTGACGGTCCGGAGTGTGTCCGAATACCCTACCGGTTATGTACGAACCGGGGTATGCATGGAGACCAGGCGTAGGGGTCATTAGTGCTTTATCAGACAAGTGCCCAACTAGTTATGTTATATTACATGGTTAGTAAGAAACGTCTTCCAGAGAGAATAGTTCCGTTAGGGGTTCCTTTCTCTGGGAGGCATGCTCTAAAGTGCATGTGCGGACTGCAAACGCAGGAAAATCATCTGGGGGCATGTATATAAATAAGTAAAAAAGGTCGTCTTTTAGTTCACCGACCGAATATTCCCTTAAGAACCCTAGCTTTCGGCTTCACCCAGTCTGAGGTACACATCCGGCTGATCCGGCAGTAACAATCGTAGAGGTGGTCCCTTTACCGCCCAGCCGAACAATCGGGAACGTAGGGGTAAGCACAGGAGCCAGGCAACCCAGCTTGGCCAAAACTTAAGTCATATCGATGCATATAATGGTGAAGAAAAGGTACATGCGGAAGTTTGACGCATGTGTTGGGCGTGAAGCCCATATAAATAAGCTTCTATTAAAGAAGCCCCCAGGTTTAATGTGCGCGGTTAGCGCGTCACTTAATGAGCCTTTAAGGGCTATAAGAGAAAAGAGGGGAAGGAGAGAAATGTAAGACGAAAAATGTAAAAAATGGACAGAGGAAGGAGACAAACACAGAGTCCGGCGCTAGGCATAGAATCTTCGGAGACGGGCGGCGTTCCATGGGTTCGGCTCGAGTCGGTTATCCGACGCATCTCGCAGGCGGTACGCTCCACCAATCAGGACTTGGTCGATTATGAATGGACCTTCCCACTTGGGCTTGAGTTTGTTCTTTTTCTTATCTGGCTGGCGTAGAACTAGTTCGCCAACATTGTAATTTTTGGCCCGTACTTCTCTGCTTTGATATCTTCGAGCCTGCTGTTGATAAAATGCGGAACGGGCTTTTGCCACATCACGCTCCTCCTCCAAGGCGTCCAAGTTGTCCTGCCGATCGAGCTCGGCTTCTCTTTCTTCGTACATGTGCACTCGAGGTGAGTCATGAATTATGTTGCAGGGCAGAACTGCCTCTGCGCCGTACACCATAAAGAATGGTGTGTATCCGGTGGTGCGATTCGGCGTGGTCCGCAGTCCCTAGAGTACGGAGTCGAGCTCCTCTACCCAGTGCCTGTTAGATTCCTTGAGGGACCGCACTAGTCTGGGTTTAATGCCGCTCATGATAAGACCATTTGCATGTTCGACCTGGCTGTTAGTTTGTGGGTGATAGACGGAAGCATAGTCGAGCTTGATGCCCATGTTTTTGCACCAAAGTTTTACCTCGTCGGAGGTGAAGTTTGTGCCATTATCAATGATGATGCTGTGGGGGACGCCGTAACGGTGTACAACCCTGGATATGAAGTCTATCAAAGGTCCGGATTCGGCCGTCTTAACAGGCTTAGCTTCTATCCATTTGGTGAAATTATCCACCATGACCAGTAAGTATTTTTTTCTTGTGGGTTCCGCCTTTAAGGGGTCCAACCATGTCAAGCCCCCAGACCGCGAAGGGCCAAGTGATGGGGATAGTTCGGAGGGCGGTGGGTGGCATATGGCTTTGGTTTGCAAAAAGCTGGCAGCCGACGCATCGTTGGACCAAGTCCTGAGCGTCTACTCGGGCCGTCGGCCAGTAAAAGCCCGTACGGGAAGCCTTGCTTACAAGAGACCGAGCTGCAGCGTGGTGGCCACCGAGTCCGGCATGAATTTCAGCCAGCAAGTTCCACCCTTCCTCTTCGGAGATGCACCTTTGAAGGACTCCGGTAGTGCTTGTCTTATAAAGCTCTCCCTCGTGGACTTTATAGGATTTAGATCGCCGCACTATGCAGCATGCCTCGTTTTGGTCCTCTGGGAGTTCCTGCCTAGTAAGGTAGGCTAGGAACGGTTCTGTCCACAGGGCGATGACCACCATTATTACGTGGGCTGAAGGTGTAATTTCGGTGGCAGGGCAACGAATTATGTCAGATTGTTCGGTGTCGAGTGGTGCGGTTAGGTCCGGGCTATTATCTGTGGGTTCCCCTCCCATGCTACGGATGGCTTGAACGGTCTTTCTAAAAAGATGTTGGGGGGGACTGCATCGCGTTTTGCTCCAATGCGTGCCAGGACGTCCGCTGCCTAATTGTTTTCTCGGGCTATATGATGAAACTCCAACCCTTCGAGCCGAGCTGACATTTTTAGGACGGCGTTGCGGTAAGCTGCCATTTTTGGATCCTTGGCGTCGAAGTCTCCGTTTATTTGGGATATCGCGAGGTTTGAGTCCCCGCGTACCTCTAGGCGCTGAATGCCCATGGATACTGCCATCCGGAGACCAGGTAGGAGGGCCTCATATTCGGCTGCATTGTTGCAGTCTGTGTACATGATCTGGAGCACATATTGAACTATGTCTCCTATTGGGGATGTCAAGACGACGCCAGCCCCTAGTCCGGCCAACATTTTGGAGCTGTCGAAATGCATGATCCAGTTTGAATATGTGCCGTACTCTTTAGGGAACTCGGCCTCCGTCCATTCTGCGACGAAGTCGGCCAAAACTTGCGATTTAATAGCTCATTGTGGCTTATAGGTTATATCGAACGGGAGGAGCTCGATGGCCCATTTTACGATCCGACCCGTTGCATCGCGGTTGTTGATAATATCGTTGAGTGGTACTTCCGAGGCTACTGTTATGGAACACTCTTGAAAGTAATGTCATAGCTTCCGGGATGCCATGAATACCGCGTATGCAATCTTCTGATAATGCGGGTACCGTGATTTGCATGGAGTGAGGACAATGGACACGTAGTAGACCGGCCTTTGAAGGGGGAGTTTGTGTCCATCCGTTTCCCGCTCGACAGCGAGTACTGCACTGACAACTTGATGGGTTGCTGCAATGTACAATAGCATTGGTTCGCCGGTGTTTGGCGCGGCCAGGACTAGGTTTGTTGCCAATATGGCTTTTATTTCATCAAGTCCGGCCATGGCAGCATCCGTCCACTCGAAGTGTTCGGTGCGCCGAAGGAGGCGATAAAGGGGCAGTGCCTTTTCTCCCAAGCGAGAGATAAAGCGGCTTAGAGCCGCCACGCATCCAGTTAATTTTTGTATTTGTTTGAGGTCCTTTGGGATATCCAGTTGCGACAAAGCTCGGATCTTGGCCGGATTTGCTTCAATTCCTCTACCGGATATAATGAAGCCCAAAAGCTTTCCGGCTGCAACGCCGAAGACGCATTTTTCCAGGTTGAGCTTGATGTCGTATTTTCGGAGGTTGTCGAATGTTAGCCTCAAGTCGTCTACTACAGATTCGACATGTCTTGTTTTGACGACCACATCATCCACGTACGCCTCCACTGTCTTGCCGATCTGGTTTGCCAGGCATGTCTGAATCATGCGCTGATATGTTGCACTGGCGTTTTTCAGCCCGAAGGGCATTGTGTTGAAGCAGAATGGGCCATATGGTCTGATGAATGCTGTTGCGGCTTGGTCTGATTCTGCCATCTTAATTTGATGGTAACCGGAGTATGCATCGAGGAAACACAACGAATCGTGTCCTGCGGTGGCATCGATAATTTGATCGATACGGGGGAGGGGGAAGGGATCCTTTGGGCAAGCCTTGTTAAGGTCTTTAAAATCGACACACAGGCGCCAGGATTTGTCCTTCCTTGGTACCATCACCAAGTTTGCTAGCCAGTCCGGGTGTTTTATGTCTCTAATGAATCCAGCCTCTAATAGCTTGGCTAGCTCCTCTCCCATAGCCCGTCTCTTGGGTTCGGAAAAACGCGGAAGGGCTTGATTGACAGGTTTGAATCCTTTTAGGATATTTAAGCTGTGTTCGGCCAGCCTGCGTGGGATTCCTGGCATGTCTGAAGGGTGCCAGGCGAAGATGTCCCAATTTTCATGTAGAAATTCTTGCAGTGCGGCGTCCATATCAGGGTTTAATCGTGCCCCGATGGATGCTGTTTTATTGGGGTCCGTTGGATGGAACTGGAACTTGACTATTTCATCTGCTGGCTTAAAGGATGTGGACTTCGATCTCTTGTCGAGTATCACATCATCGCTGTTAACTGTGGAGCGCAGCGAAGTCAGTTCCTCAGCTGCTAAGGCTTCGGATAGTGCCTCCAGGGCTAATGCGGCTGTCTTGTTTTCGGCGCGGAGTGCTATGTCCGGATCACTAGCGAGAGTGATAATACCGTTCGGCCCGGGCATCTTGAGCTTCATGTACCCGTAACGGGGTATTGCTTGGAAAATTGTAAATGCTTCCCGCCCTAGTAGGGCGTGATATCCGCTGCTGAACGGGGCCACCTGAAATGTGACCTCTTCGGATATGTAATTATCCGGCGTGCCGAAGACCACATCTAGTGTGATTTTTCCTGTGCAGCGCGCTTCCCGACTGGGGATTATTCCTCTAAAGGTTGTGCTGCTTCGCTCAACGCGGCTCCAGTCTAGTCCCATTTTTTGAAGAGTTTCCTCATAAATGAGGTTCAATCCGCTGCCTCCATCCATGAGTACCTTGGTGAGGCGAAAGCCGTCCACTATCGGACTGAGGACCAATGCGGCTGGTGCTCTGGCTGTTCAGAATTTAGGTTCATCACTTGCGTTGAAGGTAATAGCCGTGTCGCTCCATGGGTTTATTGTTGCGACTTGATAGACTTCGGCAAGGCTGCGGAGTGTTCTTTTTCGCGTATTATTTGATGCGAAGGTCTCGAAGACTGTGAGAACAGTACTGGTGTCTCCGGGGTGGTTTTCCGTGGCCTCCGAAATTAAGAGGTCCTCCCCAATTTTGGCCACCTGCCGGAGTATCCAACATGCTCTAAGGCTGTGAGTTGGTGTGGCATCCTCTGTACTTTGAATTTTACAGGGTCCATCAAGCCATCTTTCCAGTACGGTTCCATGCTCTGTAGAGGGTTTTGGTTTTTTGGTGTTTAACCCGGGTGTCTTATGATGATGCACCCTCTTAGTTCAGACAGGATTGCTATTCAAGGCCGGATTATCCCAAAATTTTATTTCGGTTTTCCAGGCACTTTCCATCGCACAGTACTTTTGTACTATGGACGCCAAGTCAGCGAAGCGTGTAATATCACGACGACTTATGGCATTATGGATTCCCTCGTCCGTGAAATTACTGCAGAAGATTGATATTGCGTCTCCCTCACGGCAATCCTTTATCCTGTTCATAACCAGGAGGAATCTGGCCCAGTAATGATGTACTGTTTCCTCGGGCTTTTGCCTGATTTGGGAAAGATCGCTTATGTTCGGGTGGGCGGGTGGCGTTGATTCTGAAACCTCGCCCAATCTAAGATTCAGAGGCCGAAGAGCTTCTGAACTCTGAGGTCCAGATTCTTGGATGTTGTCCAATGAGTCTAGCCCGTTGCCTGATTTTAAGCTCAGGTCTTGAGTTACATCCTCCCCTCCGCGGGTATCCGGCTTGGAGGGGTCAGGAATTCGGACATAACTAGTCCTTAGAATAGATGAAGGGTTGCCGCACTGCACCTCTACCACGGCGACGTGGTGGGTGGCCTGGGGAGAGTTAATTTCTCTTAGATCGGGTTTAAGCCCAACCTGGTCGTAATCCGTAGTGACCCGAGAGCTCGTTTATGGAAGAGAGCTCCATTGGATCTAACTGCTCGGTGAGTTCCGAGCTGACGTGAAGATTGCTTTTGGTGACCCGAGAGGTCATCATCGGCGCAACAGCCGAACAGGCGGTCATAAGAAAACCGCCGAGCCAGAGAGTTTGGCTGACAGCCAAAGCTCCCTTAGCAACGGTGCCGTCTTTAAAGACGGGAAGAGGCATCCTTCCTGATTGCGACGACACAAAGGATCTCTTAATGAAAGCACCAATGTCGGTGTCAAAACCGGCGGATCTCGGGTAGGGGGTCCCGAACTGTACGTCTAGGCGGATGGTAACAGGAGACAAGGGACACGATGTTTTTACCCAGGTTCGGGCCCTCTCGATGGAGGTAAAACCCTACTCCTGCTTGATTAATATTGATGATATATGTAGTACAAGAGTAGATCTACCACAAGATCAAGGAGTCTAAACCCTAGAAGCTAGCCTATGGTATGATTGTTGTATGATGAAGTTGTCCTACGGACTAGAACCCTCCGGTTTATATAGACACCGGATAGGGTTAGGGTTACACAGAGTCGGTTACAACGGTAGGGGATCTTGAATATCCGCATCGCCAAGCTTGCCTTCCACGCCAAGGAAAGTCCCATCCAGACACGGGACGAAGTCTTCAATCTTGTATCTTCATAGTCCTGGAGTCCGGCTGAAGGTATAGTCCGGCTATCCGAACTCCCCCTAATCCAGGACTCCCTCAGCTGCTCTTGGCACTCGAGCCCCAGGAGGAATGCTGGACCAAGGAATTCAAGGAGTACTTAACGCACGGGACGTTCCCGGAGAAGGAAGAGGAGGCGGAGCGCGTGGCCCGGCAAGCCACGACATACTGTATCCAAGACGGCGAGTTATATAGGAAACGACCGAATGATGTCACACTGCGCTGCATATCCAGCGACCAAAGGAAGGGAGTTGCTGATTGACATACACGGCGGAGACTGCGGACACCACACGTCGTCACGGACCCTCGTTGGCAAGGTGTTCCGCAGTGGATTCTACTGGCCTACAGCACTGAACGACGCAGCCGAGCTGGTGAAGTCTTGCGAAGCTTGCCAATTCCACGCCAAGCAAATCCATCAACCTGCTCAGGGCCTTCAAACTATCCTGCTCACATGGCCGTTCGTGGTCTGGGGGCTGGATATCCTAGGCCCATTCCCTCGGGCGCCAGGAAGCTACTGTACCTCTACGTCGCCATCGACAAGTTCACCAAGTAGGCGGAAGTGGAAGCCGTCCGTACCATCCCAGACGGCTCTGCTGTCAAGTTCATCAAGGGCCTCGTGAGCCGCTTTGGGGTCCCCAACCGCATCATCACAGATAACGGTTCACACTTTACTAGCAACCTCTTCAAAACCTACGGTGCTAACCTTTGAACGCAGATCTGCTACGCTTCGGTGGCCCACCCCAGGAGCAATGGTCAGGCCGAACATGCTAATGCGGAGGTCCTGAGGGGCCTCAAGACCACTACCTTCAAGAAGAAGCTGGAGGCCTGTGGCAGGGCCTGGCACGACAAGCTCCAGTCTGTACTGTGGTCCATCCAGACCACCGCCACCAAGCCAACGGGAGAGACTCCATTCTTCCTCGTCTACGGAGATGAAGCAGTCCTCCCTCACGAGGTCAAGCATCGCTCCGCACGGGTCCTGGCGTTCAATGAAACGCAGCAGGACGCCATGAGGGGGATGGACCTCGTGTTGGGGGAGGAACGTCGCCGCGGAGCTGCGCTATGGGCGGCGAGGTAGCAACAAGCACTGCGGCGATACCACTGCCGCAACATCCGCTCTAGGACACTCGAGACGGGTGACCTAGTCCTGAGGCGGGTCCTCTCCAGGGAAGGGTTGGATAAGCTTTCACCAATGTGGGAGGGCCCGTTCAAGGTCGTCCACATCTCCAGGCCTGGCTTCGCGTGCCTGTAGACACAAGACGGAGTACCAGTCCAAAATGCCTGGAACATCCAGCACCTCCGGAAGTTTTATCCATGAGCCAAGGCCCAGAGCTTGTCATGCAAGGAACAGAGCCTATAAAGCAAGGCCCAGAGCCTATGAAGCAAGGCCTAGAGCTTGTAAAGCAAGGCCCAGAGCCTGTGAAGCAAGGTCCAGAGCCTGTAAAACAAGGCCCAGATCCTGTGAAGCAAGGCCTAGAGCCTGAGAAGAAAGGCCTAGAGCATGTGAAGAAGGCTCGGTGCCTCTGAAGAATCACCACCTGTGACACTCTCACGTAATAATGAGTTGGCGGTGTACACGCGCCGGAGTCTCAGGAGTGTCGGCCTTAGGCCCTGGGGCTCCCGCCCACGCCTAGTGGCAGCACTTAGCTCTGCGCTGGTGAGAAGACTAGATTTGGTGCCGGACGTGGCTTTTCATTTGCTTTCCTTATTTGGCTCCCTTTTCCTTAATCGAAATTTGCTTTTGGCATTCCTTGCTGATTTGACCCCTCGCCTCTCGCTGCATTTTTCCGGCTCGGGTTAGCTCGTGTTCTCTCTCTCGCATGCCTCGCGAGGGGGCTGGGTAGGTGCCCTCGCGAGCATTTTCTCCCTTCTCTGCCTTCTCGCGATCCACCCTCGTTCGAGCCCAAAAGCTAGTGTGCCTCTCCTAGTCCGTGCCCCTCGGGTACCACGATACAAGGCGCCAGGTCAGGACCAGGGCAAACGGTAAATCTTTTAACACACTTCCTAACGAGCTTTTGCAGTTCCTGAGAAAATTCAGGGCACCAAGGCAAGATGGACACAAGAAAATGAGCGCCTCGTGAGGAAGAGGGCGTCCTGGATACACCAGGAAAAAGAGTAAAACAAAGGCAGCGTTGCAGCAATCTGCGGAGGCAGACCCCTAGCGGCACCCCGAGCCTAGCCGGATTCTTCTTTGCACTTCACGGAGGCGCGGCGACGAGATGACCCACTGCCGCCTTCAAAGCGGACGCGGCGGAGCGGCGGCTGGTCGTGGCCACTGCTGCTGGAGCTGTCACCGGAGGAAGAGCCGCCGTAGGTGGACAAGACACAGCCACCCCCGAGGGTAGGCTCACCCTCATCCTCGTCACGATCATCCCCGAGACCGAGCACCTCCTCACCATCGTTCGCCTCGGAGCAGCACCTGGCGCGGCGACCATCTTCCCCAAACACCCTCACGTAGAGGGTTGATTCACCGTCGTACTTGAAGTGGAGGGCGCACCGCCGGCCCAAGCCGCGCGCACGGGCGAATGTCTGCCAACCGCGGGCCAGGGCTACGTTGCCTGCGGCGGAAGTCGCGACTGCAACCCAAGAGGCCTTGCTACAGCAACCATCCGCTTGCAGCCAGAGTCCGCCAGGACAAGAGTCCGGAAGCTCATCGGCGAAGAAGCGCGGAAGTTGGAGCCATTTGCTGGCCGGATTCTCCAACCAGACGACAAACTCCGGTGACACTTCCACCGTGTGGAAGCGCGGACGGGGGGCGCCACCAAAGCACGCCACCCCTCATCAATTGGATCGCCATGGCTGGGAAGACCCCCTCCAGGTGCCGTGGCGCCGCTCCGACGGTGGGCCGCTACAAGGGACGCGGCGTGCTTGCACGGACGGCCACGTCCGCTCTTGGGCGCTGGCGATGCGGGTATCTCGTGAGGGGCCTTTCCCTTCTCAGCGGCGGAGAACTTCCTTCGTGGCGCCAGTGGTGGCACAGCGAGCAATGGAGCGAGGAAGAAGAAGCAAGCGAGCAAGGAAGATATGGGCAATGGGGGCTCCGCCCCCGCCCCGTTTATATCAAGAGAAGGCCAACCGGCACCCCAATGGTCATAGGTAATGATGGTTTCCCTTGCATGTCGCAGGGACTCATCAAGTCATGTAGTCGCCGAGGCAACGTGGGGAAGCGGGGACGCCCACGTCCAATCAACCGCCACGCGTCAACCAAGGCCGCATGCTTTTGGGGCCCGCGGTGCTCCAAGCTTGACCCTTGGCTTCGCTGCAAAGCCATGCCCGGGCACACCTTGGGCCCGGGGCCTACTATCTGCATTCTAGGAACGGGGGTCCCCAGACTTGCCTGCCTGCGGCCCGCAGTGTGGCTAAGCCAGCAGGCCATACGACCCATCTTCAACAACAAGGCATCCAAGACTCTCGCGAGGGGCCAAGCCTCGCGTGGCGGACGACACAAGACCTCCTCTGAAGTGGCCTAGTCGGTCAGGCTCATGAGGAGCAGAGATAACAAGGTGAGGCAAACCTCACGAGGCTCTCGTGATGTGAGCCATGACGATCGACACCAGACGGGCGCCAGGCGGGAGCCGGCGTGCGCAGCGTCCTTGTTTCCTCTTTGATGCTAAGGAGGCCAGCGCAAGCGAGGAGGACCAAGGCATCAGACAAAGGTTTCCATTTTGGTGCAACAATACCAGGACCAGAAGGACGACAAGACGGAGGTCATCGTGGAGCCAAAGATGGCGTCACCACCAGAGCCTTTGGCAGGCGAAGACCACTTTTTGTCAAGATGGCTTGTACTAGCTGTCCCCCTTCAAATTAGCCCGCCGTTGTTGGCTCCCTTCCTGCTCAATATTTGGGAAGAGGACCAGGGCCTCTATAAATAGGACTAGCCAACACCATAGGCAGGGGGAATGACAAGGACGACAAAGGGGACAGACGACAAAGAGAGAGAGAGAGAGAGAAAGGAGAGAGATCACTCTCACCCACACAAGTTAGCCAAGCACAAGAACACCTCAACCTCAGGAGGCTTTTCTTGCCCTTGTATTGTTCATCATCAGCCCAAGTGGCAATCCACCACCACCACACTGGAGTAGGGTATTACACCAAAAAGGTGGCCCGAACGAGTATAAATCTTGTGTCTTTCTGTGTTGCGAGTTCGTCGAGTTCATCCGCGAGATCTTTGCGAGCTAGGGCATAGATCGGTGGGAGGAAAAGACTTCACACGCACCCAGTGTTCGAACCTTAAGGGTTTGCCGGAACCCCACATCTTACAGCGATGCTGACACCTCTGAAGCTATAACTAGCAAATACAAGTCTTGACACAACAGATACAAGCGTCGAAACAATAGTGATAACACCGAGGACACGGTAGTCAATGCTGGATTCAGGGGCCCTAAGTCCGGTAAGCGGAAGAAGCCATTTCGAAAGAACAATTCAGGCCCATCTGGCTTAGACCGCATACTCGATTGTCGGTGCCAGATTCATGGCACCCCAGACAAGCCACCCAATCATACAAATAGAGATTGTTGGGTTTTTAAATAGGCCGCTAAATTAAACACCGAGAATAGGGAAAAGGGATCACAGAGCAAGGACGATGACAAAGAGCCCCAGCAACCAAACACAGGGGGACAGAAGAAGTTTCCCCCTCATGTCAAAACGGTGAACATGATATATGCTACCCACATCCCGTAGAGGGAGCGCAACCGCGCGCTCAGGGACGTCTACGCGATAGAGCCAGTCACCCCAAAATATAATCCATGGTCTTCATGCCCAATCACTTTTGATCGCAGGGATCATCCGACCAGTATCCAGCACGGTGGCTCAGCCGCACTGGTCTTACACCCAATAATTGATGGGTTCCACCTGACTCGCGTCCTTATGGATAGATGTAGCAGCCTTAATCTGCTCTCTAAGGATACAACACGAAAAATGGGCATTAACCCATCAAGGATCAGGCCTACAAGGACTACCTTTAAAGGAGCCATACCAGGCGTAGAGGCCCTCTTACGGGCTCAATCACACTCAAGGTTGTCTTATGATCTCCGGAAAGTTCCAAAGCGAGGAGTTAACCTTCGATATCGTCCCATTTTGCAGCGGCTATCACGCACTGCTCGGACGAACTGCGTTCGCTCGATTCAGCACAGTACCACACTTTGCTTATCTCAAGCACAAGATGCCCGGTCCACACAGCTGCCTTAGCAGCAGAAGGACAGAGTGTCCTTCTCAAGCAGAACCTTAACTTGGCTGCCGAGCCCATGGACACCGTCAAGAGGGTCCGAACTACTTTGCAGCAGGAGAAAGTTGGCTCGTCAGGAGCTCGACTAGCAATTCCGCCTCCGTCGTAGTTCCGATCAAGTGGTGGTATTCATGCCGCGCGTACATAACTACGCGCTCAAAATCCCATGGGCATCGACGGAGGCATAGCTAGCTTATGGTCCGCAGTACTTCTCAACCGATGTCGGATACACATATACTTTCATTTTTACTTGTTTCCCATTCAGGTCCCAATCTCATAGGCACCATCGGATGGCCTGGTCATCGGTCCTATTGAAGGATAAACTCACCAAGATGGTGAAAAACGCAGACATATGGGGGACTTTTTGGGTGATTCCGTTAATGATAACTTTACCTGTTTTTCAGGACCCACAGGCAGCTCTCCCTTGGTTTTGGCATGTCAAATAGCCTGTTGCTTATCGCACTACATGTATCAATGCTCCTTGATGTACTAATTAAATTACAATGAGAACAGTTTGCGGCTGGAGCTGTAGGACTCCAACCTTTTTGTCCCTTTTCAATTTTCTTTCTTTTTTTCTTTTCAGCTCCCTTGTGGGTAATCCTATCAGGTAGCACCAGTACACTTTGGTACGCTAGATGCTGGCCAGGGGCTTCAAAGCACCCACATTACAGCAACATAAGTCCAAACACTTTTTGTAAGTATAGCTCGGCACCGCGAATTTAGCATTATATGCATTGGCTATGAATCATGTCTTTGGTCAATAGTTGGATGCAGGTTGAACAGTTGAATGCTTTTGTTTGCAAAAGATACTTTTTATCTATTTCACCCGGATGTTTGTGAGCTCTAGAGATGAAATAGCATCCGAAAAAACCTATCCAAATGAACTAACCGAGGCATCTCCATCTTAATTTTCTCTTGCAAGTCGTGCGTGGTCCCTTCATCGTGAAAATCCTTGGGCCATCGCATTGATTTGCATGCATGGATAGCACCACCATATTTTCAAAGGAGGAGCGAGCTCTATATTTCAGCCAACGCATGCATGATTTGAGGAATTATGGTTGGGAATGCATGTAGAAAAGGGAGGAGAGTAATTTGCATGCGAGGGATTAAATGAAGGGAGGCCAGCGGCTAGGCATTCAAAGGATGCTGCATGCAAGATTACACGAGATCCAGATACTAGTCCCAAAACCAGTTCCTCTTTTTGCGAGCATGCCTTGGTACGAAAGATTGACAAGTTAGGCCCTGTAAAAATGGACGGGTGGAGTAGTAGTACGTGTAGAGGGCGGCGCTGCACGGGAGTCTCACCTCTCACACCGCTCGTGGCACGGCAGTAAAGCCCTCATATCACAAAACCCAACCATTCCCAGTAATAAGTGGCCTGGTAAAATAAACAGACAAGCAACCATCACATCCCTCCGTCTTTTTTGCATTTCATCTCTCTGCATTTGCTTTCGCCGGTTCATCTCGCACACTCGATCCCTAGCTACTACTCCTAGGGCCAGTTCTTTTGGCGGCTTCCCCAGCTTTTCCCACAAGACTAGTCACAATGGAGAGTAACAATAAGGCGCCTCACTCATTTATTGGGACTTCTAAACTACTATTCCGTCCTGGTTTATTCCTCACCATTGTAATTTGTGCTAAATTTCTACCAAAGATTTAACTGGTTTTTCCTCACCATTGTAATTTGTGCTAAATTTTGATCAAAAATTTGACCTAGATTACAATGGGGACCAATAAACTAGGACGGAGGTACTAGTTATGGGATTACTAATCTAGAAGCCTAAAAGAACTGGCCCCTGGTACTCCTACTAGTAGTAGTACTCAAGTTGGAATTCCAATTGCACGGCACAACCTGTTAGGCAAAAAATTCGATACAGGGTGTAGGAAGAGGTTTGGGAATTTGCATGCCTTTCCAACTAGTGAGATACTCCGTAAAAAGTACGACAGAGAAATAACCACAGAGAAGGAAGCTAAAAGTAAACAATCAAACGAGCATTTTTGCATTTGTTTTGCATTGAATCGTTTCACAAGCATGACTAGTGCTGTTTTTCCACTTTTACAAAAACCGCATCGTAATGTTAAAACGTGCATTTGCACGTACATAAGTAATAGTAGTACTCCCTCCGTCTAGGTGTATAAGTCTTCCCTCCTTCTTGGTCACGGTGCACAACCGAAGATGACTTATTGACCTGGACGGAGGGAGTAGCACAGTCTGCAAGCATATATCAAGAGAGACGTGTAGTGTGATAGTATATAGTAAAGTTTGTGCTATATGCACGTACTTGCAAAATGCGCACGAATACACAAGGTTTCCAAACATTCCCTTTTATATACTTAATTAAGGATGCTAAAAATTCCTGAACGTTCGGGATTTATCATTTGCGTCCCAAAACTAATGAGATCGCCTTAGGAAACAAAAATTATACTCCTCCTAAAAGCCACGGCGCTCACAGGAGCGCTTGCGGCGCGCCATGAGTGCCCTGGTGCACGGCCGTTTCCCAGCGTGCCGACACAACGCCTCTTCCTCAGCCTCGCAACTCGCGAGGTGCTGATTGGCGGCTTGCCGGCGAGCGAGCGCGATCTCACCGGTGTGGTGATCCAGCGCCAACAGGTACTCCTCCACGCTGGAAGCGTGCACCCGGTCCACGTACCGCCAAGCGTAGATGAGGTGCTTGGGCCCGACTACACTCAGGGCGTCGGCACGGGCGTCCTCCGCCACCCTCACGGCCCTCGCACGAGCCTTTTGCCAAAGAGCCAATTGCCTGACTCTCTCGGACGCGACATAGGCCTCCCCGGCAGCTTGTTCCACGGTGCGCTTCTCTTCCTCGGCCTTCTTCTCCGCCTCTATTTTGGTGCGCTCTGCTGGAGGCAAAGCCTCCCACAAGGCGACATCCATTTCTTTCCAAAGCTCCACAAGGCTAGGGGGCTCGGCGGGTGGCGCGGCGTTCTCCTCGTAGTGGGGAGCCGACGCGTCCTCTGGCGCGCGTGCTGGCGAGATTGGGAACGCCGACGCGTCCACCTCGACGCGTCGTAGCGAGGAGCGGAACGCCAACGCGTCCTCCTCGACTAGTGGCGGCGAGGAACGGAACGGCGACGCGTCGCGTAGCGGCGAGGAGAGGAAAACCGACGCGTCCTCCTCGACTAGTGGCAGCGAGGAACGGAACGGCGATGCGTGACCATCCGTGCGGTGCTGCGAGGGGCTCCTAGGGCTTGGGAGGGGCGATGCCATGGTGGTCGACATGAGAGGGAGTGGGAGGAAATAGCGATGAACATGAACGTGAGGGGGAGGAGATAGCGATGTCGTGGGAGGCGCAGTGTTTATAGCGAGCAATGGTACACCTGCATAGGATATGGACTGAGCTGCACTGACTTAACTTCAGGTCTAGTTGCGTCACTGACATGTGGGCCAAACCCATGTTGGGCCCATATGTTAGTGACCGAATGCACCTACAGTTAAGTAACAGCTACGTGGGCATATTTTTTGGAGTAAATTACGGGGGAGCAAAGGGGTGGAAATATTGCTGGTCACAACGGATTGGACGAGCGTGGGGGGAGGAGAGTCATGCATGCAGATTTTTTCACACGGGGTGGAGTGGTGGGACCGCCAGAGGGAGAAGGAGAGTTTGGTAGGCATATTATTTCCACACATGGAGAGGAAAAGATTTGGAGACGAACGGGCTTCCTATAGGTATGGGGAACGGTGCATAATAAGTCATCTTGCATGCCGGGCTAGGTATAGTCTCAAGCCATTAAAAACAAACACGCCCCACACATGTTCATATTTCAAGGTGCACTAAATTATTGCATGCAATGATTAAGGCTGGCCATAATGGTGGTATCTTAGCACACGGGAATAGCAAACATGCTGATGTGGCAAAGAATTAAAGAAGAGAGGGGGTTAGAGTAACTAGTGTTCATGCATGCATTGGTAAACACATTTTAGTGTGGAGAACGATAGCACTAGTTGAGTACTTTTGCAGACTTAAAAAACTATTCCACAATGTGTCAACATTCACAATGTCAAATCAATATTTTTACACTCATTATAAAACATAGTTCTTATACTCATTATAATCAGTACTCCCTCCATGTAGGTGAGCAAGTCATCTTAGACTGTGCACTGTGACCAAGGAGGAGGGGAAAACAAGAGATCTTAATGTTTATTTGCTAATTAATAGCATTGCATGCAATGAACTAACCACTGCATGTCGTGTTTGGTAGTCTCAAGTCATTAAAAGCATGCACACCCACATCTCCTATTGGTTGATATGTCAAGAAACAAGAAACGAGGTAGAAGTTAATGCACCGCGCGTAAGTGTTTTGGGAATATTGTATCGAATGAGTGTACTGGTGTGGCTGGTTAATTATTATAAGGTGGTGTTCAAAAAAAGTATAAATTTGGTCAAACACTTTGCAAACGGATGACGGGAGTAAAAAGGTACTGAGGGAGTATCATGCATGCGGAGTAGGCAAAAAATTGCTTGTCTAAAAAAAGGCAAAAAAATTGCTCATTTATAGCCGGTCTAAGTCTCCAAGGGAACGACCACGTGAGGGAGGCGAAGGTCGTGGGAGGCGCGACGTTTGACGGAATTAAGTGAAGTTACATCCACGCGCCGGCATGGCGTGCGAACAGGCAGAAGCTATACCGTCAGGCCTACGATATGGGTCTAGTAGACATGACATCTAGTGGGTCCCGCATAGTTCTCGAGAACTCTTTGGAGGCTTGCAGCCGTTTATCCACCGGGCAAGCCAGCAACCCCAAGCCGTTCGCACGCCCTACTCATCCCCGTCTTCTACCTTACAACAGTTCGCTCCCAGTCGTCCCGTCCTTTCACATTAGTTCGCTCCCAGTTTTTTTGCGGGGTACAACAGTTCAACTTCTCCTAACCCTCCTCCAAAATCCATGGCCTCCCAAATCTCATGGTCGCCGCTGAGTACCAGGTTAGAGCCATCACCGGCGATCAGTTCATCGTCATCTACGCACGTGGATCCAAGATGGTGAAAGCATGGCTTGCTCGCTTCCTACGCATGTTCAACAGTTCAACAGATGAGTGGGTCGCTGGGCTAGATGTTGAGTACACCACAGTCCTGGGACGAGAGAAGGATCTAAAGGACGAAGAGAGGAAGAAGCCCGCCGTGATCCAGGTTTGCGTACATAAAGTTTGCTTGGTCTACCACATATGCCATGCCGATGTTGAGTGCCAGGATTTTAAGAACTTCCTCAAGGACAAAAGAGTGAAATTCGTTACTGTAGGCGTTAAGAACGACAGTGACGTCCTGCGTCGGATAGGCCTCGTTGTAGGCCAACCCTTCGATCTCCAGAAGGCAAGCCTGGTGTCCTCCTCTCAACCTTCAATGCTGACCCTGGCAGCAGCCATGATTGATCCTTCGTACGCTAAAGTGAAGAAACCTCATCACGAGTTTCATCATGCATGGGAGTCGAAGACATTAGATGAAGATCAAATCCTGTACGCAGCAATGGATGCCTACCTTTGTTTAAATATCTACAAGGGTTGGATGAAGAAGCAGGGCTCAGTGTCCGGTTCAAGCAAAGAAGTGTCGGCGAAGAGGAAGAGGAAGAGGGATGAGGACGAAGTCGAGGACGTGGACTCGGACTCCATATAGGTGGCAGTGCCGTCGCTCATGCTGGTTCTACTCCAGTGTCAAGCAGACTAGTTGCTTATTAGTTTATTTTCAAGGGTGTGTTGTGTTGAGGCCCCAGCAGAACTATGTTTATCTTCTTTCTCGTTATATGAACCCTTTAGTACGTACAGTAGTACTAGTACTATGTCTTACTACTGTTCTTCTTGCAGTTGGTACTACTGCTCGTATCTTCGTGTTCCAATTGTGCTTAATACGTTCGTACTAGTAGTATAATTTGGGTAAGTCGATTTGTGAAAGAAGTTCGACGGAGCAAAGGATGAAGACGGCAAAATAGGTGGAAGAAGCCCTTCTAGCCATCCATGTTGCATCAAACGGCTCACATGAGTTGACTGACCCAAATTGCTCCTTCAGATTGTAGGATCCACTTGGCATTCAAGGTCTCGAAGGTAGATTCCGCGTCCGCACCCGGTTTGCGGGCTCGAGGCGCGCACGACCGGCTTCCGCCGCGACAGCCACCATGCGTGCCTCCTCTGCACGGGCAAAGACGACAATGACACGCTAGTTCCTCCTCACCGGCGTGCTGGAGCACGCGCTCATCCTCCTCTTCGTACGCTGCGTGCATAGACGCGGCTCCACCAGCTGCTCGCATGGTTGGCAGCGCGGCGGCATCGCGAGGAGGGACTGCAGACGACATGAGTGGGCGAGCCTTCGGCTTCATGGCACAGGGATGGCTGCGACATGACGGTGATGCGCAAGAAATTGTTGGCCGGAGCAGGCGGGCGCCGGCATGCGCAACGGCGGCGGCGGCATATTGATGAGTGCGTGTGTGGGAGCTTACTTTAGTTTCAAATATAAGGTTGGTCAAACTTAAAAGAAAACCGTACTAGTACACGTAAACATTAGACTTAGGCAGCGCTTTTATTAGTTAGTACCACAACCACGATACGGAATCCTGTGCAAGCGCGTGAACCGCGGCCGCGCGGTCGATCGAACGGTGCGTCACCGTGTCGCGCTCGAAGGACATCCACCGAACCTTTTGTGTGTGTGAAAACAATCCTCGAGTATTACTCAACTTTTTTTCCTGTGAAAGTTCTTGACGCTGCAATATTTCCATATATGTGAATTTAGCTGTAGTTCGTGTTTATTTGGATTTGGACATTTTAGGTGCGCCCTAGTTTTTTTTAATATTGATTTTGTGTGTGTGACTGAGAGAGAACGTGTGTATGTGTCCATATGTGTGTTGTGGCGGAAGGGCAATGTGGAGACGGTGTGCGTGTGATACAGACATAGAGCGGTGTGAATGTGCAAATGATCATGCATGAGTGAGACATAGACATATGCCGATACGTTGTGTATACATGAGAGAACGGTCTTCTAGTTTACTTGTGTGTGTGTGTGAGAGAGAGAGAGAGGAGCATCCATAACACAACAACCATCTCTCTCGATTCGTTCGTCCCTCACACGGTTGCATGCAACACATGCATCAACGCGCACATTTTGACACCCTCAACTGGCCCCTGCCCACCTCAAGGCCCGCACAATCTCTTCGTGAATACCCATTTCTCTCCTTAGGTTTGTTTTCTCTCAATATCTGACACACACACACACACGCAGCACAACACACACACACACACTCCCCCGAGCACACAATTCATCCCCATCCAAGGTTATACGGCGACCACTCTCGCTTGTGCTTCTTTGCACCCCCAACATGCACAACACCTCAATCTTCAAAAAGGGAACGAGCAGATCGAAGATGTTGACCACACCGCGCTAGAGAATGCGGGGTCATTTGGAAGCAGGGTGATGTGACGATGGCTGACCGACTCCTCCCCCCGCCCTCTCTCTCTTGCACAAAATTACCAATCCCTCTCTCCCCCACACAAAATTGTCAATCCCTCAACCCACGAGATCCTTCCCCTCTCGTCCATGTTTTTCCTGCTCTCTCATCAAACATGTTGTCTCTTCTCCTTCCACGTATACAGAATCCAGATGCACACGCATCTCATGTATATTACATGTATGCATCTTTCTCACATACCTAACTTCTTCCTCTCTCTTTCTCTCTCTCTCTCTATCTCTCTCTGTCTCATTAGGTTTGATTCATACTCTCTCGTCCACATACATACAATCTTTCCCGCCCTATCTGCTCCATCTTCAAAAGCTCTCTCTGCACGTCTCATTCACACAATGGGATATGTCACGATGTTGCTTCTATAATGGCTGATGTAGAGTTATGGTTGTTCTTGTTGCATCCTACAAAGTAATAACTATGAAATGCATTTAGATTCTCATTTGACTGGGATTATGTGAGTTTGAGCATGTTGTGAAGTATTATAGACCTTGTATACATCTTGGGATTCGACAATGATTGTAACTATTGAATTGTATAGACCATTACATTCGAAGTCAATAGCCTAATATATTTATTTCACAATTTCAACAAATGATTAGTTCACTACAAACTAAGGAAACAAATGTGTACTCCCTCCGTTTTTATTTAAGTCCGTGTATTAGCATTGGTCAAAGTCAAGTTTTGTAAACTCTCAGAAAGCTTATAACAAAAAATATTAACATATACAATAACAAATAAATACCATTAGATTCATTATTGAATGTACTTTCACATCATACATATTTGTTATGGTAAATGTTTATATTTTTCTATAAACTTGGTCAAACTTTAGGAAGTTTGACTTCAGTCAAACCTAATATGCAGAGTTTACTACTACTACTCGCTAGTTGCTTAGCCGAATCACTCAACACGCCACAAGGGGAGTCCAGTGTCAAAAAATTTTGAGGTCGGCGGGAAAATCTCCTGCGACCCTGATTCGAGCAGTGGGAAGTTACCATCATAGCCTTCGGAATAGGCCTACAGATGACACTTGGTAGGGGGATGTTTTCATAACTTTAGGTTCACCCTACCCAGCCAACCCCACCCCGACACCCAGAGTAGTACCCCTGAATACTCCCCATTTTCTATCCCCACCGCAAAATAGACTTCTCCACGGCACCGTAGCCTTCGTGCTCCTTCCCTTTACATTGGCGCACTCGTCCACCGCAGCGTATCTGCCTCATCGACAGCCTCGTACGCCGCACTAGAGCCGGTCCACCGTCGTCGTCATACACGAAGCCTCTTCCCCGGCATCGTCTTCCACGGTCTCGGATCTGCTTCCCGGAAGCCGACGCCAAGCACAGAAGTACCACCGTCATGGACAATGAACTGACTCCCGTTGCCGACCATGACTCACAGAGGCCGCCGCGACCATCGTTCTCCTCCTCGATTGGTAATGTGTGTATTGAATCACTTAGCAGTACATGTGCAATTTCATACCTACCCTTCAAATTTCCTGTGTGCTATTGTTCCCGTAAAAGTAATTGGTTATAGCCTCCATTGTCCAACAGAATATCAGCTTGTAATTGTGCGTCGCTCCTGTATCGCGCTGTGCTTGGGTAGGTTTTTCATTTGCAACCAGTAGTGTGGAAAATGATGGAAAGGTTTTTAGGACTAGAAAAATGCCCATGCGTTGCACACATCAAGATGCATTTGTATGAGTAGTTTATCTTATTGGAGATGCTCTAACATGGCAGACGAGTGCTTTAATGTTGCCCACAAGATGCGCGAGTATTACTAGTAGTATATTTTTTTTGCCATGTTGAGATTTTAAAACCATGAGTGTGAACATGCAGAGGAGCAATGAAGACCAAACACGGGATATTCGGGACATCTTCAAGGAGCGTGGCAAGTTAAAGAGGAGCTGCACCGAACCTGTAAAATGAGCTTTGGTAAGTAACACCCTTTCAATTACTTTCGTGTAGCCTCATGTTGTAGTTTTTGTTTCTCTTAAGCATGGTGTTCTTCGATGTGTAATAAGAAGAGTCTTAATCGTCCTAATGCTTTCGTTTTTAGCTTGATGTAGGAAGTGGGTGTTCTCACCTTGTAGTCTGTTTTTATTTATTTTTTCCTTTTGAATTCACTTCTCCGAGTTCTGTTTATCTGGCTTCTACTAAATGGATCTAGGTTGCTCTGAGTATTGATCTAAAAAAGAAGTAACTTCATGTCAGGATGCAGTTCCTGCGAGGAGGGAAGTATGGTCAACCTCGAGATCATGTTTCCAAAATGAGGCTGGATTACACACAAGGTGCCAGTTCCCTAATGATGCTGGATTAGACACAAGTTGCAAATTCCCAGATGATGCTGGATTACACACAAGCCAGGTGGAGTCGTCAGCTATTTGTGTCCTCGTGGCATTAGTAAAGGCTGAAAGAAAGCGTGCAACAGCCCTTGAGAATGTAGCTGAGTTCCTGAAGAAGAGAAAAGAGCAATCATATGCTCTCTTCACCCAAGCCAAAGAAGAGATGGAAGAAGCCAGAAATAAGCTAGCAGAGGCAGAGCAGGCTAGGCGTCTCCTGCTATCTAAAACTGTTGTCAATACAAAATTTCCTTCATAATAGCTAGGTTCAAATGTTTATCCAGTCAGCATGCCTGTTGTGATGTCAGTGCATCTACTGATGTGGCACAAAATGTTTTTTTGGGTCATGTAATAACAGCAATTACTTTCCAAACAATAACAGACGAAGCATTGGACATGGAATAATTCACACGCAAGCCCGACATTCCAAGTTCAACTTGCACATCAAACTCATGTTCACAGATATCTGCACATTCATACATAATGTCCATAACCATGTTTCACTTCAAAGCCAAAAA
Source organism: Triticum urartu (assembly GCF_056163025.1). Lineage (NCBI taxonomy): Eukaryota > Viridiplantae > Streptophyta > Magnoliopsida > Poales > Poaceae > Triticum > Triticum urartu. The sequence continues at coordinate 312,901,057 of NC_141874.1, read as the reverse complement.
AATGTGAGGAGAGTATAAATAAAGAAAATCCTCTACTAGTTCCTGCTACTAGTGCGAGCACAACAAGTCAAGACCATGCGTAAATTAATTATATTTTAGTCATTTTTTGTGTTCTAAAAAGCATGCTGGCTCGCGGAAGATGTGTTGCCGGCACACGCGCGGATTCAATGAAGGCAGGCGGGGCAGTCTTAAGCTGGTTGCACGCGACGAAGAGGCGTGCTCAGCCGGGCCTGCAGCGAGTGCGGCCATCTTGGCAGGCACACCGGTTCAATGCCTGCGCTATGAGAGGTCACGTCCGTGTCAGAGCAATCACTCCCTCCAGTCATTTTTTGTTTGGGTATAACAAAATCTCGTTTTCCATTCGCATTTTACATGTAATGTTCATGGACAAACTTTGACCCAAAGTACGATGGGGACTAGTAAACTAGAATGGAGGTAGTAGTTTTTTTAATCGAAGAAGGGTTTCCCCTTCCGATTTTCATTAAAGAAAACCAGCATCTAAATCTAAACCATAGTATTTGCCCTAGAACTACCAGGTTCAACATCTCGCAACATAAACCCATACAACATCCATCGAAAAAACAAACAAACCATACAACCTTACGCCAAGGAGGTACGTAGTACTATGAATTCCAATTTTGCTCCATACCAATCGTTCTAAAAACTACTTACTACTTATAACGCGCCATTGAAAATCGGAACTCTTAACCCCGCTAAAAAAACAATATTTTAAACGTGGCTACTCGATCTATGGCAACTGGCGAGCCACCGCGCTCCAAGTCGTTCACCTGTGGTCCCGACCATCAACTCCTATGGATCAAATTATCACGCGAGCTGGCTATTCCTACAAAGGTGCTCCACCACGTACCCGGTACCCGCGAATGCAGCAATCGTGCCCCTAGGGTTTTAGAGTTTATTTGTTAACGTCGCCTTTACGTAACACTCATGTGTGCGAGACAGCGAGAGGCCGATTGCGTGCGTGCGCCTCTTCTCTTCGTATATGTACTCCACTATTTGTCTGGTGTCCAAAAAATTATAATAACTACTAGCAATGTGCCAATGCGTTGCCACACGATCAAAGTAGATTAATACAGTGGTGGAGCTAGATGCAGATTACGCCTAGGGTTGTGCTATGTTGAGTGATAAACTTTTATGATTTTCTATGCTTTGCATGAAGAAATTACAAAGGAAGTTGTTTCTAGGCCTGGGGCTATAGCCCTAGCTGCCCCAGGCCTGTCTCCGCCACTGGATTAATACATATTCACCGATTTGATAGAAAAAAAGTCTAGCTTTGAAATAGGTATATCACTAAAAATATGTTATGTTTCACTCAAAATATATTCCTTTGGCGGTTATGATGAGATAAGGGAGGAATGTTGTTGGTTTCAAGATTCGAGTGGTATATGTCTAATTTCTACTCTTACTAGCAAGATGCCCGTGCGTTGCACGGAACATTAGGATCTTGTGGGAGAAAAGGATGAACGAGGGAAGGCCTTATCTGCAAATGTGGTGAAGAGTGTGGGTAAATTGCCATATTTTCCTTCCTATCCGTCAGATATAAATCAGACGACCTACATTGCAGGATGGCAGGCCCACCATCATCACCAACTCTATTTTTTATCCCTACTCTTATAATAAGCATTGTCGGTGATGATCGTGTGCCTGCCATCCTGCAATATAGGCCATCCGGTCTATATATGGCGGATAGGAAGGAAACTATGGCAATTTTGCAAAAAGATACCCACACCCCTCTCCACATTTGCAAATAAGGCCTTCCCTCGTTCATCCTTTTCCCCAACAAGATAAACTACTCACACAAATGCATCTTGATGTTCCGTGCAACGCATGGGCATCTTGCTAGTTATTGCAAAAAGCCCATGTCTGTGTGAGAGAGAGGGCGAGTGGAGGAGGACGGAGTGCATGTGTCACAAAGACATAAGGAGTGTGTGTGCAATAGGTATCAGCTTAAAATGAGGCGATGGTGTGTGTGTGCACGATCGAGAGGGCGTGTCTCAAGAAGGGAAGAAAAATCTACATAGATACAAGGAGCGGGAGAGAGACATGTATGCGATGGTGGAAGCACGAGCGTGTGGGTGTATAAACCTATCTAGAGGCTAGCTAGTCGATAAATGTTTGTGAGAGAAATACGAGTCGGGGTGCGAAAGCGAGAGTTTTGTGTGTGTGAGAGAGAGATGGTAGTCGGGAACGGGAGTGGAAGCAGGAGTTGTGTGTGTGTGTCTGTGAGAGAGAGAGGAGACAGTAGTCAGGGTTGTCTGATCGGTAAACAAATGAATAATGTCAGTCTGGGATGGAGACGAAAAGGAGACCGCAAGAAATGTAGTGTCTACAGGAGAGATAGAGAGAGTAATTTTTAGTGGTATGAGTCATATGTAGAGACATATAGGGTGTGCGAGAGAATCCCATAGAGAGAAAGACAAAGTGAAAGACGAGAGGAGACTGTGTGTTTGGCGGTGAAAAAGAAAGCTTAGGTACAGAGTGATACCAGAGAACAGTAGAGACCTGAGAGATAATGAAAACCGTGTAATGTATAGTGATAGGGAGAGTGTGACACTTCTCAAGGGAGACCTCGAGAGACCATGTTTGCGAGGATAGGAGAAACGTGAAGTGAGCGTGCGGGTGAGCTGGAGAAAAGGGAGTGATAGCTACCTGAAGGAGCATGCATGCGAGAGAGATGGGCGTGAAAGGAGTGAACAAAAAAGGGATTCAAATATTTGAATTCGAGATGATGATACATGTAATCCATATTCGAACCAAAATTGATCTATCAAACATGCATACTCATATGAATTCACGCACATCTATGTTATTTAATATGTAGATATTACTGATCCATACATTTTAGTAGAACATAATTAGGTTAAATTTTTTCGAATTCAACCTTAAGATTTCGAGATCGTTGTATTTGTAAATCATATTATACATATAAAGGAGCAGAATTCTTTGTTGTGCTTTTGAAAGTATATATAAAAAAATGATGTATATAGAATGTAATTCCAATTGAAAATGGATTCGAATTGAGTTGGCACGGTAAACGTGCACTCTACAAAATTTGAACGAAGTGGGAAAAGTCGCAGTAACCGCCCGAAACCAAAATCCGCGAGATGGAAATCACTACTGCCTATCCCTGCCACGCAAAGCCTATATGCTGGATTTCTATAGGTTTCGATAGGGGTAGGTTTGTAATTTCACCCAAACGTGACGTAACCGCCTCTCACCCGGATTCATACATGGTGGGCGCCAAAACACAGTGTGTCCTCGGCCGAAATTGACTCCCTCCCAGATTCATATTCATACACGGTGGGCGCCAAAAACAAACTCTCGTCGGCAAATATTCGGTGTATGCGAGATTACCGTCCTATCCCCAACCGACTAGTGTTGCTGTGATATAGTAGGAATTTGAAACGGGGGCTAAGTTTGTAAATTTCGTCACATTTGAGACAAGCGCGCCCTGAATACATGATTTCCCCCTTCCTCTCTACCTCCCTTTTCCCAATTCGTACTCCGTGGGCGCCAAAACACCCTCTCCACCCCACCCTCCTCCGTCCGTCGCCACCGTCCGCCACCCCATCCACCGCCGTCCTCCTCCACCATGCCGGAGCTGATACCCCGACACCGCCGTCCATTACAAGAGATCGACCTCTCTCATCCATGGCTTCGGGCCGGGATCCTTGCATCTCGTCCTCTCGCTTCATCCCCGTCGTCGTCCACCTTGCCGGCGCCGCTCCTACGATTGTCTCGTCCACCGCGCCCCGCCGCCATCGTCTACCCTCCTAGATCTGCTTCAACGCCGTCGACAGCCATCGCTACCGCAGCACTGTCAAATTCTCAGCAGATGCGTACATGGCGCCACACCAGAGGCGGTACTCTTTCGTATCTGCTCAACTTATTTATCGCAGCAAGAAAATAGATCGCCACTGCTTTACTCCAATTTCTTGTCTTGGTTGCGAAGTTGCGTTTGTCCGGTTTGCACCTTCAGATCCTCCATGGCACGCTCAACACCATACTCGCAATGCTCATGGTTTTCCCCTTTTATATTCCACACTAGTTAAATCACAGTAGAATAAATTTCAAAATTGGGTCAGTCGATTTTTCAGAGCTCGCCGGAGTTCGCCGTTGCGATCGAAGGGGCTCGGGTGGGGACGGTGGTTGTGGGGGGCGGTGGTGGGGCCTCATCGAACGAAGAAAACTCGACGCGGGTGGGGGTGAGGGTGGGGGTGGGGGTGGCAGAGGAACACAGGCGGTTGGGCCAGTGGTTCGGCCGACGGCCCGTGCGGTGTTCGGTATGGGTAGCACAATATGTTCGTTGTCAGGAAGGGGAGCAGGGACATCTGTAGTCTAACAGCTGATAGAGCTGGCCTGTATGTGATCGATAGGCTTTCAATTACTAGCGGCAATACAACACCGTAATTTCCAGCCAGTTCCACTTTCCCGATTTATATATCCTGGTAAGGGTGTACCCCTGTTATGTACACTATGATCTGCCTAGTTGATGTGTGTTCTTTTTATCATGGTTTGGCAATAAACTCTCTATACAGTATATTATGAACCTATCATCTGCCAGCTATCCTTACTTCTGGAGCCTATTTTTTGTGTACTTGTGCCAGATTATATAAATGCACGCACCATATTACAGCACACATGAGCTCTCTCATCAGAATCCAGTGATAGCACACAAGTGTTTACAGGGGCGCCCCTATATTAGAATATCATCTGCATTACAAAGATAATCTCACCACTATTTATGTTTTCATGGTTCTCAGATATCATACACAATTACAGTGAATATCAGAATCCGCGCATCAGAAGAATATTGTGGAACACTGCAATGACTTACAAAATTGGCACCAAGTCATTGAGTGCCATTCTGGAAGCAATGAAACTCGTACGCTCCCCACCTGTTGATTCTTGTTCAGAATATCATCCTAATGACTATTCTAACCTCGAGGAGTCAAAGGAAGATGGCCTGTCCTGTTCACCCATCAAGGTGCCTGTTCTAATTTGGCAAGGTTTTATTGATTGCGCATATCTTGCATATGTTGTCTTGCATTTCTTCTACTTTGTTGCATCGCCATCTGCTTAGTTTACTCATCATATATGTCGAGATGCCATGCCCATCCATTATCAATACATATTCCATCTGTCATCGTACCATGTTTTTCCTCTCAAATTTTGTTCTTGTGCATCAGACATCAAAAAGGAAGAGGGTGATTGCCAAACCTGAAGGAGCACCAGCAAAGTCCTTCAAAAACTTGGTGGTGCCGGAGAAATCAGACATCACCCCACTTATATTGGCTGTACAACCAGTGACACAAAACGTAGGACCAACTCCAGCAGACTATACCCATACTTCACTGGCCACACCACTAGCCCCACCACACAGGACCTGCACTCCAGCAAAAGGTATACCGATTTCATTTGCCATAGCACCAGTTGTACCACAGAAAAATCCCACTCCAGCAAAAAGTACAGCAAGTCCACCGGCCGAAGACCTATCCCAACTTCAGAGACGGCCAATTCCTGCAGATTGGAACCCCATTCCATTTATTCCCAGTTTAAAAGACAATGCTTTCAATGTTGTTAGGGACTACATGCATATATTCCCATCATGGGAAGATTATTGTGAATACAAACACCATTTCACACCATTTTCACATCTTCCTGTCCATCAGAATGACAGGTAGTGGTTCATGTACCATCACTCTGCAGCTTATTTTCCTTTGCCCTCCATTTTCTACACATTAGATCTATATTTACTCTTACCATAAGGTTGGTACTGAAGAAGTTTAGTTGTGCATTGCTCTTGGCTGTACCTTTTGCCTGTATCGCTGCACTTACATTTATAGCTACTTACATTTATCGCTGTACCTTTCATCTTATCTTAAATATTATCCATTTTTTCGTATATTATCACATCTATATTTACTCTTAACAAAATTTAGAATAAAGGCAATGCTTTTGAAGAAGATTATGTGGTAAACTTCTTGAATTGCCCCCCACCCCATCAGCATGGACAAGGCCTTTATAGAGCCTGTCTTCACCAATAATGTAAGTTTGTCCATCTCAAGCCTTCAAACTTTGTTGTATATATTTGGTTAGGCATGACTGCAACAACTGTTTATTTTTGGTGTTTGCATCAAATTGCTTGTTTAAAGTTTATTATATGTAGTTCATAAACAAAAGTTCGTCCTTTCTCAATTTAAGTTTTCACTTGTACAACCAAGTTCCTTCTTCATACCATGTAAATTAAACTATACAGAGCAAGTGATCTTCTTTTGCACTGCATGTATGCTTCTGTTCTTCATATGTAATCCAGTGGTGTGGTGAACCTACCCACTACAGCACAATGTCATATTCTGCAATGTCTTAACTATGAACAATGTCATATCATTCCACTATTATTTAAACCATCTCTTTGTTTGCCAATCTGAAATGGTATAAATTGATAACACACTAACCATTGATACTTATGAGTTCTTGATCTGTAATCCAGTGGTGTCGTGAAGCTGCCAACTCCATCACAATGTCATTTCCTGCCATGTCTTGACCTGAACAATACCATATTGTGTTAATGCAAATTTAAACTGTGTCACTTTATTCGTTAGTAAGAAATGTGATGAATTGTCAGCACTGATACTTTTGTGTGCAAAACCTGTCATCTGTCTGCTTGTTTATCTTTCAGAGTGAGGAAGATACAAGTGTTGAACAAGAGTAGTCTCATCATCTTGCTTAGCTACTTGCCCTGCAGCTCTCCAGCAGGGCTAACCTTTCTTGAACTCTATTGAAGTGCTGTCGGTTTTGTATATTATTTTGTCGGCGTGTTTATTTGCACTGGTGGCGATCTTTGATGCCCAGTGTATGTAATCTGCTATCTGCTTGTGCTTTATTATCATAGTGGCGAACTTTGATGCCGAGTGGACGTAATATGCCGGAATTTCTTTATTGTATAGTCTAGGTTTTTTCTTATTCACGATGCTGTAGTTATTTTACTATATATATATCCTGTCTTCGTAGTAAACCGGCCAAACCATAAAATCACGGTACATAATCGGGCCATCATGCAATCACGATGTTGGTTGGGCCTGAAACGTGCCGATCAGCTCACGGGCCGGCAGCAGCCCGAAATGAACCCCGGCCCATGATTGTGCGAATCAAATCACAGGCTTTCAACAAGCCAAAAAATTGTCTCGGTCCTTGTTTAGCCCAATCAGATATCGGCTGCGAGCAGGCCGGATGCAAACCGGGCCGTAGTTAGGCCCAACTATATGACGGGCTTTTAACAGGCTGAAATTAATATAGGGCCGAAATGTTAAACGGGCCCTTAACAGGCCAAAACTAATATCAGGCCGAATTACTAAGTGGGCCTTTAGCAAGTGGGCCCAAAAGCATAGTGTCCAGTTGACAGGCCGAATCTAATATGGGCCATATGTGAGCCCAAAGCATCTTAAAGGGACGGACCTGATCTGGGCCGTAATTTGGCCCAGAACGTGGTAGGCCTTTAATGGGCCGGATCTCATATGGGCCACTATTAGGCCCGGAGCGTGGCAGGCCATTAATGGACCAGATCAAATATGGGCCGGCATTTGGCCCAAAACATGGCAGGCAGTTAATGTGCCGGCCTACTAGGGTACTCAAAATCTTGTGGGCCTACAGATGGGCCGGCCCATTAATGTCAGCGAAATCTCGTGGGCCTTTAGCTAGGCCGGCCCATTATGATTCACAAGAATCTTGAGGGCCTTTACCTGGGCCGGCCCATTATGGCACACAAAAATCTTATGGGCCTTTACCTGGGCCGGCCCATTATGGCCCACAAAATCTTGTGGGCCTTTAGCTGGGCCAGCCCATTATGGTCCGCAAAATCTCGTGGGCCTTTAGCTGGGCCGGCCCATTATGGTCCGCAAAATCTTGTGGGCCTTCAGTTGGGCCGGCCCATTTAAACTTGATGGGCCGGTCCACGTGTCAACATATCATAGGCGCGTCTCGCCCATTGGATGAGTTGACACATGTCTGCTCCAGCCAATGATGATTTTACATGTGGAAAACACGTGGAAAATCCCCATTGGTCGTGGCTGTTAACTGGTTATCGGATCCAAAATACGACCCAATAGCTTAACGGCGTTCCGTTAAGATGGATGCCATGTGTTGGTCACCCTTGACGAAAGCACTTCTGTGACGCGTGATTTATTGTCATGGAAGTGGACACTTCCGTGATGATAATTTTGGTAATGTCATGGAAAACTTCTACGACAGCACAGGTATGACTATCTTGATTCTGTCATAAATTTGTCATGGATGTACATGCATGACAAAAAAAGCGACCTACTGTGACAAACACGTATCATCATGGAAGTGTATTTTTTTTGTATTGCTACAAGCAAATACCATCATATGGTCCAATTCAAATGAAATTCCAAATGTGTTTATCCTAAATATGATGACAAAAGCAAAAATGTGTATGTGTATGAATATATTGGATGATTATAAAGTTTGAACATGCCCGTATGTGTATATCACTAGGTTTGATATATGAATTTGAAATCACGAAATCCCGGCTTAAAAATGTACCTCCGTTTAAATGAATTACAAAAGCTAATGGAGTCGAATTCCAAAATTCCAATCTTAGGTTTGTAATTCTGGTACATCAAAGTATATCACGCATGTTCAAAAGTATCGTTATCTCATAGTCCAAACTGTGAAACAAATTGATGAACCTTGAGTGCACACACTATTGACCATGTATATCTCAATTACACTAAAGTCCCTCAAATATAGATACCTCACTCTTTATCTGAAGCAAAAAAACCCCGCCCCTCCTCGCTCCCCACACACAGAGAAGTCGTTCTCTCCCCGAAACACCAACACACGAGCACATTAACACCCCTCTATCTTCTAAAGTCCGAACCCCAATATAGCTCTCTATCACTTTATCTCCTGGGCATGCACACATCTCTTCCCCCACTCTCTAGCTAGATCTCCCGGCATCTCTCTTTCCCAAGCACACGCACTATGTAGAGTGTATCTTTCCCATACACACAAAATGTCACCCCCAAACGTCTATCTCCCTAGTTATGTGGTTCTCGCACACTCACCTCACACACCACCCCCACTGCAAAACAAGCACACTTTGTCTCCTTGTGCACCACTCTCCTCTTTCTATCTCTCCCACATGCGGACCCGCCCCAGCTCCTCCCTGTATACATATATGTCGTGACTCTTTCCATAGCTCCCTAATGTATCATCGTTCTCGATCTCGCACATTGTTCTCTACACCATCTATTCTAGATCTCTCATGAAGTCCCTATCACACACACGATGACTCGCTTCCCTTGCGTCTCTGTACATAGGCGAATTTCAAACAACATCAACATTGTCTCCCTATCTATACGCCATTTATGGACACAAACGCCCCCTCTCTCACCCATCTCTTCATCTCTCTCTCTCTCAGTCGCTAGCTCTCTCTCTCTCTCTTTCTCTCTCGCTCTCACACCCCTCTCCCACACAGAATCGATGTATCTTCCAAATAGTCTGCTCCCCCTGCCCGCACCCATGCTATCCCGCTACTAGACATGTCAGACCATTCCCCCTTCCCTTATACTAGGTTTACATCATTAGTGGTCTCCCTACTCCACAAACACACACTCCCTCTCACACACAAACGCCCGCACAAACACACAGACACGCACAAACACCCATTAATCTGGATCCTCATCTCTCGCCATGTCCGCATGTGTATCTCGCACACTCACTCTCTAATTATGTATATGTGTCTTCACATTACACAACACAAAGCCCCGTGTACATGTCTCTCTCTATCCTCCACACACATAGACACAAAGAATTTGTTGTCATTGCCTCAGTCTCTATACATATCACACACGCACACTGGCTCTCTCTCTCTCACAAACACGCACAACAAGGGTTTCCCCATGAATAACTTATCGTCTATTCATCAACAGTCATGGCAGTACGGCGAACATGAGACGTGAAAAATAATAAATCTACACATGCTTAGACCACCTAGTATGACTACTAGGACTATAGCAAGCCAAAAAGTGCGCCGCCGTCACCTCCTCCTTATCGGTGACGGGAAAACCTTTGTTTTACACAGTCGAGAAGTCATTGTGCTAAGGCCTCACATGCTGAGGCGTTGAATAGAATGTAGATGCTAGTTTACGGAAACAAGTATTGATAATACGTTTGTATCTCCATACTTATATTTCTTCTCTTATAAAAAACCTAGTTGGTGATGACTATCTGACTGATGGAAATTAAACTAAAAGATACTCGCACTCCTCTCCACATTTGCAGACAAGGCCTTCCCTCGTTCATCCTTAACTCCAACAACCTCATTGTTGAGAAATTAAGAAAGGAAGCCTCTGGAACAAACTGGCATGGTGGCCGCTGCCGGCGTCATGAATCCCCATGCCTCCGCTCAGTCCGACCACCAATCACCACCATGCCCCACTCCTCTTCACCTTATCTCCTATTTCTCGAGATATCATTAGTTTTTACACATGGGATTACTCCCGCATGGGTCAATCACAATTTGTGTTTTTATAAAAAAAAATGCATCTTGATGTTTCGTGCAATGCATGGATCTTGCTAGTACTCCTATAGAATACTAAGTTGGTGATGGTGGTGTGTCTGCCATCCGTCGTTTGTGACCATTAGATCTACATCTAACGACTATGAGGTAAGTTGTTACCTTTTCTCACAAACATCCCACTTGTTTACCAATTTGCAGAAAACCCATAATTAGTATCTTAAAACCAACCACATCCCTCCCTGACCTCACCAAAATAGCCCAAGGAATATATTCTAATAGAAACATAATATATCTCTAGAGATATATGTATATCAAAATTAGAGTGTTTTGTATCAAGTTTGAGAATAAGTATTATTCTAATTATGATTCATTGCAACGCACATGAGCATTGCTAGTATTTCCAACCATGCAATTTTCTTTCCCTAGTATTCCATAGTTTCGAGTTTTCCATCCAGATATTAGTCACTCATGGTTGATATTTACTTTCAATCATGTACACATATGCACTATGTAACTAGCCTTGCTTATTGGGTTCCAAAGCTTAACTTTCACTCCTACTTACAATATGTAGAGTATTTAACAAAAAACTACCACTTTCAACCAGCCCTAGGAAGAATCTATTGTACGAAAAATAGCAAAAACATACCCAAAATTTCTTAATCCATGCCAAAAACTACTACCTACCAATTAGGTTAGTTTAAACCCATTTATGACAGGGTTGGCCCACACGTCCCTGCTGACGAGGTAGCTTAAACCAACCCATTTTGTTTGACCGTTGACACGAGGGACCCACATCTGACCTTCTATCCTGTTATTCCCCCTCAAATCATTATTTTTCCTGAACATTACTTCAAATAGTACTGATGCATGTTCGTCGGTGGCGCCAGTGATGAGCGAGTTGGCCGCCGCTCCTTCGGATGGGCCGGACGCCGTGCTGGCCTCCGCACGGGTTGGCAGGCTGGCTTGAGCGTGACTCACGAGCGAGCAAGCCGCCGCGCTGGCCTTCGCTCGAGCCAGATGGCTGGCCTTAGCGCGGCGCGCGCGAGCAAGCCGCCGCGCCGCCGTGCCAATCTAGCTAGATAACCTTGCAGACAAGCAGCTGGATGGAGCTATGTTGGCTAGCTAGCGGCCGCGAGCGCCGGACGGAGCTGGCATCCGGGCTGCCGCAAGATGGGCTCCGCACTGCCGGTGGTTTTGACCTCGCCTTCTGCCGGCAGCGGTAGCTGCATCCCGTGGCCGAGGATGACTAGGTGGACGGGCCGGAGGTAGGAGGTCACTCGGGGATTTTTGTGCAGACTGACATGTAGGTCCCACAAGTTATAACGCCCGGTCGAATAGAAGGCGTTGACTTAATGGGAGACATGGGCCCTATTTGGATATTCTAAGTGAGAGGTTAGATTGTAACACTGAACTAACTGTAACGAAAGTGGTGTTTGGATGGCAGGGTTAGATTGACAACAAATGTATCGAAACAGGGCCATGGGTTGAAACGTGCCTATAACGACACTTTGTAGAGTAGTCATTTCTTGGTAGGGCTGGTTGGTAAGAAGATGTACAATGGTTGATAAGGTAGTCTTATCTTAAGTCTGCCATATATGCAAGTGGTAGTAGTTTCTTGGCATTATTAGTGGTTTCTTGCATTATTAGGGGTTTCTTGTAAGGCAACTCATAGTGGGGAGTATCATATGCAAGTAACATGCATACGGTACTAGTGTATGATACTACCTCCATAGTGCATAGTATCATAAACTAGTACCATAGATGATCATATTTATTGCCATGCATGACACAAAGTAGCATAGCGTTTAACATGATACAGTATCTACCTATGTTACTCTAACACTCTCTCTCTTCTTTAATTATTTGCCACAAAAGCAAGTTTGCTAGTCCCAAGTGCATGTTACCACTTATGTTACCCCCACTATGGCCAGCCTAAGGAAAAATGTACTACTAGCGACAAAAGGCGATTCTATGTTGTGTTGTACTCCAATGAGTACTACTATTGGTCGTGGGAGTGTATACCTCGTTTGTGGGTTCGATCCTGGCCGAACGCACGGCTGTCTTTTTTTAAATAGTAACTTCGCTGCAAGCCAATATTTTACACGTGTAGTTTGATTTTTGAAGTCAAACGAACGTGCGGCACCACAATCTGGGTGCACTGGATAGCCTAGCCACGTGAACATGTTTTCCTTCCCAGCATCTCATGGCTCGTGTGCTCGCCCTAGCCACACCTCGCTTGCAGCTTCCTCATCAGCTAGTAGCATATTTAAACTAGCGCCTCCCAATTAAGCCCGAGGAGCTGGAAAAGTCTGGCAGGGCATTGGGAATTGTGCAATATGGCTCTGTACGTAAAGTGTTCTACCACTACTACTCCGTAGCTTCTGACGTTCCACGCATGGACTTCACTCCATTATCGGCTCTACTATAAAAGAAATTCCTCTTGACGTTTTTTTTGAAACGGAGGCAAAAGCTCTGCTTCATCTCATTCATAAAGAAGGAACTACTAACAAAGTTCGACGAGATCCATTACGCCTCCACAAATGGAAGCGAAAAGCCTAGTCTCGCTGTATCAAATAACTCAAATGTTATGCCCCCGCAGTAACCGTCGCTGATAAACAGGCTGCTAGTGTGTGCGTGAGAGAAGCGGCTGAGTAGGCTAGCTACATGAGAGGAGCGGCTGAATAGAGAACCGAGAGTACCCACTAGGACACTACGCAGGTGTACTTTCCCTGCATTGATAGTACAACGATGGTTCTGGAGAACAGTAGTACCCTCCACTTCCAACTATAGCTCCTTGGCCCTGAGATTCAAGAGTTCAAAATGGGTGCACTATACTAGAAGTACAATACATAGCACTAGTAGTACCCTCGCACTACTAGTTGAGAAAGTAGTACTAGTACTGCTACAGTATGAGTACGTACTCCTCCGTCACGTAATGTAAGATGATTTTGACACTAGTTAGCGTGTACAAAAAATAGCAAAAACATACCCAAAATTTCTTAATCCACGCCAAAACTACTAGCTTACTATGCTCTATAGTTGGAAGGGACGAGGCCCTGCGGTTACTACACTCTTATCTCCTCCTCGCTAGTTCCCCCTCCCCCCGAAGAGAAGGTAGTTCGTTGCTGCTCCCATGGATTCGCCAGGCGGTTCTCCTCCTCGTCAGGGCTGGGAGACCTTGGATGACGATCGTCTGGGATAAATCGCACGCCGCTCTGACATCCTCACCGCCGCAAGACTCGGTGCTTCCTGCACTAACTATTTGAAGACGGTGCTTAAAATGGCTTGGGAAAAGGCCATGCTTGTTGGTCTTCCATGCGTCCTCGAGGAGAAGGTTCTTCTATGGGACAATCCTTCGAACAGTCCACCGCTCCCTGGCCATGGTTGCACGTTGACTCTGCTAGAGTTGCCGACATTGAGAGGTAGTCGGATTTTGATCGATGAGCAGGTCAGTAATGGAGTTCGATCATGTAGTACTTAGGTATTCCATTTCCATCCCGTAATTTCTCCGCTGCTCATCGTCTTATATATAGGTTTGGGTCGGTGCCAACGAAGATTGGCTTGCATACCTTCGGCCGGATAACATCATCATTTTGCACAACATCCACAACAGTGCGGCTATTCCGGTAGACCCCTTCTCCACCATTGGGATCAGCCTTCCGGACTGACTGGGCTTGAATACGTATGATGATTCCTACATGAGATTGAAGAAGATAGCAATTGCGGACCCGTCGACAAAGCGAAGCGGCTACGATGATTACTATCTCATCGCAGTGTTTGACATAAGGATTGCCATCAATGCAAGAGGCAGTAACGGCAGAGGCTAGCGCATGTTGGCAGCGGTAGATTTGTACCCCTACACGTTCGAAGATGCCGTGCGCCATCTAGGACGCATCTTCGCGGTGACAAGCCAGGGGACTTGTTTCATCTGGTTGCCATCCTACGGTACAGGAGATTACAAACGGAATGCACAAACCATCATTTGCATCCCTAACGGTACTCCATTATTTTGCAGGGACCAGTCATCCAGTGATCAAAATAAGATTGCCGATCCTGGATGTGCATTTGCATCCGCGATTCGTTCTAACCTGGAACCTTGTAGCTGACTTTGGCATATTGGGATCAACTATCTTAGAATTCATTACCCATGGTACCACTGATGTGCAACATGGTCACACAATCTAACACGATCGGACCATCACCATCTACCTAGGTATTCCATTTTTTAACCCTGTCGCCTTCTCTTTCATTCTTGTACTAGTACTCTACTTACGTACTAGTAGGAGTACTTTTTACCTTGGAGGATGCATATAGCTAGCTAGGCCCTTGAAGACTTGAACCCACTAGCTGCCACCATTTTTGTTTTTCCATGTCTTACTATCTCATCCATGTAGCCAACAGTGGCTATATATAATAAGCCGGTTATTTTACTTCCTCTATACCGGAGTAGTACTATTTGCTGCACAGTATTACTGACGGCCATATTTGAGCACAACATTATTATGCATGGACCTTGACTATGTACGTCACCATGTGTCTAGATCTAAGATGCCACGTGTACCAGATGAACGACGCCAAGTTCGACCCCCGTGGTGCTACGTGGGTGCCGAGGAACACTCTTGGAGAGTACTCGCTTTTCATTGGAGACAAATACCCCATTGTGAAGCGGATGCCACCTTCCGTGCACGACATGGAAGGCCCGCTGTTCATGAAGCATGGTTGTGTCTTTAGTGCGCACCGCCGGATGAACGACATGCTGGGACACACTATCCCTGATTTTTGCGCTTCAGCTTGGATGAGTCTCCATCGTGTGGAACCAGACTAGAAAGCTGCGACAATGATTCCCGTTGCCCACCGCTATGGATCGTGCCATCCATGAAGAACACCTGGGACTGGAACCTGGAGGAGGACATGTAGCCCATCTATAACGTGTAAGTGGAGTATGGTAAATTGTGAACGGTAGCGCTGTGAATATATGTAGACCAGTCGTGCACAAATTTATCACATGAATTGGAGATGAACGTGTGGCATACTTGCATTTGTCCTTCAGAATTTATTACTAGTAAATGTGTTATTTGTACATGCAACTTGTGTGGTTGTTGCACGGGCTCCAACACGCTCTTTGAGAAAAAAAGGTGGCATAGCTTTGGATATACGTAACGCGACGGCATCATACAGTAGCATCGTTCACTATAGTTTTAGTACGCTCCTACTAGGACGACAACTCCTATAAACCTTGCTCTTGGCTCTTTGCCTCTTCGGGAGGTTCAACAGTTCATACTCGTGTGAACCTTGCACTTGGCTCTTCGCCTCTTCGGAAGGTCCAACAATGATGATACTACAGTACACATTATGCTTCTGGCAATTTGACACCGATTGAACTATTGCACGTCCACTGCGAGGGCGAAGGAGAGGGAGAGGGAGAGGGAGAGGGCACTGTAGTCAAAACCCTCTCCTCGTCCTGTGAACCACCGCGCGCGTGGTCTAGGGAGAGGCGTAGTAAGCAAGATTCTCCTCCTTCGGTGAGTTGACGGGACACATCAAAGAAGTACTCGTACTAGTCCATATTGCTTCCTTTCCGGTTAATATGGCTGAAATTGAAATGAGAAAAATACGCTGGCGGTCAACGTATGTAACAATACGAGCTTTACGGTCACTATATATAGTTTTGTTGTTATTATACGATCACTAGGTCATCGTAGAGCGCCATATTGCACCCTACTGACTGGACACATAGTTGACGTGGCACTTTGTTGACTAGTTAAATTGTCACCTGGTTTCTGGGTCCCACCTGTCAGTTGGCAGAGCAAAGAAATCAGCTAAAAAACAAAGAGTGTAGTACATCTACATTTCCAATGCATTTAGCCTTTAATCTAAATCGATATTGATTGACTAATGCACCAACTCGTGCTCTAGGTATAGGCTACATGTCTATCCTTAATTACAGCATGCAATGACCTTCATTTAATTTTCTTCTCTCAATGGTCACATGCACACATAAGTCTGCTATTTTTGGGCATTAATTATGCCCTGGTCAATGTGTAAATATCTAAATGTACAGTCTTTCACGGACGTAGGGAGTAGGTTGAGCACTTGAGCATGACCGTGTGTGTTGCGTCGTGTGCTGTGTGCCGCATGGGTGCGTGAGTGTTGCGTGCATCCATGTGTACGTGTGAGCGCGCATCCCATTTACATGTTCATATTTTGAGCTTCCTCTGTTCCCTCCATATTTGTCTTTATAGTGATTTCAACAAGTGACTATGTACGGAGCAAAATGAGTGATGTGAGCATAGAGACATAGGGATAATGCAGAAAGGAAGTCTTCGCGATCCATTATTCCCCATCTCGGTCAGAGAGAACTATTAAACTAGCGTTTGTAGTGAAGTGACAATAAATGCTGTAGCAGATGGGACACTTGATTAATAAGCTGAACCAACGTGTTCGTGTTACTAAATCAGCCTTACCCAGTACTGCCATCACGTTTGCCAGTAGGGCACACTTCTGTCTTCCATTAACAAACATATGGGCCCTCTTGTGGTAGACCCACATGTCATCGGTGTAACTATTTACACTCCGAAGGATGGTATATCCTGGTAGTAGTAGTAGAATCGAGATTTAATGCACTTTCTTCCCCGTCTTCCACTCTTCTTCCTCCTCTCTTCCCAATCGTCGGCCACACACCATTTCCCCCTGCTCACTGCTCGCCTGCCTGCGATATCTTCCTTAGTAGCTCGCGCGTACCATATCCCCTCGCTCACTGCTCGGCCACGCGAGGAGAAGCTTCTTCGCTTGCCCGCCTGAATCCACTTCCCCGCTGGCTGGCAGGCACCGAAAACCCCAATGGCAGAACCGACTGACACGCAGAGCCGCGATTGGAATTCCCTCCCCCATGTTCTCTTGGAGCAGATCTGTAATCGTATGGACCTACTGAGCACCCTCCATCTGGCCGCATGCTCGGTGTCTTCGTACCATCTACTTGTCTGCAACCGGCCGGCTCTTTTCAAGACACCCTGCTTGCTGATGCCCGATCCTCGCAGGTGACCCAGACACCGACTTGACGATCCTACGGAGGTTGCCGTGGTGCCCCTCGACATGCTACCACTACCCGTCCACCTGTCCTTCATGCGCGGCCAATACTAGGCAGGCATGCAGGCCAGCTGGATTGTCCTCATCCACCAATCCGGTAGTTCATGGCGTCTCGTGGATATCTACACCCAGCGAGGGATCACCCTTCCATCTTTGGATACCGCCACCATCGAGCCTCCCGGCCTACTGGATACTCTTGCCTACTACGCACGAGATGCGTTGAGCTTTTGGCTTGACCTCTGTTTGCTGAAGGTTGTAATCTGCGAAGTGCCCACACCATCAGAAGACTACATGGATTACAAGCTCATTGTCATGTTCAACATAGGATTAGTCTATCTGGAATCCGGTCGCTATACATGGTTGTGGCTCATCGTCGATCCTCTTTACCCAACACTTCTGTCTGATGCTATAGTGCACGATGGCTTCATTTATGCGGTTGACGCACAGATTGGCTGCCTATACTGGTGGAACCTATCATCGTGTAATTGTTCTATCTCATCTCATCTTTACCTTAAGAATACGACTGCCTGTTCATTGTTACAAATTTAGAATATATAGTATGTCTATAACCACATCATTGCTATATGTTCCTCTCATTTCCTAGATTTTTATGACCACACATGTTACTGTTAGAGTTGATATGAGAACAATTTGTATCTAATGATTGTTAGAATAGATATTATGAGTATAACCTCATGATTACTACATGTTACTCTCATTTCCAGGATTTTTATAACAACGCATGTTATTGCTTAGAGTTGATATGATAACTATAGTAAGTGCTATGGTAGAATATGAGTAGGCCCTATCATATCTGTTTTCCTCTCATTGTTACATGATGATTGAACCATGATATATTGCTAGAATATGAAATCCATTAATCCACCTTTTCTAAATAAAAAATAAAATAAAATAAAATAAAGAATATGAAAGCCATTGTCTTATTTTTTTAACTTGGGGTATGATTATGACCATGGCACTGTAATTCTCTGTCTATGATATGTGTCACTGTTATAATAATCTTAATTCCACACATACTCTAAACATGATTGTTTATTTTTGTCCTTTTTGTCTCCAACTTGAATTGTTGCAGCAGACGCAAATGCACTAGCCTTCATGATTCCAGGACCTGGAATCATACTAGTCGATGGGTGGTGGTTTATCGCTCGTTCAGCTGACGGTGGTCATTTGATGCTCATTTGCACGTACCAAATTGAACAAACCATTTCATCAAACCACATGCAGTACAATGCCTGGGGCGTTCGTGACATTGATGGCTATGGCTACTTTGTGTTCGAGAAAGATCCCCGCTCCGTTGGGCTAGGCATATTCAACTGGAGGCGGGTTTAAAGCCTCGGCAACCACTCCATGTTCCTCGGGCTCAATTATCCAATCATCCAACCAATCATCGATCATATCACCGGCGATGATTACCGTGCTATGCAACTTCCATTCGCCAGGGGGGACTGTGTTTACACATCATACCATGGGTTTCATGAATCACCATATCCAGAGATTCATCGACACAGCTTGTTGCCAGATAATCTTCAGTGTGTGAAAGGCATCAAGCTTCCATGCGATGGATGGCTTTTGCAAACCCGACATGCGGCGATGTGGTTCATGCCAATAGCAAATATGCACAACTTGATTCGTACTGATATGTAGACTCAGCCATGTATTCTGCTACTGTAGCACGACCCTCTTTTGTTGGATATTATGTATTGTTGTTAGTTTGAAGCACTCATCTGGTTTGGATAGATACCTTTCTGGGATCAAGTGCATCCTAACTCACCTACGCGGGATGTACTGATAATGATGATGGAGATGTTGTGGAGTGTATATATATATATATATCTTACTTAGGCTTCAAGTGCGTACTTGTTAGTTAAACCTATGGTTAAAATGTGACACTAAATACGACTACTAAGTAGTACAGTAGCAGTACTAGTATACGTCGGTCAAATTATTCATCATGTCCGCACATTGAATTGACATGACAACACGTTGCGCGTGAGGTGACACAAGAATCCCAGTGGCATGTTCGGGTATTCTGGACTTTAGATTTGGAGTACCACTTATCTGTTGAAAACTTTCATCATTCACTTAAAACAATCGATTGATCATATATTGAGTACCATATAACTAGAATTAACCCATGCAAGTCGAAGAAGGATTGGCCGGTGCTGCTGGCTGGCATCAAGTTCGATCCCACGGATCAGGAGCTGATCGAGCACCTTGAAGCCTAAGCAAGCATTTCTTCTAGCGGAATTCCACGGCGTTCAAAAGGGGTACGTGGACGCATCGCAAGATACAGTCGGAGTGCAGCATGCACGCGATGTGGCACAACACAGGCAATACCTTGCCGGTGATGGTCAACGGCCGGCAGACGGGCAGCAAAAAGGTTCTGGTGCTGCACACCAACAAGAACTTCGACCAGAAGAGGACCAACTGGGGGATGCACCAGTACCTCCTCGGGGACCTGGAGCAAGATAAGGAGCGGGAGCTAGTCCTCTGCCAAAGATTTTCTACCAGACAAACACTAGGGCCAGGACTAAAAAGATTATAAGTTAGTTTGGTATTGGTACTTGTACTACCTTGTCATCCGCAAGTTGGTATTGTTGTTAATGATGTTTTGGTATGAACTTAGCATTTTATTCCAACCATCATACCGAGGGTCGATGTGGATATAAAGTTGAATCATTTGTTTCGAAACGAATTTTCAGGCACCTGATTTTTATTTGATGGGTAGGATAAGCGCCTGCCGTTTGAATTCCCAGTTCTCCAATTTTTTTCGAAACAAGTGCATGCTCTTATTATCACGATGGAAAAACAATATCCCTGCTGCATCCCAGTTATCAGTCTGTACTTGCAGAATTCTCTCATCTATTGAGCACGTATATTTTTTTCAGGTCGAGCAAGTTTCAACTGGGATGTAGACTGCCCAGGCTTGGTTTTATTTTTAACAGGCCCATCCCATGACGACAACGGGGCACAAAGATCCAGCAGGTATCTACTGGCCTCTAGCCCGCCAGCGTTAGTTATATTTTGTCTTACAACATCCGCATGCACTTTTTTTACTGAATCAAACACACAGCCCAGTTCTATTTTGCTCTTGAAACGCATGTCCTACATCCGTTTTCTAATCTCTACCTATAGTTTTACTAGTTCATATATATATATATCATTATATTGAAAATACATAAAATTCACTTTTCATATTTACATCCTTATTTTTGTTGTTGTTTTTCCTCCCAACGTTGATTTTTTTACCACTCGTTTCCCTTAAACTAACTCAATTGTCCCAAGTCTTATTTGCTTAAAAAAACAAAACGATTTTTTGGCAAATGAATAAGTTCTTAAAAATGTTTATCATTTCGGGATTACAAAAGTTCGGACTCCACCAAAATATGCAAAATAAGTTTGAACTTTTTGACCGTGGTCCTGGGCAGAAAATGGGCTATAATAAATTACTTAAGAATTAGCAAATGGGCTGCAAATTATTAAAAAATAGCAAATGGGCTCTATGTTGTCTGCCACAGATTTGGAGGGTGACTTGTGGGCCTGCTAAGTTCATGCGGACACAAGTTTTATCAAAAAAGAAACTTAGTCAACAATCGACTCTACCAGCGTCAGACCGTTAGATGTCAATCTAACGGCAATCGTGCTTCTTCAGTCTCTGATCTTCCGACCCCAGCCGCCCAAACCAGCGCTGTTGGAACCGCCTAATCCCGCCTCCTGTGGCCGACTGTGCTGCCGGGTAGGCCTCACGGCCCCATCATATACTCGCATCCCTGGCTTGTCTATCCCTATACTCACCCGCACCTCCTGTTATTTTCCCGCGACGGCAGCCGAACCAGTCAACCCTCCTACTCTCCACCGCGTGGGCAGCCATTGCCTTGTCTTCCTTGGCTCCATGTCGGTCCCGTCATAGGCCTCGCCATCGTCCACCACCCTGGTGCTCTCGGCGTGGTGTGGTCAACGTGGTCAACGAACGAGAGGCTGACAGCTGGGTCCACGTCCGCACACAAGGAAATGCCTCCTTATTACGCGCAAAATAATGATTCCTCCACCTGACATATGGGGCCCGCCGAAAGGGCCTCTGTATTTCACGAAAAAATCGTTCCCTCCGCTGACAGGTCAGACCCACCAACTATATCTTCGCACGCAAGGAAGTTCCTCCTTATTGCACACAAAAAAATGAATACCCCCTTGCCAGCTGGGACCCACCACAGTGGGAAGCTGAGTTGTGGGCCTACTAAGTTGACGGGGACGGAGGGCTTTTTCAAGTTAGTCAATGTGAACGATTCTAGCTCCAATGACCGTACGATGTCCATCCAATGGCCTTAGTGCTTCTTCAAGCTCTGGTCTTCTTGCTCCATTCGCCGAAAGCAGCTCCGGTCGTGCTGCCTGCTCCTGCCTCCCGTGGCCGGATCTGCTGCCGCAGAGGCCTCAACGCCCCCATACTACTCCCACCATTGGCCAGGCCATCCCTTCACTCACCCACACCCCCTGTTATTATGCGGCGACGGCGGCCTCGCACCGCAGCTGAACCAGTGAACCCTCGTACTCCTCTCCACGTGGGCATCCACTGCTGCGTCTTCCCCGGCTCTGCGTCATCCCCTTCCTAGGCCTTGCCGTCGTCCACATCCTTGGTGCTCTCGGCACGGCGTGGTCAATGTGGTCAACGACCGACTTCCATCGGAAGAGTACTGTACGTAGAGAGGGTAACAGCTGGGTCCACGGCCACAACCCAGTTTTTTTTGATTTGCCAAGTAAGTCACTTTGTCAGGCCTGTTGGGCTGCAAATCTTTCAAGACGAGGAGAGATTCATTCCGCTGGCCGTGAAAATGGCCTATCAGTAATGAGAAAAATGGGTTGTACATTTTTAAAACACATCAAACCGGCAATTAGTTTCAAATTTATTTTTTTTAATTTCGAGATTTTCAATTGCATTTATGTTTATGCGTGGACAATTTGTTGGATTTATATTGATATAAATTTATTTTTAAAATCACTTTGAATGTGACTCGAAATTTCAAGATTAAAAATTGTTCGGACCACACCGAAATATGCAAAATTTCGTATAATTTTTTTATTGTGGCCACATTATGGGATGTTGTCGGTGTCAAAACCGGCGGATCTCGGGTAGGGGGTCCCAAACTGTGCGTCTAAGGCGGATGGTAACAGGAGGCAGGGGACACGATGTTTTACCCAGGTTAGGGCCCTCTTGATGGAGGTAAAACCCTACGTCCTGCTTGATTTATTCTTGATGATATGAGTATTACAAGAGTAATCTACCACGAGATCAGAGAGGCTAAACCCTAGAAGCTAGCCTATGGTATGATTGTATGTCCTCCTACGGACTAAAACCTTCCGGTTTATATAGACA